>NC_092142.1:62050431-62360000 GCF_043159975.1 Macaca nemestrina
TGAAATCTTCACAATTTATGTTCTTCTGCCACGGCTTCAGTTGGTCCCTCCGTTTGGGGTCCCTGACTTCCCACAACAGCTTATGTCAACACATAGACATATATTTTCTTTTAAAACTTTTTTTTCAGCCAGATGTGGTGGCTCACACCTGTACTCCCTGTATTTTGGGAGGAAGAGGAGGGCAGATAACTTGATGTCAGGAGTTTGAGACCAGCCTGACCAACACAGTAAAGCCCCGTCTCTACTAAAAACCCAAAAAATTAGCCGGGTGTGGTGACAATCACCTGTAGTCCCAGCTATTTGGGAGGCTGAGGCATGAGAATCGCTTCAACCTGAGAGGTGGAGGTTGCAGTGAGTCGAGATGACTGTACTCCAGCCTGTGCAATGGAGTGAGACTTCTTCTCAAAAGTAAAACAAAACAAAAACACTTTTCACGGGCAAGAATTAGGCATTTGGTGCTGCTGATGCCAATGTAAGAGTCTCACGCTGTAATGACTGAGCTAGCTGGGCCTCCTCATTGTCCAACTTAAATTGCTTCATCTCTGATGTACAATTTCAGGCACTGGCTTTGCATGTTATTTCCTTTTCCTTCTGTTTTCATACAGAGGTTGTAAAGCTGGAAATATGAAATCCCTTGAACACCAAATCAACAAGAGTTACATGGGGTAGCTTTAGAAACATTAGGCACTTATATCCAATGTAACTGTTCTCCAAAAGTGCACTGCCCTATTTACTCACACAGACAAAACACTGAATATTTAACAAAGGTGTAATACATTTTCATTGAATTGAGATTTCTGTTTTTGCTGTTTACAGTATGCCAGAGAGAAAGATGTACACTACAATATGAATACTGCCCATATCTATAAAGGTCCCAGAAGGAGACAGATGGCACACCTAACAGGTTCATTAAGATGGTTTAAAAAAGGTGTTGATTACAAATGTGTTGGTAGGCTTCAGAAAGACAAAGAAACATGGAACTGTACCCCAGCTCTAGCAAAACAAAGGAAAAAGATCTTAGATTTAATGACAAGAGAAGAGAAAATTTAATGGGAGCAGGGAGTGAGTAGGTGTGAGAAAAGGACCATGTACCTGGGGCAGCAGCCTTTCACAAAAGGATTTTGCCAAAGTGACTGGTTAAGTGGAAGCTGAATATCTAATATCTCGACCTTAGTCTCTTCCCTCACTCTAATCTCCTGGAATTTTGAATTATCCAAACTCAGAGAGAAGCTAGTGGGTAAGGGTGCCCATGAGGCAGTACATGCAGTTTAGCTTCTTGGAGGCATGAAACAAAGATGAAGAATAGAACTTGGAAGAGTGAATGGAAAGTATGCAGTTAATTTTCCTACTATTGAGTGGTAAGATATTTAGTGATATAACACACAAGAAGCCATAAGCCCTATATGGTGCTGGGAAGATTCTCAAGCTCCTTTCTGCAATTTATATCAATGTAGCCCCTTGGAACCTATATTACCAATGCTTGTCTTGTAAGTAAGCAGTACTCAATTAGTCCATTGTGTCCTTTTCTCTAAAAGCCAGCTAGTGAGGGAAGGAAGACATTTAAAATACAGTGAAATAACATATCTAACAGTATACCTGAATGAAGCTGGAGTTGTGTGTGCCAATTTTCAAGATAGTATCTTTATAGTGGAAACGCCTTTATGATATGGCTGTGAAATTTGCCAAAATGATCCTTAAATTTAGGAGGTAAAATTTTCATTTGTGGAAACATTTCTACCTTTCTCTATGATGCCCTTAAGGGGTCTTTTTTTCTGAACCATGCATGGTATCTTCATTCACTTGTTCTTCCACACGTGATGTGTGATTTTATCAGTGAAAGACACATGATGTGTTTTATCAGTGTAAGACTATAATTTGGTGATCTCTTAGCAGATTAAACAATTTGATGATATACCACATATATAATTTTCTTGAATTTAATTAGCCTTTCTGTACTCAAGTAGCATAACCACGAGGGCCTCTCATTATTTATGAAGCTCTACTAGAGAAGCAGAATGGGATTCTCTGTTCCCTTTATTTTGGGGAAAACGAAAGAATAAGAAGCAATCCTGGGTACATGGACTCTGTCCATGCCTCCTTTCAATACACTCCAGGGGAAGGACACTATGCAAAGCTTCTCTTATATTTGCACTATTCTTATGTGAAGAACTGGAAGGTATCAATCTCAAAAAACGTCAAAGTTCATAGGAGGAGACTGACGAGGAGGAGTGGTGGCTATGCTTTGCTTCTTCCTGATTTGGCTGAGACAGAGCCTCTATTTCCATAGCTCTTAAAGAATCTGAGAAGAGATTTCAAAATTTCAGTATGCTCCTTTCAAAGGATGGAATTTAGCTTACAGAGAAGAGAGAAAAAGTCAAGATACAAAGAGGTGCATTGCGGGCCACTTTCTTGGGGATAAAAGGGAATACTGTGATTTCTCAGAGAGGGCACAATAAAAAAATTGAAAATAAAGTTTAGACAAGATAATCAGATTATCTAAATCTGTCTGGGGATTTCTATGTGTTGTTTGGACTGATAAGTCATAGTAGTCATAGTCATACAAGTCATACTAGCCATGGCAAATAGGAATAAATGGAAGCAAACGTAAGACAAACCATAATTAAGACTTTTCTCCCTACCAAGTTTCCTGGACCTTCGAATCTGAACAGATAGTAGGGAATAGGAAGATACAAGTCAAAGGATACAAAGTAGAAAATATGTAGGATGAGCACACTGAAAGATCTAATGTACAACATGAAGACTACAGTTAATAATAACGTATTGTATGCAGGATTTTTGCTACATGTATGCAGGATTTTTGCTACATGAGGAGTTCATAGTTGCCATAAGCAATAGGAGGCATGAGTAACTATGTGAGATAATAGATATGCTAATCTGTTCAATTTTATTGTGTATGTGTATCTTATCATCTTGTATATCTTAAATACACACATTACAATTTATTTTAAAAAAACAGATAGTTGTGGGGAGAGGAAAGTTTTGTGGTAGTGTTTTAACTTCAATATAACTGAACTGTGAATCTGAATTGACTACTGAATAACTGAAGTGTATGGAAGTAAAAAATTCCAAATTTTACCTTGGATAGAGTAGACAAAGTTCTCTCTCATTTGAAAAATTGTAACTTCAGGACAGAAATCTAACTGAGTTAAAGAAAGAAAGAATGATATTTGTTATTTTGCACATGTAAGCTTACAACTGCAGTAATCCCCCCTTATCCATGAGAAATAGTTTTCAACACCCCCATTTCTGAAACTATCGACAGCACTGAATTCTATATACACTATGTTTTTTTCTTAAACATACATGTGATAAAATTTAAGTTATAAATTAGGCGCAGTAAGAGATTAACAATCATAACTCATAATTAAATAGAATTATTATAACTATACAGGGTGATACAAGTTATGAGAATGTGGTCTCTCAAAATATACTTGTTGTAAAGATGTGAGATGATAAAATGTCTACAGGATGAGAGGCAGTGAAGTGAATGACATAGGCATTTTGATGTACCATTAAGCTACAATTGAGCTTCTGATGCTATATCAGATAGAGGATCATCTGCTGGGGGTGATCCTGGATCATCAAGTCATGGCAATGGTGATGGCTGAATGTAATGAGCAAACAATATTGACGACTAAGGGTTGGGTAGGGTATACGGAATCAATATGATGGACAAAGGATGATTCATGTACCAGGCAGGATGGAGCTGGAACATGCTAGGTGTTATTAAGCTGTTTAGAACAATCCACAATTTGAAACTTGTGAACTGTTTATTTCTGGAATTTTCCATTTAATATTTTCAGACTACAGTTGACTGTGGGTAACTAATACCAAGGAAAGTGAAACCACAGATAACGAGGAACTACTGTATAATTTATACCCATTCGTATGTTTTTTCATCAACTTTTATTTTAAATTATGGGGTACATGTGCAGAATATGCAGGTTTGCTACATAATTAAATGTGTGCCATGGTGGTTTGCTGTACAGATCAATTCATCACCTATGTATTAATCCCAGCATCCACTAACTATTATTTCTGACGCTCTCCCTCCCCTTAACCTCACCCATGACAGGCCCCAGTGTGTGCTGTTCCCTCCCTGTGTCTATGGGTTCACATTGTTCAGCTCCCACTTATAAGTGAGAACACGCAGTGTGTGAATTCTTATTCCTGAATTAGTTTGCTGAGGATAATGGCTTTCAGTTCCATCTATGTCCCTGCAAAGGACATGAACTTGTTCCTTTTTATAGCTGCATAATATTCCATGGTGTGTATATATGTATACATACCACATTTTCTTCATCCAGTCTATTATTGATGGGAATTTGGGTTGATTTCATGCCTTAGCTATTGTGAATAGTGCTGCAATGAACATATGCATGCAATACGTGCAGGTATCTTTATAATAGAATGATTCATATTCCTTTGTGTATATACCCAGTAATGAGATTGCTGGGTCATATGCTGTTCCTGCTTCTAGATCTTCGAGGAATCACCACACTGTCTTTTGCAATGGTTGAAATAATTTACATTTCCACCAACAATGTAAAAGTATTCCTTTTTCTCAGCAACCTTGCCAACATTTGCTGTTTCTTGACTTTATTTTTGAGACAAAGTTTCACTCTTGTTGCCCAAGCTGGAGTGCAATGGTGTGATTTCAGCTCATTGCAATTTCTGCCTCCCCGGATCAAGCGATTCTCTTGTCTCAGCCTCCCAAGTAGCTGGGATTATAGGCTATGCCACCACATCTGGCTAATTTTGTATTTTTAGTAGAGACAAGGTTTCGCCATGTTAGTCAGGCTGGTCTCTATCTCCTGACCTCAGGTGATCTGCCCACCTTAGCCTCCCAAAGTTTTGAGATTACAGGTGTGAGTCACCGTGTCTGGCATCTTGATCTTTCAATAATTGCCATTCTGACTGGCGTGAGGTGGTATCTTACTGTGGTTTTGATTTGCATTTCTCTAATGATACAGATGTTGAGCTTTTTTTTCAGATGTTTCTTGGCTGCATGGATATCTTCTTTTGAGAGATGTCTGTTTATGTCCTTTGCCCACTTTTTAATGCAATCTTTTTTTCTTATAAATTTGTTTAAGTTCCTTATAGACTCTGGATATTACACCTTTGTCAGATGGATAGATTGCAAAAATTTTCTTCCATTCTGTAGGTTGTCTGTTCACTCTGATGATAGTTTCCTTTGCTGCACAGAAGCTTTTTAATTACATTCCATTTGTCAATTTTTGCTTCTGTTGCAATTGCTTTTGGTGTTTTCATCACGAAATTTTTGCCCGTGCCTATGTCCTGAATGGTACTGCCCAGATTTTCTTCTAGGGTTTTTATTGTTTGGGGTTTTACACTTAAGTCTTTAATCCACTGTGAGTTAATTTTTGAAAAGGTATAAAGAAGGGCTTCAGTTTCAATTTTCTGCCTATGGCTAGCCAATTCTCCCAGCACCATTTATTAAATAGGGATTCCTTTCCATATTGCTTGTTTTTGTGAGGTTTGTCAAATATCAGACGGTTGTAGGTGTGTAGGCTTACATCTGAGTTCTCTATTCCGTTCCATTGGTCTATGTGTCTGTTTTTGTATCAGGACTGATATGGTTTGGCTGCGTTCCCACTCAAATCCCATCTGAAATTGTAGCTCTCATAATATCCATTGTGGTGGTGGAAAAGACCCAGTGGGAGATAACTGAATCATGGGGCCAAGTCTTTACTGTGCTGTTCTCGTGATAGTGAAAAAGTCTCATGAGAGCTGATGGTTTTATAAAGGGGAGTTCCCCTACAAAAGCTCTCTTGCCTGCCACTATGTAAGACATGACTTTGCTCCTCATTCCCCTTCAGTCATGATTTTGAGGCCTCCCCAGGCATGTAAAACTGAGAGTCAATTAAACCTCTTCCTTTATAAATTACCCAGTCTTGGGTATCTCCTTATTAGCAGGATGAGAACAGAATAATACAAGTAACATGCTGGTTTGGTTACTGTAGCCTTATAGTATAGTTTGACGTTGGGTAGCATGCTGTTTCCAGCTTTGTTCTTCTTGCTTAGGATTGTCTTGACTATACGGGTTCTTTTTTTGGTTCCATATGAATTTTAACATAGTTTGTTTTTTTCTAATTCTGTGCAGAATGTCAATGGTAGTTTAATGGGAATAGCATGGAACTGATAAATTACTTTGGGCAGTATAGTCATTTTCATGATATTGCTTCTTCCTATCCATAAGCATGGAATGTTTTTCCATTTATGTCCTCTCTGATTTCCTTGAGCAGTGATTTGTAGTTCTCCCTGGAGAGATCCTTCACTTCCCTTTTTAGCTCTATTCCTGGGTATTTTATTCTCTTTGTAGCAATTATGAATGGGAATTTATTCATGATTTGGTGCTCTGCATGCCTTTTGGTGTATAAGAATGCTAGAGATTTCTGCACATTGATTTTGTATCCTGAGACTTTGCTGAAGTTGCTTATCAGCTTAAGAAGCTTTTGGGCTGAGACAATGGGGTTTTCTAGAAGTAGGATCATGTCATCTGCAAAGAAAGATAACTTGGCTTTCTCTCTTCCTATATGAATGCCCTTTATTTCTTTCTGTTGCCTGGTTGCCCTGGACAGAACATCCACTACCATGTTGAACAGGAGTGGTGAGACAGGGCATCCTTATCTCATGCTGGTTTTCAAGGGGAATGCTTCCAGCTTTTGCCCATTCATTATTACATCGGTTGCCAGTTTGTCATAAATGTTTATTATTATTTTGAGGTAGATTTCTTTAATACCTAGTTTACTGAGAGTTTATAACATGAAGGGATGTTGAATTTTACTATTGTGGCACTATTCACAATAGCAAAGATTGGGAATCAACCCAAATGTCCACCAGTGACAGACTGGATTAAGAAAATGTGGCACATATACACCATGGAATACTATGCAGCCATCAAAAAGGATGATTTTGTGTCCTTTGTAGGGACATGGATGCAGCTGGAAACCATCATTCTTAGCAAACTATCACAAGAACAGAAAACCAAACACCGCATGTTCTCACTCATAGGTGGGAACTGAACAATGAGATCACTTGGACTCGGGAAGGGGGACATCACACACTGGGGCCTATCATGTGGAGGGGGGAGGGGGGAGGGATTGCATTGGGAGTTATACCTGATGTAAATGACGAGTTGATGGGTGCTGACGAGTTGATGGGTGCAGCACACCAACATGGCACAAGTATACATATGTAACAAACCTGCACGTTATGCACGTGTACCCTAGAACTTAAAGTATAATAATAATAATTAATAAATAAATAAATAAGGCCTTTTCTGTGTCTATTGAGTTAATCATGTGGTCTTTGTCTTTAGTTGTGTTTATGTGATGAACTACATTTGTTAATTTGTGTAGGTTGAACCAGACTTGCATCCTGGGAATGAAGCCAACTTGATTGTGGTGGAGAAGCTTTTCACTGCCATTCACATGTGGATTCATCTTTTGAGTGCACAGAACAATTATGATGGTCAATAAGTTATAGTGTGTTTTCTTGCTAAAATTTTATTCTCTGAGCTTTTCTATTCATTACAGAATGTAATTACAGTGTTACACATATTGCTACCCCAGGGTGAGATCTGTTTTCAACTCCTGTGCTAGAATATTCTATTCTTGCCAAAGTAAGAAGATCAAAATTAGCTCCCAATCGTAGTAGAATACAAAAGATTAAAAATAGTTCAAATTTGTATGAAGGACATTGGGATTATGTACAGAGATGAGTGGACAGTACCTTCACGAAAAGATAAAAAAAGCCATTTCCAGATTGAAAACTAATTAAGGACAGAGAATTCTTTCCTCTTAAAAAAAAATCAGTTTTTCCAAATCGCAATTGATTTAAAAAACCAGCAGAAAATACTACTAATTAAACTATGAAATTTTAGACAGTTTGTAAAACCAATCTAGGAATAAGAATTATAATTTGAAAAACAGAGTACCTGATGAACTAGCGACAGATCAGATGGAACTATGGCACAGACAACTGAGAAACTGAGAAGCAGGGGTCCATGGATGACTCAGAATAAAAAGGAACACAGACCAGACTAGAATGGAGGGACTTCTTTGAACCATATCTTATATTTACCCAGTTATTTGGTGAAGCAAAAACCAATTTTTATGGTGTAGAATTATACTAAATATACATTGTAATGTATCTCCTACCATAGCATGGATGCAGTCATTTATACATTCTTTTCATAAAGTCCTAGTATAGAAACTGGTCACATATATATCAATATTTATCTTGGAGAGGAATCCATAAATTCTAAGTGTTTAACCCTTTTCATGATTTATTTCTGAAGAAACTGACTCTGAGTTCTTTTGAATAAATGTTTTTGTTTTTGACATGCCTATTAATTTACAATCACTTCTTCTCTCCTAGACATATCTCATTGGATTATGAAAAACATGAAGTAATTTCTCTCTGCAGTGTCTTGGATTGAAATGGCACAGAGTCTTCTTCACATTCTGTGATAACACATTACCCAAATAAAATTCTTTCTCTTAGAAAAATGTAAAACAAAAGCACTCAGAGAAGATGGATTACCTCAATCTATTGTTGAAAATAATATTGAGCTATATTGAAATGTCTGCACATGAGGTCTGCTGGTCACCTTAGTCTCAGTAGTGTTCCCATAGTAACGGTATGACTGGGAAATGACACTACACAACACTTCAGATTTGCTGTGTACAATTACAATTCATCCCTACTGACGCATATCTTTCCCTTGCTATGCGGAAGAGGTGCACACTGGTAGACGTCTGGATTAGATGGAGGCTATTTGATTATCAGTTTCTAACCCTGATGACTATAGAATAAAAATAAGGTAAGAAGCCTACTTTACAGAATATTGAGTAAGGAGGGCATATACTACACATTTACACAAGGCACTGTTTCAGCCAATATAAATACAACATGATGCAACTGCAGGAATGATTAGGACAACACAATACAAGAATCAACAATGTAGATTTGAGAGGAACAACAACCAAATACACACTGTGACTTGGACTCTAGCTTCCCATTTAATTCCTCAGCCTTTTTCTCTTCTTGTTTATCTCCCCTCTAAATCCCCCTATTTTTCCCATCCCCTCCCCTAATGTCTTATGCCTTTCTAATGCATACTAAAGAATTTATTTTTTTCTTTTTTTTCATTTTGGCAGGCCTTGGTTATTGCAGTCCTATGTCCCCATACTGACATTCACCTCCCACATGACTTATCAGATAATGTTCCCACATAAGAATTAGTCCCTTCCTAGAAAAATTCTAATGATAGGTATTGCAAAGACATAAAAGAAAACTTAAATATATGGAGAGATATACCATGTTTATAATATGTGTGTGTATATGTGTATATATGTATATATATGCTATATGTGTGTATATATGTGTGTATATATGTGTGTATATATGCTATATATATACACATGTGTGTATACATACACATATATAGCGCATATATACACACACACGTGTGTGTGTGTGTGTGTGTGTGTGTGTGTATCTCCATGAGTTACTTCCTTTTGAAGATTAGAGGTTTTAGGAGGAAGTAATATTTCAGAGGTTTTTTTACAATAAAGTTTACAAGGGCATGTTGATATCTTAACCTGGAACATGTCTAGTATGGAGGAAACAATGTTAAAAGTAATGAAGTGGCCAAGAAATAAAGGAAAGCACAGGAAAATATGACATTTAAGCAAGCCTTCTTGGAAAATAGTAAGAATGAGGTTGGCAATATAAAGTAGTGTAAAATTAGCATAGGTAATGAATGCCCGGTGCAACATTTCATGGATGATAGGGAAGAATATGGAAGGTCAGTTTTACCTATAATACTATGATAATACATGAAAGTTCAGGAAAAGAGCAAAGAAAGAGTTAATTGGAACAAGATATTAACTTATATTCGCCATTTTCTTTTTGGTGATCTCCTTCCTTCTATTCTGATTTATTCTGTAAACAGCAACAGGATTTTGTCATATCTGCTCACATTGTACAACTAAAAGCAATTCTAATGCTCTCATATTACTTTGGTTTTTTAATTCCGTAATACATTTATGCTTAAAAGACCCTACACATGGAATTTATCAAGATACAAAGCCTCAAATATAATGTAATATAATACTCTATAAATTGAGTATGTTCCTCAAGTAGAGCTTGTGTTATTTTTATCAAAAATTTTAATTGAAATTTGAAACAGACTATATTTGGTCTTTGTATGTCTATTATACCTTCCTTATGGTTTCAAATTAAATGTGTTGTTGTCAGCTTACTTCATTTGAAAAACTCTCTGCAGGTAATTCTTAATATTAAAAAAAAATTCTTGAGAAGTTTGATCAGCAAATTGATTGTGCCTAGAAAAGCAAATAACTTATATTTTAAAAAGAATAAATTAGAAATATCATATTTGACATAATTTATTTACATACATAATGTATCACTGATACCTATATCATATTAAAACAAAGTATATTATTGTTCTTTGAACTGTTGGATTTTTAGACTTTATATCTTAAATAATACTTTATAAATTTAAATATATCAATCTTTAAATCTTTACGCTTTTTTATATATTCTTTTTTTTTTTTTTTTTTTTTTTTTGTTTGAGACGGAGTCTCGCTCTGTCGCCCAGGCTGGAGTGCAGTGGCCGGATCTCAGCTCACTGCAAGCTCCGCCTCCCGGGTACGGGCCATTCTCCTGCCTCAGCCTCCTGAGTAGCTGGGACTACAGGCGCCCGCCACCTCGCCCGGCTAGTTTTTTGTATTTTTTAGTAGAGACGGGGTTTCACCGTGTTAGCCAGGATGGTCTCGATCTTCTGACCTAGTGATCCACCCGTCTCGGCCTCCCAAAGTACTGGGATTACAGGCTTGAGCCACCGCGCCCGGCCTTTTTTATATATTCTTATAACTTGTCAGTAATCTTTCACTTAAGAAATATATTTAAATATTTTGTTTTTCACATTTGTATTTTATATTACTTATCTAGTTAAGGAGATTCAAAGAAAAGAAATAAAATAAAATGTTTCTTCTGTAGTAGTTTAATTTTTTTCAGGGAGAGTATATTCTACATTCAAATTAAATTCTAGTGCATTGTTTGATGTGTTCTTTTTCATTTATCTAGAATATAATACTGGTTATCAAATTGTGCTTGCAGAGACAAAGTTATCTTTATTAAATATCAAAGTATTCAAAATGGCTGATTGCTTTCTGGGCAATTGCATTATTTTCTTTGGGGTTTCAAAAAAATTTTTTGGACTGGATTTGTGTCTCTGTTAAACAATAACTACAGATAGTAATGTTTTCATTTATTTTTGAAATAGAACTTTCTTAGAGTTTATTGTTTGGTTATTATGTAAGAAAAAAAAGCTTCCCCCCCCCGCCCCCAACTGCCAGCTTCATGTTTAAACATTAAACTTTATTTAGATTTAAACCTACAAATGTTTTCTATAGTGACATAATAATTCTGAATATAAAGTATTTGTTACATTTGGGTAAATAGGTCATGTTCTTGCCAGCCTAAAAGATGTTTTAATTGACTGATATGTTTTTGTATACTAATTAATAAAGATAACAGTGCCCTTAAATAGAACACTGTAGCAGAGAAGACAGAAAATTGTAACAAGATGAGACAAACACTGTAATACATTTATATACACCTAATATAGGACCATTGGCAGGGTTTATTTAGTTCTTTTCTTTTTCTAGAGCTGTAAATGTAGGATCTTTGATCTTCAGTAGAGAAAGAGCTGGAAGAGAGTACCTACTGTTGTCCCGTGAACAAAGTTGAAGAACACAGACAGACAGGGAACCTAGCAGATGTGGCCCATAGGATTCAGCATTCAAAGACATACAAAGATTGTAAATGAAGAACATCAACCTGGAGGGGTAGATGAAAGATACTCAGCATTGCAAATACCTCCAAATACTTCTACTTAAGTTTGCCTTACTTATGTGTGAATGTGTTGACTTCTACACAAAATTTAGAATCTATGTATCCAAGTTTTCTCAAAAGTTGTGATAGATCTTTTCATTGGAATTGCATTAAATTTATAGTTAGCTTTGAGTTAATTAAAACTTTATTTTACGTTAAACCATTAATGAACATGGTATATCTCTCTGTATCTTTGTTTTCTTTTACGTTATTTAATTTCAAAATTATGTCCACATAAATCATGTATTTATAAATTTCTAGCTAATGTTTTATATTTGTGAAGTCTTCATATACTTCTCTCTTTTCCTTGTCTATATTTCCTTGGAGTTATTCTCTATCTTGTTATAACGTGTATCAATCTCTTCTTCTGAGTTTGATGCAAGGGCTCGGCCCAAATTTCAACCGATTAACATTTGCTTTCCCTTCTTCTGAAAGACTGCTTCAAAAGAATATCTATACTGGTATTGCCATGGGAAATGAAGGGGGCAGTAGTCCATACTAATTTGTCATCCTGCCAAATGCATATTTATGTGTATTTCTCGAGGACACTGTGTTCTAAGAAGTAAAACATTCACTTCACATGCCAGTGTTTGAGCAAAATATCAAAGTAGGCTCAGTTTGCCTAAATGCCCAGATGAAAAAATACAAATACAGGAGTGAAAAAAAAAAAGCTCATCAAGAAGAGTGTACCAGAAACAGTAATTTGGGTAATATGAGCCTAATTATGCACCATCTCTTCCAGATCTGCCTCTAGCCTCCCCACAAGCAAACATATGCATATACCAAAGCACTAATGAGATTGTAAGCTTGCTTCTCAGGAGAGTACTTCAAGTTTAACCCTGTTGACATAGTAATGGGATCAAGCTTCCTTTCTTAACTGGGTATTCTTTGACTTTGCACTAATTAGCTCTTCACATATTCTAGTAAACTCTAAAAGCTTCAGTTAAGGTAGCTCAAGTATTCTCATAAGTAGTGCATTTTAACAATTTTATCTCATCAATACTCTGCTTATGGAGGCATTTGATAAGTCATAGATTTTGTTCTTGGACCTGTTTTCCAATTCCTTCTCTTAATATAATACTCACTGTATGACCCTGGGTAATGTATCATTGTTATAATTGGAAAATGATGATAATTTTTTCCCTAATAAGTTCATATATATAAGATTCACTGGCAGCGAGTTAACACTCAGTATGTACTAGCTTTTTAAAAAAATTCCTTCTATTGTCTTCCGAATTTGAGCATAACACGCCTCAATAATATGCATCACTAGTAGAATGATACAGTTGTTTTGCTATAATTATAGTCCAGATATATAGTTCAGATATAGTTGTTTTGTTAATATATGTCATTTCCACATATACAAGGAAAAGCACACATTAACCAAGCCACTGCAAACTACATGTGAGTGGTGCTCACGAGTAGCCATTCATATTTTAGAATACTGTTTATATCGGCATGCTTAGTAGGGATAACTCTAGCCCACTCACATAACTTGCTTGGCTCCTGCATGTCTAGGGCAAACTAAATCCTTACTGTCTCTCATTACCATGAATATTGCAAAAATTCTTCCAGGTTTTATATTATTGTTTTTCAACCATGATTTAGTAGTCACTGTTTAGGGCTTTGCTGGAGAGAGCTCACTGTGTTTCAATACATATCGGACTCATAAAGGGGTCAGCCACGTTTAGCTTTATAATTCTGTGATTAATTTTATATCCCAGTTTTGCTTATGGATGACAAATACCAAAGACAATTTAAAGGTCCAACATGAGGCAAATGATTGAAAAATACATATGAACACAATTCATTATAATGGTAGCAACAAAGAAATAAAGGAAGTTATTATGCAATGTTACACTAAAAAATTTCAAATTCAAAATTTCAAATTGTAAGAACACTGTCATTGAAATTAGTCAGACAAAGGTTAAAAGGATATATGAAGAAATAAATAATCATTTCATCAGAATTAGGTTATATCTGTGGATGTGTAGTGAATTTAATTTGTATTATTTTCAAAATACCTGCATATCATTAAATGAAATTATGTAAGAAATTAACAAATTGCTAACCCATTCTATGAATTAGTATTACTCAAAATTTTTCTGTCTTATGGCCAAGATTTTGAAAATATGGCATTTATTTCTGATATGTTAATTTTACTCAAATAATAGTTGAGGCCTTAAATAATTCTAACACTATATAAATATAATTGTATATTACGGTGGAGAATGAAAGTTTTACATAGTTCAAGATAAAATATATGTTAGAGTATTTATTTTTGCTGTGAGCTAATTTATTCTGACAGGTAACTCTTCCTTCAATACATTAATTTGCTCTCTTCCACTGTAGGGATATTTCGATAGAAATATTATTTAGAAGTTCTGCTCCCTACTTCATGAAATTTAAGGTCTAATCAGAGGAAAAATTAAGAGCTGATCAATTGTATCTTAACAATCTGTTTCGAAATTAAGGCAAAGTCTTAAAGCATGAATATACAGCGCATAAATGCATATATATGTGTATATATATTTGTAGATTATGTATAGCATACACAATCTAATAATTATACATACATATATACAAATATACAGCATACATAATCTAATAGTTCTAAATCAAGTTTTTTTTTCTAGCTGAGGTCTTATACATCCTCTTCTATTTCACCATTCACTCTATGACCCAAACTGAAATGCTCATCTTGTTCCAACCCCAGATAAAATAAAAAATAGGTGACCAAATTATTTTAAGTCGACCTCACTAGGGTTTCAAATGTATCCCACACTTTTGATCACAATGGCTGTTATTAGTATCATGGACCTCTTTGCCTATTAAAGGATCTTCTAAGACAAACTTTTAACTGGTCTCTCAGCCTGTTGTTCCTCCTATCTAACCTGCTGATACTGCCACTCAGATCATCTGGCCCCTTGAACTGTGTTACATATAGCAGAACCAGACAGAAATAAGATATCTCAAAACACAATTATTTGACTTTTTATTATATAGGACAATGTTACATAGGACAAATTGATTTTTAAAGAAAGATTAAACCTATACTTAATCATGAGAATACCAGAATAGTGACATGTATATTTATATGAAATATCAAGTTTCTATTTTGTTTATTTAAAAATATCTGAAATTTACTGCTGATATGGGGGTGAAAAAAAATATCTGATAGAACATATTTCTTTAAAAAAAGTTGAAATATTTAAAAGTTTGTCTAAGGGAGTAGTGCCCATTATGATCAGATCTTCTTTGATATCTTTCCCATTATAATTGACTTGTGAGAGCTTGTTTGAGTTTGAATATTCACTACTGTTTTATTATTTTTTAAGTAAAAATTTAATTATTTTTAGCATTTTCACTACTATTACTAGTGAGTTGTCTTAAAGAGTGTATAAGCATTTTCTATTTAATTTTCACCTTAATCCATAATAGTAATTATTATTTCCATTTGATTGAAAACAAAATTAAAATGATTATGCAACTCACCCACGGATTCAGAGCTAGAAAGTAGAGAAATAGGAAATCAAGTAGGGTTTTATCTGATTCTAAAGTACATTTTATTAAGACCTACATTACACTGCCTCTCAGCCCTTTTCCATGTTCCTTAATATTAAATCATAGTTGATTTTACAGTCATAACTTACATAGGTCTTTCTCTCTTAATATTTCATGTCAAACATGAAAAATACGTTTTAGGACTCTTGATCTAATTTTGCACATAAAAAGAGTTGCTCTTGCCAGGTGTGGTGACTCATGCCTGTAATCTCAGCACTTTGGGAGGCTGAGGTGGGCAGATCATGAGGTCAAGAGATAGAGATATCCTGGTCAACATGCTGAAACACTGTCTCTACTAAAAATACAAAAATTAGCTGGGCGTGGTGGTGTGCGCCTGTAGTGCTAGCTACTCAGGAGGGTGAGGCTGGAGAATCGTTTGAACTTAGGAGGTGGAGGTTGCAGTGAGTCAAGATCGCGCCAGTGCTCTCCAGCCTAGCGACAGAGCAAGACTCCGTCTCAAAAAAAAAAAAAAAAAAAAGTTGCTCTGTAGCCTCTTTTGTGTTCTAACTGAAATATAACAGCAAAAATGAAACAAAATGAAAATACAATAACAGAAATTCCTCAGCATTATTATGTTCTGAGCTTTAAGAGAAAAAAGAACAATGATCATTAATGATTAATTCTACCTGGAATCCCAAATTACACATTGCATATTTAAAACGAACAGTGTTTCCAACAATATTTACAACAAAGATTTCAGATCTGTTGTTTTCTACAAGTAGGAGCTAGTGAGCTGTGTCAAATGATGCAGAAAGATCATTTAGGATAAGGCAAACCATAGGCTTCCAACAATTAAAACATGGAACAATGTCAGCGAAGGCGTGAGACAAATTTCAGCTTAGTATGACTAGAACTGTGCAAGCAGTGTCAGTTTGTATAGATTGCCATTTGACCTTGAAGGAAGAAGAAAGATGATCTGCAGTGGCTTTATGGCTTTATGGTCATAGGCAAATTACCGACCATAGTGCCAGGGAAGGCTTAATTGTGCCGGTAAGAAGAGGGGATGTTCCCTAGAAGCAATCAACATCCAAATACATGGGGAAGAACAAAAGCAGCAACACACCTGGAAGAAAACTCTGAAGAGGGAAATTAGACATAGCCTAGAAACATAATGAAAGAACTGTAAAAAGTGATTCCTAATTTTGTATTGAGAGCAGCAAAAAATTAGCTTGTGCGCATTGGAAGAATACCAAAACGAAAATTCACAAATAAAGCACACATATGCACAATCTGACATGTAACTGGCAACAATCATACTTTAAATGAGAATACGGTGTTAGGTGCTTCAAGTGATCCTCACAACATTCTTTTGAGGAGGCGGAGAAGATAGATTTAGTGCCCATTTGACTATTAAGGAATAAAACCTCAGAAGTGTTAAGAAATTGGCCTACAGGACACAGAGGCAGAAGTCGAATAAAATCCCCAGTCCAGAGAAAATGCTTGGTTTGGTGCCTCATTACAATACAACCCTGATGTGCATGCCCCATTATTGACACGGTGACACTAGAGAAATTCACAGCCAGACTCATGTCCTGCTCAAGAAAAGTAGCTAATGTTCTCTGCACAGTTTACAAAAGTCACTTCCATAATAGATGGTATTTCAGTTTTATCTGTGGCCACGTAAATGAATAAGGAGTGATAATGACATTCTCATTATTTTAGGAACATATTTGCATTTGTAATGATACAGCTCCTACCAGGAGCCAAAGCCATAGAGACAACTGTCTGAATTAATTATATTTGTTTGGCTGATTAGATAAAAAATGCAAACATAAACTGCACATCAACTACTTCAAGATTATTTAATCCTTCTCTTGAAAGGGAAATAGATCTCTGAAGTTGTTCTTCTTTTAAGCTCAAAAAATAGACCATTAAATCAAGCAGCTGAAACAGTTCTTTAAAAATCACCCTCCCCAAAATTCTTCCCATTTTCTCAAGAGTCTGAAATAAGTATATCAATCTACATAATATCAAGATTTATTTATTAATTTGCAGTTATTTCCTACATTAGTCTATTCAATTTTCATGAGCCAGTCCCCACACCTCTATGGGAAGTGATGGCTTAAACTCTGTCCATTTAGCAGACAGCAACTTTCAAGTGAGGATAAGTGCAGCTAAAATGATCCCCCTGAAGTTCTCAATGTGTGCAATTAGCTTTGCAGATGTGCTTTGTCCACACCTACCTTTTAATGATCACAAAAACCTTGTTAAATGAAGCAGTACCAGTAGTCTCCTCCCTATACACACCAGCTGCCAGCACACCTCTGGTTTTCTAAGTTCTATAATGTAGTCCAAATGTGGCTGAAACCTTTTCAAAGCTTTCAATACTTTTGTAAGTCATGCCCCACTTATCAGCGAAGAATAAATTTCAGAGTGGGAGGCAGTGGTCCAAAGCTTTACCATCTCTCATTTGCATACCTCTTACTCCCTCACCCCATCCTACTTTATTCTAAAGTACAAATGGAATGTATCTCCTCCCTGCTTAAAACCTTTCAGTGGCTCCTGTCACTTAAAGTTCAGGCTTCTCTATATAGTTCCAATCCATCACCAAGTTTTATATTATTATTGTCTTCATATTTAGCATTGCAAAACTATGTCTATCATCTATCTATTCACCCATTTGTCTCTTATATTGGATTTCTATATAGTTTCTAATTTCTGATATTATGACTCTATATTATTATAGATATATATTTAAATGACACTTCTTAAAATGTGTAGTGATCACTTTCTACTGGGCTTAAAATAATTCCATGGAATATTTCAAAAAAGTATGTGCAAGGAAGGAGGGGTGGTACTTGTATATGTATATGTGCATGTATGTGTGCATATGTTCCAGAGATATAATTGAATATTAATCAGGAAGATTTTCATTTTGAGTAAAAATAAAAGGCTCTTACAGGGGCTTGAAACTTGTTTGACTTACCGAAGCAAAAGGGTTCCAAGCATCACTAATTATTTCTCCTCTGTAGGCTAGGATAGTTCTCCATTACAGAACTGGGTCCAGTGATACCAAGAGAAAAGATAGGATAGGATCCCTAAGCAGAATAGGTCCACTTAATTACTATAACGAGTAGCAAGGCAGTTGTTAGCATCCAGAGAGGAAGACTGACTCATACAGAGTCACAAACCTGGTTAATGGAACATGATGTCCCTAGGAGCAACACAGATGACAGCCATTATGGTTGTAACCAAAAAATTGTCAAGGATGGATCAGAAGAATGAAAGCAGTTACTCCACTGAAAATGCACATCTTTCCCTAGTGTCTCTAGCTGAGCCAGTTTTTGAATATGGGACTAACCTAAAAAAAGGGCCAGGTATATGTGAGGAAGTACCCTGCAGGAAAGGTACATGTTAGTAATTCCAGCATTCCTTCCACTAAGGGATCTGCTGCTATTTTTTTTAGCTACTTATAGACTAGGGAAAGAGAATTATCTAGTATTTTAAGGGTTATTGAACATAGGGCTCAAAGTGACATTGCTACCTGGATATATGAAGCAGCATCATGTTTCACCTAATTGACCAGGGAATTATGAAGAACTGAAAACAAATAGAGTTCTGGCTAAGGTGTGCATCTAGAGGGTCTAGTGGGTCCACACACCTACTCAGTGGGCATGTCTCTGGTTCCTAAGGGTATCATTAGAATATACACATAGTTTGTCATTGGTACACCCACTACATTGTTTTCTTGGAGGGATGGTGAAGGATACCATAGTGGGGAAACCCAAGTGGATGCCCCTAAAACAGCCCCATTCTCAATCAAGACTGAAGAGCTGAAATGATGTATTCTATGGAGCAGGAGTAGAAATTAGGGCCATCTTTAAAATCCTCATGAATGAGGGAGAGGTGTATCCTCTCCTATCATATCTCCATATAGATCACCAGCCTGGTCTCTACAAAACCATTAGAAAATGACGTGGACTAACACACTGCATGGAAGTAGTAGCCACAATTGCAACCATAGCTAAAGATGTAGTATTCTTCCTAGAGCAGATTAATATGACTTCAGGTATGTGGCATGTAGCCAATGATTTGGAAAAACGTGACTTTTATCTTTATCAGGAAAATGGATCAGAAAGTTTGTATTCACTTGAAATGAACAGTGTCCATTTACAAATTGATTAACTGTCTTAACCTTCGTTATAATGAAGTCCAAAGGGTCCACATTTAACTATGCATCCTATAAAACAATGCATTGAACAAGTATAGTAATTATATAATGCAAATCAGACCAGAAAGCAAGGAATGGCTAGTACAGTGGAGGCTTTGACAAGGCATATGCTCTCCAATGAGCAAGATATAAAGCCTATGAACACTGGGGATTCTACTGCATTAAAATATTAGATGTCTAATGATCTGGAGAATGCTTGGGCATCCTCTCCAAAGAAAGGGAAAACTTATTGCACCTTGCTTCTTCCTTCATAAAGAAAAAAACTCAATGTTTTAAAGCCTTGTAAGTCTCTGGAATAGCTTATTTCATACCTAGGGAGACTACTTAAAATCATATACTAGGTGATTATAAAGACAGATACATTTTATTATAGTTGGGTCTGGTGCAAGTAAAACTCTTCAGTATGTCAGTATCACGACCCTGCACCTTGGACTCTTTCTTCTGTCAGGCCTTATTGTATACAAAGTGTCAGTATCGGCATAAGATATAAAAGGAACTTAAAGGAAAGACCCACTGGGGGAATCACAATGTAGACCCTTAGGATTCCAGAGCAAATTCATTCTATCTGAGAATCACAGTAAGGTAGAAGCAGTGCCTCTGAGAACAGGCCCAAGCAGGATGATAAGGCACAAGTGAGCTTTACAAGCACAGAACCTAGATCCCTCTTCCCCATTTTACATTCTCTGAGTAGTTTCCTAAATTCATAGCTATGGCCACATAGGATATGCCTATGACCAATTGATAGCTGTCAACTCATGATGTGGGTATAAGCCAACAATGGGTAACAGTTGCCCTATAGTCCTGGGGCAGCCTAGAAACGCGAGGGAAAATCTTCCCAAGGGTTACGTAGGGTGCGTGGTCATCCACTCTGTGTGACCTGAATAGTCCACAGTTAGAATACATATAGATTCATGAATAAGGGTGAATGGCTTACAAGATTTGTTAGAAGTTGGGAAGGAGAAAAATTGGAAGAGAAGGAATGAAGAAGTCTGATGCAGAGGGATGGGGATGGCATATATGAATGAACATAAAGAGAGACATAATTATATTATATGCTATGCTCCACTAGCATGCATCCACTACAGAAGAGGCATTCAACCGTCTTATACCAAAAAAAAAAAAAAAAAAAAAATGACTCAGTCAGTTGACAACAGCCAGACTTTCTTATATCTGCTCTCCATAATTTACATTAATTTCTTGTGTCTGTAACAAATTACCACAAGCTGGGTAGCTTGAAACAACAGAAACACATTCTCTCACAGTTCTGGATGCCAGAAGTCTAAAGTAAGTATCAATGGCCAAAATTACTGTATTAGCAGGGCTGTGCTTTCTCTGGAAAAGAATTGGTTCATTGCCTATTCCAACTCCTGGTGGCTGCTGGCATTTCTTGGTCTGTGGCTGCTTCGGTCTAATCTCTACCTCTGTCTTCATATAGCCTTTTCTTCAGTGTGTTATAAATCTCCCTTTGCTTCCCTTTTAGAAGGATACATTTGATGGTATTTAGGGTTCATCTGGATAAGCAAAGAATATCTCCTCATCATTAAGATTCTTGCCTTAAACACATCTGCAAAGACCCTTTTTCCAAATAAGAAAACATTTATAGGTTCCAAAATTACATACTGACATATTTGGGGGCCCATTATTCATGTCACTACAAGAAATGCCCTGTATCCCCACCTCCACCAGATATGCAGTGCTGGCACAATGAGCACACTGATAAGAGAGCCATGGTGGCGGGGTTGAAAATTACATGCAGCCTCAACAGTGCAGGCTTTCATTTATCAAGTCTGGTTTAGCTATTGCTGCTGACAAATATCCAATCTTCCAACAGCAGAGATCAATGCTGGATCCTCAACACTGCACCATTCCACTAAGAAATCACTAGTGATCATAATTAGTCACTCTATGCTAAATTGACTCGATGGGTCCTTTTATATCTTGAAAGGGGGTAACAATTTATTTTGGCACATATTTTGGGTATGGGTTTGCCTTTCCAGATTTAAAGACCTCAGCCAATACCACCAACTGATGACTGTAGAGAGTATCATCAATGGGCACAGTCGGTCACGTATCATTGTGTCAGGCAAAGGAATGTACTTCATAGTAAAGGAAATGAGAGAGTGGCCATTTGGCTCATTCCACATAGGCTCAAGTTGCTAGCCTGATGGAATGATGGAAAGGTCTATGAAGGGTTCAGCTGAAGAGTCACCTCAAAAGGGATGACAATTTTGTAGGATTTTCCAGGCTTCAGAGTATGTTTTAAATCAATGATATTTACAAGTTGTGTGTGTCCCATCCGCCAATGCCAGGCATACACAGGTTTGGAAACCATGAGGTAAAAACAGAAGCGTCCCCACTTACCATCTTTTCCAGAGATGTGGTTGGGGAATTTGTGCTTCACCAATCCTAGGCTCAGTATTTTAGATGTCCTTGCTCCCAAAATGATACTGCTTCTCCCAGGGCACATAGCAAGAGTTCTGATTAACTATTAGAGGCTATTTGGATACTTTGGGATATATCTTTCAAGGTGCCAGCAAGAATTACTGACCCTGACCACCAGGAAAAAGTAGGGCTGCTGTTACACAATGGGAACAGGGAGAATTATATTTACACCGAGGTGATTGACTTGAGTATCTCTGAGTCCTTTTTGACAAATTATGGTGTTAAAGAGGTGAGTCCCGCAAATTCATTCTGGGAAGAGTATGTGACAAAGGCTATGTAGACCCTTCAGGAATATGGATCTTTTTCACAATGCTAGGTAAACTACCATGACCTGCAAAGCTAACAACTGAGGGTAAGAGAGATAGTAAACAGATTATTCAGCAGGGGGGCAAATACAACTTGTGGCATTGAGATGGGTTATAGCCAGCAGCTGTTCAGTTAGCACCCCTCCTCCTACAAACTTTCCCAGGAAGAGAGGTCCATCGGAATCCTGCATGGTTTCTCCCACCAGAACTGGATTCAAGTAGCACAAGGGTGAGTTGTGGTGAATCCCCCAGGTCTCTCTCTTTGAGGCCTAATGACTCATCCCAGTTTCCAAGAGTGCTCTTGGCACACAGTCCATGGGTTAGCCCCATTTGTGAATTACCTCCACTAAAGAAGGTCCCTTCTCCCAAGACCACACCCTTTCCTGAAACAGCCCATATCCCATGACTGATCCAACAGGGGTAGAAAAAATGAAATTTCTTGCTCCAACTTGAGATGGCATTGAGTGGACTTCTTAACTTCAGTGTTTTCTGTGAATTGCCTAAAGACTCCACTGAGACTGAATCACAGATTCTCTTTTTGCACAATTCTGTTGCCTTCTCTTTTACCTCCATAGGTGTTGATTCTAAGAGCACTCTCACACAAACTTTCTGTATGACAGTCTCTGTTTTCTATTGAACCCAACCTGCAGAGTCTCCTAATTGTTCTTCTTGCCACTTTGTCTCCTGCTTGCCCAAAACCCATGGCACAAGCTGTGGCAATATATTTAAAGTAAGTTACATTACATCTACTAAACATTATAGAATTTAAAACTTTCCAGTCCATTTTAAATCCAATCAAACTTCTTATGAGGCTCTGAAGGAATGATCTTTTATTCAAGTTGAAAAATAAAATTGTAAGCCCCCAGTTCACTGAATGGACACCTTCTTGGCCAAAGGAACCCCAGCCAAACCTTGGAAGCTGAGTTCCAGGCCATGACTGGATGGGAAGTTGGAGAAGCCGTGTTATAACCCATCTCTTGCTAACTGCAATTCGACCTTCTTTTCTAAGGACTAAACAGAAACCAGCCCTTTCAAAAAGATTCCACTGCTGTTTTCAACCAACCACCCAACTGCTGCCCCTCCCTTTTGCAATTTCAACACAACAGACCAGAATTCCTTCCTGATGAGGGGCCACCAACCCTGGGGGTGGTTCTGGCTAGTCTATGGAGCATGTGCAGTGAGAGTTTTGGTGTCCTCTGCTTCACCATTTGATGTCAGAAGGCTGAAAACTCCACCTTAGATCATGCTAACACTGCCATGTTTTTAACATTGGACCCACGGAGAGGCATGAAGCTCCACTGCACATGAGCATGCCTCTCCTTTCATAAATATCCAAAATTCCTTCTATAGCTTAATGAATATGTATATTTGGCCACCCCTTTATGCATAAATAAATCCCTGTTTTATTCTTCTGGCCTTTAAAGTGGCTGCTTCTGGCTTTTGGCCAGAAGCTATGCTTCTCATCCTGTCAGAATGGTGACCAGTCAGGCTGCAACCCTTTCTTAAAACAAAAAAAGGCTCTCCTTTACAAATTCATGAATCTCATCATTCTTGAGTTGGCAAGATTCTCTGACTTCATATCATATTCATCCGCTAACTTTGTCACTAACTACATACACACTAATCTCCTTCCAGTTGTAAGGACAGGATATACTTTTGTTTAAATGGTGGGACTTTTGCACATGCTACATTCTCTGCTTGGAGTGATATTTCAACTCTTCTTGGCTTGTTCAGCTTAACCTCACCATTCATATAGTGGTTTAAATATTGTTTCCTTAGTGAAAACTTCACATACCACCCTACCTAAAGTAGGCCTCCAAGAAATCCTATTAGTTCCTTATTTATCTTATTCATGGTAATTTTCATAGTCTATGTTTATTGTTTACATGTTATCATCTATCTCTCAATACCAAAACCTCCATAATACAGTAAAAAATATATTTGTAGTGACTGTATGTGTGCTCACACTGCATTCTGCTACATGGCTCTTTTATAATAAATATTTTGAAGTGAATAACATCAGCATACTGTGTAGTTATAGTCATCTCTGCTCCCAGAAAACCTTCTTTTTGACAATGCTACTATCTTTGACTAATTCCTTTCAAACGACCATAAAAGTACAGCCCATTTTAGGTTTTGACCTAATCCCTTCTCATAAACCATGTGGGTGAACACTTGTCCTCCAATTGTATTGCTTCATAGCTTCCAGTGCCATATCATACAACTTTTCAAAAACCCAAGGAAAGGAATCTCAGGTCATGGATCTCTGATGGTGACAAGTCCATGAGAACCTAAGCATTACCTTGGGTTGATTATATAATTGCTCCAGATCTGCAAGCCTGATACTCACAATGAATCCTCATTACTCTTTTGTTGTGTAGTCCCTTTGCTAGTACAATAAATAATAATAAATAATGAGGATGGGGAAAATTTTTGGAGGTGGTGGATATGTTTAAGTAGTAGATTGTGATGATGGTTTCTTATACTTATCTCCAAACTCATTAAGTTGTGTACATTAAATGTGCATAGCTTTTTATATCTTAATCATACCTTAATAGAATGGTTTACAAAGAAAGGTAGTAATAAAATTCTTGGTGGCGCTGACTGTTTGTAACATTACGTGGCTCTTAATTTATAGGATGTAAGGTGGGGGGCTGATTTTGTTGAGGAACATAGGGTGAAAGAGGAAACTACATATCCATGATGGTTAACTTTATGTATCAAACTGACTTGGGCTAAGGGATGCCCTGATAGCTGGTGAGACAATTCTGAGTTTGCCTGTTAGGATGTTTTCAGAAGTGACTAGCATTTGAATCAGCAGACTGAGTACAGATCAACCTCACCAACATGAGTAGGCCTCAGGCAATAGGTGGAGGACCTGACTAAAATAAAAAGGCAGAGAAAGTGAAATGTATTCTCTCTGTTTGAGGCTGGACTACCATCTTCTCCTGCCCTTGGAAAGTGGTGCTCCTGATTCTAAGGAATTTAGACTCTAACAGAGACTTAAGCCATCAGTTTTTCTGGTTCTCCAGCTTGCATAAGGCAGATAATAGGACTTTGCAGCCTCCATAATCATGTGAGCCAATTCCTCATAATTGGAGCAGAGAGAGAAGTTTCTGGAAAAAAAATAATGGGTAGAATTTAGGCTCTTACAAAAGGCTGTAAAATTCTTTAGAGACAAAGGGCAGGCTGTCATGTCGTCTTTGTAAGCCCAGTTATCAGCCCCGTGTCTGGCACACATAAAATGTGTGAACCATGAAAACAAATAATAAGTGATGAAAAAGGAACTAATTTAAAATGATTTCTAGAGAAGGGCCAGCAAGTAAGCACCCCCTGACACAGGGAGGTGCCTTAATAGGTCCTGTGCCTATTGCACCCGGAAAGAATCGGACATATGGCTTTGAACAGCTTACTTTACAATGACTCCTTCTTTTAAAAGATACTTGGCCTTTTGTGAGTGGAACTACAGCTGTCTCTGAAAATGGCAACATCTGATCCTGAAGCCTAGAATATAAAGCACCTGAAAATGTCACTCATTTAAGGTTATCCTCTGATGCTAAGAGCTTAGAAAAAAATTAATAGGCGGATGTGGTAAAGGAAACGAACAACCAGACAACTACATTTATGAATATGAAGAACAGTAATGCATGCACGCTTTCTGCCTGAGACTTTTTCCTTGGAAGAATTCACATAGGTTTATCACTGTGGAAAATGTGTGGTCAGCTCAAGCACAGTAGAAGAGATAGAATTGTTTATCTCTTTTTAAAATACATGTAAGCAGGGTACTACATGCTAAGTGGCTGTGTAAATCATAGGATCAGTATAACTGAAGGTCGCACTGGAGGAGATTTCATAGATGGAAATATGATTAAGGTGATGGTCTTTTATCAGATAATCTAGGTTCAAATTCTCACTCCACTCCTTCTGATTTATGTGATCTCATCTATAAAATGGAGATTACAATGTCACCTACCCCACTAAGTCATTTGGAAAATGACTATGCACGCAAAGTCTAGCGTATAGTAAATAATAAATATTCCTACTAAATTTAAACTTCCTTCTCCTGATTGGCACATTGAAATCCATTCATTAAGACTTGCGTGAAGCCTTGTAGATGCTTCAGGAGTTTTGTGTATAGCTGAGGGGGAAGGATTACTTTTATAATATCTGCCTAGGTTAGAGGCACACAATTTTGGGGTCAAGTGTGATTGTAAAGACGTTTGTCAGAGATATTTATCCAGAGATAAACAGAAGGAAAGGCAAAGACTAGGGTAGACTCAAGTAGTCAATACATAATTCTGCCTGGAGTGATCAGGAAGAATTTCTAGAACAGGAGGAATATAATCTGTGGCCTGATAGACAAACGGAACCAACAGAAAAGCTATTAATAAATTCTAAATTTATCCAGAAATTCTAACTTACCAATAGGAATATAAGAAATAAGAAAAGAGGTCCACCATTTTGGGAGCCTCTCTTTCTTTCTTTTATTTATTTTTTTTGCTATCCCTTTAGAATTCTTTTGCTTTTCAGCTTGATTATAGTTGACAAATAAAAATTGTACATGGTAAGGTATACAAACTGATGTTTAGATGTACATATACATTGTCAAATGATCACCACTATCCAACTAATTAACATACCTGTCACCTCATAGTTAACATTTTCTTTGTGTATGTGTGTGTGTGAGATGAGAACACTTAAAATCTACTCTTTTAGAAAATTTGAAGTATATGATACAATATTGTTCACTATAGTCACCATGCTGTGTACATTAGGTCTTCATAACTAATTTACCAACATCTCCCAGTCTCCCCCTTCCCACAACACCTGGCATATACACTTATATGTAGAATCTAAAATAGTCAGACTCAAAGAGCAGAGGGTCATACCCTAGTCTAAGTACTAACTGACACTCATAAGCTTTCAGATCCCTTTTGCCCTTCTAAAGTTACAACATGAGAGATGTCATGTTCAAACAAATACCTTTATCTGAAGAATAAAATAATATTTTTAATAGAAAATTGTTTTTATCAGCTCAGGAAGGATCCAAATTTGAGTCTCTCAAAGACAAGTGGTAGTAAGAATTCCATATTTCAAAATCCATTCTGAAAATTACTAGTGGATCTGAAGAGCCAGATACTTTAGAATGCATTTAGTTTATTAGATAAATGCTCCTAGAATTTGAATATCAGTTTAAAAATACTCTTAAAACTACTAAATTTGCACATTAGGCAAGCTGCTTCCTTTCAGGGACTTTTAAATAAGAAGAATTTCAATATCTTCTGACTTGTGGCTTTGAAAAATGTTTCCATTTCATTACTGTACTATTCACTCTTCTTTGCATTTATGAATATTCTAGGGAAAAAACAGAGCAGAAGTTGGACTTTTAAAAAGTTGATCTCTATTTACATTCAATTTGAATAAGCTTCTATTTAAACAGGGAAAGTAGGTTTCAAAATTTAAAACACTAATGAATAAGAAAAATGAAGATAATGCTATGTTTATTCTATTTGGTACTAATATGGAATGCTACTGGAGGTGTTTCTTTGTCATTTTAATCCCAGAAGGCTTTTTTTTCCCCTAAACAATCTCTGCCACCTGCATTCTGTTTGAGATATAATCATTCAATGTCTACAAACAAGTGATAACATTATTATGCATTTCTGTCCCTTTCATTCTTTGCAAGAGTGACAAATATCCCATTTCTTAGATCCAATAGCTCAGGCTGGGCACCAGCGGACTCATTAGGATTCCATTAAGAAGCAGAGGCCTCTGGAGAGTCTAGCTTTTTCAGACCTCTGTCTATTCTATCTCCCACTCGATTTTCCCAACAAAAGCCTCTCTGGTTGGTATCTCTTTCATTTCACCATTCCCTTTTTAAAAAGAAACAATGGAAACAAAGTCCTAAGATTAGATTGGTGATATTGAAATGATTCTGACAGCAAGTGACAATGCTGCCAACCCGAAATGGGATGCTTACATTATTTATGAACACTAAATGTCACCGATTTCCCCTTCATCAGATAATTTCAGGAGACAGAACCGTTTCTGTGGGGCGAGAGGGAGTATGTGTACATGAGCTGCTCCCTCCCCTCCCTCTCCACGTCAGCCCTTCCATATATCACACTGGCTCTGTGTCAAAATCTCCTCCCTGGGAAAAAACAGGTGCATCTGACCATGTTTCAAGTTTTACTACAAGTCTCAGATCAGGTCACCTGATAGGGATGTCAAATGTGTTGTAAAACCAAATGGGACCCTCTGAAATGTGAAATCACTAGCAAATCCGCTAACTTTTTAAAAATTCTGTTTCCTATCCTCCCTTCAGAAGTCAATTATCAGAGGGAAATTACCAAGAGTTGAAAGGAAAAGACATTATCCCTCTGGCGCCCTGATCTATGTCTTGTTTTGGTGGCTGGGAAAGGGGGACTGGCATAATGAGAACAAATACAACCGATGTCACCAGGAGTATTAGTGTGAAAGAGAGATCAGAGCCCGCTATTCGGAGATATTTAACTAACATTTTCCAGGGAGCTCGAGTCTTTTTAGAGCTTCAGTTACTACGTAGTTATGTATAGATTTATTTCGTATCACACTGGCTTTTATAATCTCATGTGTCCAAGTTGAACAGTAAACCGTGTGTAAAAATCAAACATTCTATAACAGGCATCTTTTGTGGGGAAGTTTTTGCTTAATTATTGATCATTGAATATTTCATCTTCAGCATTTAAAAGGAATCCTAGAGTTACTGAAGTTTGACCTTCCGTTTGTAGGTCAGGTGCCTGAGAACCCAAGAGGTTTTCTGAAAAATAATAATTTCAGTTTTTGAAATAGGAGGCTATAAACAAAGCCTGCCTCTGGCCTTGCATTCTTTGAATTCAGCCAGAACTTAACACAGCAACAGTTACTTCCTCACCTACTGCACAAAAAGAGAACCATATTTCTACCGTCATTTAGATTACAGGTTTCAAACATATCCATAAAATGCTAGATGTTACAACAGGTGTTAGCTTATAAAACTGAGCAGGTCTTTTAAAAGCTGACTTCCCATAGAGGTTTAGTCAACTGAAAAAGAATTAGGCTAGTGCTAGAGACGAATTTAAATATTACGTGACGGTGCAAAGCATGTATTTACTATTTACTCTCCCTGTTAGTGTCCACTGGCTCTTTTACAGAGTTTGTGACAGATTACCTTTTTTTTCTTTTTTTGAGACACAGTCTCTGTCATCCAGGTTGGAGTGCAGTGGCACGAACTCAGCTCACTGCCACCTCTGCCTCCTAGGTCCAAGTGACTCTCATGCCTCAGCCTCTTGAGTACTTCAGATCACTTACAGAGATGCACCACCACGCCTGGCTAATTTTTTTTTTTTTTTTTTTTAGTAGAGACATGGTTTCTCCATGTTGGCCAGCTTGGTCTCGAACTCCTGGGCTCAAGCCATCCACCCATCTCGGCCTCCCAATACTCTGGGATTACAGGCATGAGCCACTGCTCTTTGCCCAGATTACCTTTTGGATATTATTATTTTATTTTAAAATTTTCACTATTTGAATTCTTAGTGTAGTTTGATTTGCTTTTCTTTTTTTTTTTTTTAACTTTAATCCTAATACCTTCACTGAGGTCTCAGATTCCATCCTAGGAAAGCAGCTCCCAAATCATTCAGCTTATATAGTCCTTTAAGACTTTCAAATTCTTCAGGATGAAATACATACAAGATCAGGCAATCAACTGCCACTTTGCTTCTACTTTGCTTTGCCCCACAACTGCATATTGACTTCTACTAATGGTATAACTTCCTGTGTGTCATGATTCTTAAGTCTTTCTTCCTTTGCTCAGTTTTTCTAAAGATCATACTCCCCCACTCCCATTTCAGGAAAGAAGGACAGGAAAGAAGAGGGTGGGAGAAGAAGGGAAGCATCCGCTGCTCCCTACAGGGATGGATGGCTTGCTGCTTGCCTGTTTCTTTCCCCCTGTCAGCTACTTGTTTGTTTTCCCTCTGACACCCTTTGACTCTCGTTTTTTTTCTTCTGTTTCATACTTCTGAGAGGTAACCATTGTTACACTGATTGTTCATGATTAGAAGCTAGTGATCAGTAACCATTATCCAGTACATTTTTCTTTTCTGGACCTCATATGTGTCAGACATGTTAACAGCACTGGAGACACAGCAATGAATGGAAAAAAAATTCCTGCCATTATCAAGCTTGCATTCCATAAGGAGATTAAAAAAAAAATGTACCTACTGGATTAATAAGTAATTGTACTCATCTGTTCTCATACTCCTATAAAGAACTATCTGAGACCTGGTAATTTATAAAGAAAAGAGGTTTAATTAACTCACAGTTCCACACACTTAACAAAAAGCATAACTATGAGGCCTCAGGAAACTGACAGTCATGGCAGAAAGCGAAGGGAAGCATGCACGTTCTTCACATGATGAGAAAGAGAGAAAGAGAAAGAGAAGGGGAAAGCGCTACATACTTTCAAATAACCACATCTCATGATACATTACTATTATAAGAACAGCAAAGGGGACATCTGCTGCCATGGTCCAATCACCTCCCACCAGGCTCCTTTAACATGAGGAGATCACAATTCAACATGATATTTGGAAGGAGACAGAGAGCCAAACCATATCAGTAATATAACAAATTATGATTAATGATTTAGAGAAAAAAAAGTCATGCAACTGGTTTATTGAATAGCAAATATGATTTTGTCTCTCTGTGTCTGTGTGTATTGGGGGAAAATTTAGGAGCTATGTTGCAACAGATAATCAGAGAAGCAATCATGATACAGTGACATTTCAGTAGAGACCATACGGAGAAGAGGAAATAACCTTTGGTGAGTGACATTTGGAAAAGAATATTCAAGCAGAGAATATATTAGTAGATGGTGCTGATATGGAAGACACACTTGGTTAGCAACTGGATGGACAGAACTGCCATTTACAGAAATGAATTTAAAAAGATTGCCTTTTTTATAGGCATGTGGTGCATCAGAAGTTTAACTCTGGCCCTCTTTAATTTGGGGTTTCTAATAGACAACTATTAATAATTAAGGTAGGTAGCTTTGTATAAATATAAGCCTGGAGCTCAGACAAGGAAAAATACTGGCATGGAAATGTGGATTTGGAGTCATCAGAATGGAGCTGGTGCTTAAAGATACGAGATGAGATCTTTAAAAAAAATTTTTTTTTATTTTATTATACTTTAAGTTCTAGGGTACATGTGCACAACGTGTAGGCTTTTTACATATGTATACATGTGCCATGTTGGTGTGCTGCACCCATTAACTCGTCATTTCATTAGGTATATCTCCTAACACTATCACTCCCCCCTCCCCCCATTTAGAGGGTGAATGGTTTTAGAAACAAGTTCCGGGAACTGAGGGGTGGGGCCTTCTAACATTTAGAGATCTCTAACATTTAGAGATCTGGGAAATGAGGGGAAAAATCAGCAAAGGAGGCTATGAGTCTTTTATGTGTCAACTAGGCTAGGCTCTAGCACCCAATTATTTCAACAAACAGGAATTTAGGTGTTGCCATAAATGTATTTTGTGGATATGGCTAACATCCATGCTATTAAGTAAAGGAGATTCCCCTCCACAAGGTGAGCAGGACTTACTCAATCAGTGGGAAGGCCTTAAGAACAAAAATTTAGGTTTCTGAGAAGGAGGAATTCTGCCTCCAGATTGTAGCATTAAATGCTTGCCTGAGTTCACAGTCTGTCAGCCTGCCCTACAGATTTCAGATTAAAAACTACAGTATCAACTCCTGCCTGAATTACCAACTTGCTGACCTGCCTTACAGATTTTAAACTAGCTAGCATCCCCTTCCCCCTGACCCCACCCACTAATCATGTGAGCCAATTTCTTAAAATTTTTCTCTCTCCATTGAGAAAGGCCACACAAAAGAAAGGTTGTTCTTCAAAAAAAAAAAAAAAAAAATGTAAAGTATCAAGAAAGAAGTGGTTATATGTATATCCTGCTGCCTATAGTTTCAGTAAGTTGCATACTTAAAATTGACTACAGGATTTGGCAAAGTAGTATCTACAGTAGCATTCATTAAATGTTTACATGAGTTGGTGAGGATGACGTTTGTGCAAAAGAGAAAAGACATGGAGAAACTGTAGACAAAGTATATGTACCTTTTTATTGATACAAAGTAGATGTACATATGTTGGGGATACATGTGATACTATGATACACTGATGTACTGTGTAGTGATCAAATCAGGGTAATTGGGATATCCATCACCTTAAATATGTCTTTTCTTTATGCTGAGAACATTTGTTCTCTACTAGGTATTTTAAAATACACAATAAATTATTGTTAACTATAATCACCCTACTGTCTATCAAATACTAGGCATTATTTTCTCTATCCAACTGTATTTTTGTACTCATTAATCAACCTCTATTCATTATTTCTAACCCCTTACCTTTCCCAGCCTCTGTAACCACCAAACTACTCCCTATCTTCATGAAATCCAGTTTTTTTAAGCTCCCATATATAAGTGAGAACATGCAGCATTTGTCTTTCTCTGCCTGGCTTATTTCACTTAACATGATGACCTCCAGTTCCACTCATGTTGCTGCAAATGGCAGGATTTCATTCTGTCATATGGCTGAATTATATTCAATTGTGTACATATACCACTTTTTCTTTATTCATTCATCCACTGCTGGACACATATTGATTTAATATTTTGACTATTGTGAATAATGCTGCAATAAACATAAGAGGCAGATATTTCTTCAATATATTGATTTCCTTTCTTTTGGATATAAACCCAGTAGTGGGATTGCTGCATCATATTGTAGTTCTGTATTTAGTTTCTTGAGGAACAGCCCTACTGCTTTTCATAGTGGTCTTACTAATTGACATTCCCAAAACCGTGTATGAAGGCTCCACTTTCTCCACATCCTCACCAGCATTAGTTATTCAGTCTTTTGGTGAAAGTTGTTTTAACTGGGTGACATGATATCTCATTGTAGTTTTGCTTCTCATTTCCCTGATGACTAGTGATGTTGAGCATTTATTTTTATATATTTGTTGGCCATTTGCATATCTTCTTTTGAGAAATGTCTATTCAGGTATTTTTCCCATGTCTTATTTGAATTGCTTTTCTTTCCTATTGAGTTTGTAAAGCTTTTTTATATATAGGCTGGTTATATGTTGATTTGGTATCCTGCAAATTTACTGATTTTTTTTTTTATCAGTTCTACTTAGTTTTTTTTTTTGGGGGGGGGGTGGAGTATTTAGGCTTTGTAGTCATAAGAAAATGACATCTGTGAATACGGCTAATTCGATTTCATCTTTTCCAGCTTGGATGTCCTTTATTTCTTTCTATTACATAATTTCTCTGGCTAGGACTTTCAGTATTATATGGTCTAAAAGTGGTGAGAGTTGGCATCCTTGTTTTCTTCTAGGTTTTAGAGAAAAAGCTTTCAATTTTTTCCCATTCAGTATAATGTTAGCTGTGGTTTGTCATTTATGACCTTCATTGTTTTGAAGTATGTTCCTTCTCTATGCAGTTTATTGAGAGTTTATATCATAAAGGGATGTTAAATTTTATTGAATGTCTTTTTTCATTCAGTACTGATTTGTGTAGGTTGAACCATCCTTGCATCACTTTGATGATTCTCTCTTGATCATAGTGATTAATCTTTGTAATGTATTATTAATTTGTTTTGCTAATATTTTGTTGAAGATTTTTGAATCTACATTCATCAGTGATATTGATATGTAGTTATTATTTTGTTTGTTTTTTTATGTCCTTGTCTGGGTTTTGTATCAGGATAACACTGGCTTCATATAACTAGTTTGAAAATATTCACCCCTTTTTAATTTGTTTTAAAAATCTGAGTATAGTATTAGTTATTTTTAAAAGTTTAATAAAATTCAGAAGCCTTTTTAGTAAGGCATCAGTCTTGTTCCTTTTATTGGTTTGCCCAGTTTTTCCACTTATTTATGGTTCAATCTTTGTAGGATGTATGTATCCAGGAATTTTTCCATTCTTTCTATGTTTTCCAATTTGTTGGTGTACAGTTGTTAATAACAATCTTTAATGATATATTGTATTTCTGTGGTATCAGTTGTTCTATCTCCTTTTTTGTTTCTAATTTTATTTTATTTAATTATGTCTTCTTTCTTTTCTTTCTTCTTTTTCTAGCTAAAAATTGTTGATTTTGTTTCTCTTTTTAAAAAACTTTTCCCACAGTGAGATACCATCTTACTCCTGCAAGAATGGCCATAAGAAAAAAAAATTGATAAACAGTAGATGTTGGCATGGTGATGGTGATCAGGGAACACTTCTACACTGCTGGTGTGAATGTAAACTAGTACAGCCACTATGGAAAACAGTGTGGAGACTGCTTAAAGAACTAAAAGCAGAACTATCATTTGATTTAGAAATCCCACTACCAGGTATCTACCCAGAGGAAAAGAAGTCATTATTCGAAAAACATACTTGCACATGCATGTTTATTATAGCAGCACAATTTACAATTGCAACCCAAATGCCCATCAATCAATGAGTGGATAAAGAAACTGTTTTATATATATGTATATATGTATGATATATATATGATATACATATATATTAAATGATATACATAGCATTACATGTAATACTACTCAGCCATAAAAAAGAATGAATTAACAGTATTTGCAGTGACCTGGATGAGATTGGAGGCTATTATTCTAAGTGAAGTAACTGAGGAATGGAAAACCAAACATCCTATATTCTCACTGATATGTGGGAGCTAAGCTATGAAGATGCAAAGGCATAAGAACGATACAATGGACTTTGAGGACTTGCAGAGAACAGTGGAAACAGGTCAAGAGACAAAAAAACAAAAAGTAAAAAGCAACTTTTCATTTTATTGATCTGTATATTTTTTAGAATCAATGTTATTTATCTCTAGTCTAATCTTTATTTTCTGCTACTCATTAGGGATTTGGTTTGTTTTGCTCTTTTCGTTTCTTGGGATGTATTGTTCAGTTGTTTATTTAAAATCTTTTTTTTTTTTTTTTTTTTTTTTTTTTTTTTGAGACAGAGTTGTGCTCTGTCCCCCAGGCTGGAGTGCAGCGGTGCGATCTGGCTCACTGCAACCTTCACCTACTGGGTTCAAGCGATACTCCTGCCTCATCCTCCCAAGTAGCTGGAATTACAGGTGTGTGCCACAATGCCTGGCTAAGTTTTTGTTATTGCTGTATTTTTAGTAGAGATGAGGTTTCACCATGTTGGCCTGGCTGGTCTTAAACTCCTGGCCTCAAATGATCCACCCATTGCGGACACTCAAAGTGCTGGGATTACAGGCAGGAGCCACTGCATCTGGCCAAAAATTTTTCTATTTTTTGATATAGGTATTTATTGCTATAAACATCCCTCTTAGTACTGCTTTTGCTGTAATTCATAGATTTTGGTATGTTTATATTTTCATTGTTTTAACAATTGTTAAAACTTTCTTATCAATTTATTTATTGACTCATTTGTCATTCACAAGTATGTTGTTTAATTTCCATGTATTTGTGTAGTTTCCAGTGTTCCTCTTGTTATTGATTTCTAGTTTTATTCCACTGCAGTCTGAAAAGATACTTGATATGATTTCAACTTTTTTGAACTTACTGACTTGTTTAGTGGCCTAACATATGATCTAGTCTGAGGGATGTGTCCCGTGTGCTGATGAAAAAAGACATGTATTCTGCAGCAGTTGAGTGAAATGTTCTGTAAATATCAGTTAAGCACATTTGGATATATGCAACTTTTTGAGGAGTTTTGCTATAATTGACAGAAGGAAGATGAAAGTGATACTAAGAATGTGATGCGCAGAGGAAGTTTTTATAAGATGGGACAAATAACAGTACAGTTATTTGTTGACATGATTACCTAAAAGACATGGAAGAAATTTTCCAGGAATACAGCCGGCATTTTTGCCATCCTAACCATAACCCTGTGACTCACCCTAGAGGTCAGCTCAGCTGTGGTGGACAGTTCCCTACTTTCTCTCGTACCTCTGTCTCTATGCTGGAGGGCTATTTTTGGATCATGGTAGGCCAGAATTCCAGAATGTTAATACTCATAGGAGTAACTCTCAACTAGTATGAGATGGAATTTGTGGACAAGTCACCCAGTTTTCTCTTCTCTCAAAGAATGCTATTTTGTCATGTTCTGCAACTTCTCTCAGGAACCCAGGGAGACTGAATCAGAATTATTAGTCTCCTCCCTTTCCTGTCTCACTTCCTAATTTCTTCAGCGTGGTTCCTGGAATCCCTGTTAATGCAAAATACTGGCTGGCCGGGTGCGGTGGCTCACACCTGTAATCCCAGCACTTTGAGAGGCCGAGGTGGCGGATCACGAGGTCAGGAGTTGGAGACCAGCCTGGCCAACATGTTGAAACCCTATCTCTACTAAAAATACAAATAATTAGCCAGGCACGGTGGTGCACCCCTGTTGTTATCCCAGCTACTCAGGAGGCTGAGGCAAGAGAATCACTTGAACCCAGGTGGCAGAGGTTGCAGTGAGCAGAGATCAAACCACTGCACTCCAGCCTGGGCAACAGAGCAAGACTCTGTCTCAAAAAAATAATAATAATAATAAAATAAAATAAAGTAAAATAAAGCAAAATATTTGCCTCCAAATATTTGACTTTGGATCTGCTTTTAGGTAAACCCAAATTAAGACAAGGAGGAAAAATAAAAGGAATTTGCTTCGACTCCTTTGAATGTTTGTGAATGTGAGAGTTTAAGGGATCTATTTCAAAAATGAAAGTTTCTCCTTATTTAAGATACTGGCCAGTACATTTAAGGCAATAGATGAGAATATATGTATGTAGAGCGAGGTAGTATGGTAGATGTGGCAGAAAGAACCTGTGAGAATTCTTTTCCAAATGCTTTTTTATTCTCAAGTCGTTACTTGAAAGTGAGGCTAGAAGAGTGTATTTTAGAAGTTTGGGTCATAAAAAGGTTTTAAAAAACTTAAAGAGGTAAGTGGAGTAAGGGAAAACTGTAGGATTGCCAAAGCTCTACATGAGGTTAAACTAAAAAGAGAATAAGAGTGTCTTATCTGCCCAAATTTTGCTGGGTGTAGATGTAGACATGAAGAAAGCCTGGAGTTAACATCAAGTGGGTTTGAAGTTTTGCCAAACGAAGATGGGAGCTTAGACAAGGAAATGTAGGGTGTATACAAAAGAGTAATGTGAGATCTGGACCATAGAAACAATATGTAAAGGGGAAAGTGTGAACATAGAGGAGAGGTTTGAGACAGAGAATAGTGTAGAATAAATGGATTGTAGAACAGGATGAGGTCTGATAACCTTAAAATGGAAAATGGGAAGAATGTGCAGTTAGAATTAAGGGCAAGATTGTGAGAATGACAATGGAGGGGACAGATGGGACAGGGACATAATTATCAATATAGCTAATGTTTCCTGAGGAGATCCATCTTAGCACTGCACAAAACAAATTATCTTATTTAAGTCTTATAAAACTCCCATAGATAGCATTATTATATCTATTGTTGCAAGTAAGTAAAAAAAATAGATAAAAGCATTTCCTTAATATATTAATATGTCTGGGAGAGGTAGATGTTAAGGCCAGAATTCAATCTCAAATCCTTGCACATTTAAATTATCTTCTCACAAAATGATATAATAATTATTTTTTTTTAAAAAAAACATGATTCTAGACACAAAGTAGGTGCTTAATAATTACTGATAAGTAAGAGATCACTAAAATCATTCTATGTGATACTTGGGCAATTCTGTCTATGAAATCTGACTTTGAAATATTTTATCGGCCAGGTGTGGTGGCTCACACTTGTAATCCCAGCACTTTGGAAGGCTGAGGCAGCCAGATCACTTGAGGTCAGCACTTTGAGATCAGCCTGGCCAACATGGCGAAACCCTATCTCTACTAAAAATACAAAAATGAGCAAGGTGTGGTGGTACATGCCTGTAATCCCAACTATGTGTATGGTTGAGGCATAAGAACCGCTTGAACCTGGGAGATGGAGGTTGCAGTGAGCTGAGGTCATGCCACAGCACTCCTGCCTGGGGGACAGAGTGAAACTCCTTCTCAAAAAAAAAAAAAAAAAAAAAAAGGAAGAAAAAGGAAGGAAAGAAAGAAGGAAGGAAGGAAAATATTTTATCTCTGAAAAAAACCCTACATTATTTTTCCATATAGCAAAACCTGTGGGCACTGATAAATACATACAATTGTGTGTGTGTGTGTGTGTGTTTTTGCAATAATGTATGTGTGTGTGAGATTTATTTTCCTGCAAATAAACCCATCTCAAGCCTCAAGCGGTGATATCGTCAGTTCTCATAAACTAAACACAATCAGCACAGGTCAGTATGTGCCTGGATTCAACTCCAAGGATGAGGCAGGTGCAGGTCTGGAGCTGACCTGATATTTCAACAGGTATAATTCTTCTATAAGTGTTAGGTGTGAACAACACGCTGGCAGCAGTATGTCCTGCTGTATCAGACCTCAGATTGTTTGAATACTGCACTCCAGCTTTTAACTACTTTCTCTACCCGCACACTTAGTATCGGGCAATGTCACCTACACGATTATATTGCATTTGGGTTGGGCTCAGTTCCTCTTGCACCCCACCTCTTTGCACCTGGACAGAAAATGAAAGTGCTCATAGAATAAGCATCACAGGTGACAGAGCACCAAGACTCAGAATGAGAGACTGACAGAAAATACTTCATGAACTGTGAACGGCTGAGGTTTCCTTGTGAGCTGAAGAGAGCTAAAAGCCTAATTCAGCTCATTTCTACTCATTAATCACAAGAGATGAATGGTGTCTGCTGTCCCAAATTTCGCTTGCAGATGTAAATTAATTAGTAGATTATTCACTTAAAATGTTTTTATACATTTTCGAATGTCTTCTATATCTTAGTCATTAGTTGTAATCTTGCTTTTGTTTTCTCATTTACCCCTGATAAAATTCCTATACAGTAAATACTCTTACGGATGGCTCTTTGCATTTTATCCACTCATTATTCAATTCCCTTTATTCTGGTAAATACATTTATGTGTCTCTGTTATCAAACTGGCATCAGGCTTACTGCATGTACACTCTAGGGATGGATTGCGAGCTGTAATTCAAGACTAGGTAATCAAAGTACATTGTTCATGGATGGACAAATGTTCCATGAAGTCCAATGAGATAAACTTCTGGAAATATTGTTCAAACTGAGGAAAAGGAAAATGTTTTTACCCAATATGATGATGTTAGAGGGGAGCTGCTGGGGACCACTTACCCATTTCCTTTGACAGCTTGCCTTAGAGACAAGCCAAAATGGTGGAAAGTATGCCCCATTATCTTTTCTTTCTTTTTTAACTAAAAAGTTTGAAAGAAATTTGTTGTTACTTGTAACTAGAATGATACTACCCCCTACATTCACTATTTCCATATTGTATCTAAGAAAATTGCAGCTCAGAGATGCTCAGAAGTATCTTACCTTACACATTAACTATCTTTTGTAGGAATGAAGTCACAATTGGGAATGAAATAATACTGATTTTTAAACCACCTTTTTTCATATAGCAATTAATTGCTGCCTGTTGTTTTTGATGTAGTACTTTGAAATTATTTTTAAAGAGTTTTTATTGAGACTGAAAAATGTGGAAAAATAAAACTTATTTTCTAGCCTAAGGTAGATGACCATTTCAAAAAAAAAAAAAAAAACAGGAAGGTTTTCAACTACATTGCCCTTCTATCTGAAATTCCTTCAAATGAAGAAGAACAAAGCAGAGACAACTGGTTTAATGAGCTTGGAAAGCACTAACTCCATATACAACATGATTTCTACTAGTAGTGGTTATCGTGCTTTCATGACTTGCTATATTTCAGTCACCATGAAAAGCACTTCACATATTTTCTCAGTGAATCTTTGAAATCACCAGATGTGGAAAATTCTATTAATATTAATTAGTACTCTAAATTAATAAGATAGATCCCAAAAATATAACATTTTTTCCAAAAATAAAAATCTAGCAAGTACAGACAGTCCAAGATTACGATGGTGCCACTTAAGATTCCACTTCACAATGGTGCAAAAGCAACACACTTTCAGGAGAAGCCATACTTTAAGAACCCATACATTATACCCTTTGGTTTTTCATTTTCATTGCATTAGATATTCCACACTGTATTATAATATAGGGTTTGTGTTAGAAGATTTTGCCCAACTGTATGCTAATGTAAGTGTTTTGAGCACATTTAAGGTAGGCTAGGCTAAGCTATAATGTTCAGTAGGTTAGGCATATTACATGCGTTTTGACTTACAATGTTTTCAATTTACGATGAGCTTATTAGAATGTAACCCCAGTTTAAATCAAGGGCATCCATAGTAGGCTGTGAATTTAATTCCGTTCTGAAATTATAATGTACAGTTCATGCTATAGTTATTCTTATATAGAGTACAATGCACATTTTATCTACCATTACCTCATTTAAATTGCATAAAACAACCTTAAGTTAACTCACAGAGTTAATGACAGAAGATTACTTACAGCATATTCCCATACAAAATTATTTTACCCTTATTCTTTTGGTGAGTTTGTTTGGTTTTTCATTTTTCCTAATTTAGAATTTTCTTATTCTCTTTAGGTCAAGGAGAGAAGATAGATTTCACAGTGACATAGATGTTGTCTCCTCAGGATGCCCAATTCACACTTTATTTTTGATTTCTAGATGGGGAAAAAATTACTTTTCCTCTCATTAATAGAGTATTTATGATCCTATGCAAGCCACAATGGAATGCATTAAATATAAAACCCATCTTCCTTGTTCTGTACACACACACACACACACACACACACACACACACACACACACAGAAGTATGTAAACAAGATATGTCATTTTCATTTTATTTTTTATTTTTTATTTTTTTTAAATTTATTTATTATTATTATACTTTAAGTTGCAGGGTACATGTGCATAACGTGCAGGTTTGTTACATATGTATACTTGTGCCATGTTGGTGTGCTGCACCCATCAACTTGTCATTTACATCAGGTATAACTCCCAATGCAATCTCTCCCCCCTCCCCCCTCCCCAGGACAGGCCCCTGTGTGTGATGTTCCCCTTCCTGAGTCCAAGTGATCTCATTATTCAGTTCCCACCTATGAGTGAGAACATGTGGTGTTTGGTTTTCTGTTCTTGTGATAGATTGCTAAGAATGATGGTTTCCAGTTGCATCCATGTCCCTACAAAGGACACAAACTCATCCTTTTTGATGGCTGCATAGTATTCCATGGTGTATATGTGCCACATTTTCTTAATCCAATCTGTCACTGATGGACATTTGGGTTGATTCCAAGTCTTTGCTATTGTGAATAGTGCTGAAATAAACATACGAGTGCATGTGTCTTTATAGCAGCATAATTTATAATCCTTTGGGTATATACCCAGTAATGGGACGGCTGGGTCATATGGTACATCTAGTTCTAGATCCTTGAGGAATCGCCATACTGTTCTCCATAATGGTTGAACTAGTTTACAATCCCACCAACAGTGTAAAAGTGTTCCTATTTCTCCACATCCTCTCCAGCACCTGTTGTTTCCTGACTTTTTAATGATCGCCATTCTAACTGGTGTGAGATGGTATCTCATTGTGGTTTTGATTTGCATTTTCCTGATGGCCAGTGATGATGAGCATTTTTTCATGTGTCTGTTGGCTGTATGAATGTCTTCTTTTGAGAAATGTCTGTTCATATCCTTTGCCCACTTTTTGATGGGGTTGTTTTTTTCTTGTAAATTTGTTTGAGTTCTTTGTAGGTTCTGGATATGAGCCCTTTGTCAGATGAGTAGATTGCAAAAATTTTCTCCCATTCTGTAGGTTGCCTGTTCACTCTGATGGTAGTTTCTTTTGCTGTGCAGAAGCTCTTTAGTTTAATGAGATCCCATTTCTCAATTTTGGCTTTTGCTGCCGTTGCTTTTGGTGTTTTAGACATGAAGTCTTTGCCCATGCCTATGTCCTGAATGGTACTACCTAGGTTTTCCTCTAGGATTTTTATGGTATTAGGTCTAACATTTAAGTCTCTAATCCATCTTGAATTAATTTTCGTATAAGGAGTAAGGAAAGGATCCAGTTTCAGCTTTCTACTTATGGCTAGCCAATTTTCCCAGCACCATTTATTAAATAGGGAATCCTTTCCCCAATTCTTGTTTCTCTCAGGTTTGTCAAAGATCAGATGGCTGTAGATGTGTGGTATTATTTCTGAGGACTCTGTTCTGTTCCATTGGTCTATATCTCTGTTTTGGTACCAGTACCATGCTGTTTTGGTTACTGTAGCCTTGTAGTAGAGTTTGAAGTCAGGTAGCGTGATGCCTCCAGCTTTGTTCTTTTGACTTAGGACTGTCTTGGAGATGCGGGCTCTTTTTTGGTTCCATATGAACTTTAAAGCAGTTTTTTCCAATTCTGTGAAGAAACTCATTGGTAGCTTGATGGGGATGGCATTGAATCTATAAATTACCTTGGGCAGTATGGCCATTTTCACGATATTGATTCTTCCTATCCATGAGCATGGTATGTTCTTCCATTTGTTTGTGTCCTCTTTGATTTCACTGAGCAGTGGTTTGTAGTTCTCCTTGAAGAGGTCCTTTACATCCCTTGTAAGTTGGATTCCTAGGTATTTTATTCTCTTTGAAGCAATTGTGAATGGAAGTTCATTCATGATTTGGCTCTCTGTTTGTCTGTTACTGGTGTATAAGAATGCTTGTGATTTTTGCACATTAATTTTGTATCCTGAGACTTTGCTGAAGTTGCTTATCAGCTTAAGGAGATTTTGGGCTGAGACAATGGGGTTTTCTAAATATACAATCATGTCATCTGCAAACAGGGACAGTTTGACTTCTTCTTTTCCTAACTGAATACCCTTGATTTCTTTCTCTTGCCTAATTGCCCTAGCCAGAACTTCCAACACTATGTTGAATAGGAGTGGTGAGAGAGGGCATCCCTGTCTTGTGCCAGTTTTCAAAGGGAATTTTTCCAGTTTTTGCCCATTCAGTATGATATTGGCTGTGGGTTTGTCATAAATAGCTCTTATTATTTTGAGGTACGTTCCATCAATACCGAATTTATTGAGCGTTTTTCGCATGAAGGGCTGTTGAATTTTGTCAAAAGCCTTTTCTGCATCTATTGAGATAATCATGTGGTTCTTGTCTTTGGTTCTGTTTATATACTGGATTATGTTTATTGATTTGCGAATGTTGAACCAGCCTTGCATCCCAAGGATGAAGCCCACTTGATCATGGTGGATAAGCTTTTTGATGTGTTGCTGAATCCAGTTTGCCAGTATTTTATTGAGGATTTTTGCATCGATGTTCATCAGGGATATTGGTCTAAAATTCTCTTTTTTTGTTGTGTCTCTGCCAGGCTTTGGTATCAGGATGATGTTGGCCTCATAAAATGAGTTAGGGAGGATTCCCTCTTTTTCTATTGATTGGAATAGTTTCAGAAGGAATGGTACCAACTCCTCCCTGTACCTCTGGTAGAATTCAGCTGTGAATCCATCTGGTCCTGGACTTTTTTTGGTTGGTAGGCTATTAACTATTGCCTCAATTTCAGAGCCTGCTATTGGTCTATTCAGGGATTCAACTTCTTCCTGGTTTAGTCTTGGAAGAGTGTAAGTGTCCAGGAAATTATCCATTTCTTCTAGATTTTCCAGTTTATTTGCGTAGAGGTGTTTATAGTATTCTCTGATGGTAGTTTGTATTTCTGTGGGGTCGGTGGTGATATCCCCTTTATCATTTTTAATTGTGTCGATTTGATTCTTCTCTCTTTTCTTCTTTATTAGTCTTGCTAGTGGTCTGTCAATTTTGTTGATCTTTTCAAAAAACCAACTCCTGGATTCATTGATTTTTTGGAGAGTTTTTTGTGTCTCTATCTCCTTCAGTTCTGCTCTGATCTTAGTTATTTCTAGCCTTCTGCTAGCTTTCGAATGTGTTTGCTCTTGCTTCTCTAGTTCTTTTAGTTGTGATGTTAGAGTGTCAATTTTAGATCTTTCCTGCTTTCTCTTGTGGGCATTTAGTGCTATAAATTTCCCTCTACACACTGCTTTAAATGTGTCCCAGAGATTCTGGTATGTTGTATCTGTGTTCTCATTGGTTTCAAAGAACATCTTTATTTCTGCCTTCATTTCGTTATGTACCCAGTAGTCATTCAGGAGCAGGTTGTTCAGTTTCCAGGTAGTTGAGCGGTTTTGATTGAGTTTCTTAGTCCTGAGTTCTAGTTTGATTGCACTGTGGTCTGAGAGACAGTTTGTTATAATTTCTGTTCTTGTACATTTGCTGAGGAGTGCTTTACTTCCAATTACGTGGTCGATTTTGGAGTAAGTACGATGTGGTGCTGAGAAGAATGTATATTCTGTTGATTTGGGGTGGAGAGTTCTATAGATGTCTATTAGGTCTGCTTGCTGCAGAGATGAGTTCAATTCCTGGATATCCTTGTTAACTTTCTGTCTTGTTGATCTGTCTAATGTTGACAGTGGAGTGTTGAAGTCTCCCATTATTATCGTATGGGAGTCTAAGTCTCTTTGTAAGTCTCTAAGGACTTGCTTTATGAATCTGGGTGCTCCTGTATTGGGTGCATATATATTTAGGATAGTTAGCTCTTCCTGTTGAATTGATCCCTTTACCATTATGTAATGGCCTTCTTTGTCTCTTTTGATCTTTGATGGTTTAAAGTCTGTTTTATCAGAGACTAGTATTGCAACCCCCGCTTTTTTTTGTTCTCCATTTGCTTGGTAAATCTTCCTCCATCCCTTTATTTTGAGCCTATGTATGTCTCTGCGTGTGAGATGGGTCTCCTGAATACAGCAGACTGATGGGTCTTGACTCTTTATCCAGTTTGCCAGTCTGTGTCTTTTAATTGGAGCATTTAGTCCATTTACATTTAAGGTTAAGATTGTTATGTGTGAACTTGATCCTGCCATTATGATATTAACTGGTTATTTTGCTCATTAGTTGATGCAGTTTCTTCCTAGCCTCGATGGTCTTTACATTTTGGCATGTTTTTGCAATGGCTGGTACCGGTTGTTCCTTTCCATGTTTAGTGCTTCCTTCAGGGTCTCTTGTAAGGCAGGCCTAGTGGTGACAAAATCTCTAAGCATTTGCTTATCTGTAAAGGATTTTATTTCTCCTTCACTTATGAAACTTAGTTTGGCTGGATATGAAATTCTGGGTTTAAAATTCTTTTCTTTAAGAATGTTGAATATTGGCCCCCACTCTCTTCTGGCTTGGAGAGCTTCTGCTGAGAGATCTGCTGTTAGTCTGATGGGCTTCCCTTTGTGGGTAACCCGACCTTTCTCTCTGGCTGCCCTTAAGATTTTTTCCTTCATTTCAACTTTGGTGAATCTGGCAATTATGTGTCTTGGAGTTGCTCTTCTCGAGGAGTATCTTTGTGGCGTTCTCTGTATTTCCTGGATTTGAATGTTGGCCTGCCCTACTAGGTTGGGGAAGTTCTCCTGGATGATATCCTGAAGAGTGTTTTCCAACTTGGTTCCATTTTTCCCCCTCACTTTCAGGCACCCCAATCAGACGTAGATTTGGTCTTTTTACATAATCCCATACTTCTTGCAGGCTTTGTTCATTTCTTTTTCTTCTTTTTTCTTTTGATTTCTCTTCTCGCTTCATTTCATTCATTTGATCCTCAATCGCAGATACTCTTTCTTCCAGTTGATCGAGTCGGTTACTGAAGCTTGTGCATTTGTCACGTATTTCTCGTGTCATGGTTTTCATCTCTTTCCTTTCGTTTATGACCTTCTCTGCATTAATTACTTTAGCCATCAATTCTTCCACTTTTTTTTCAAGATTTTTAGTTTCTTTGCGCTGGGTACGTAATTCCTCCTTTAGCTCTGAGAAATTTGATGGACTGAAGCCTTCTTCTCTCATCTCGTCAAAGTCATTCTCCGTCCAGCTTTGATCCGTTGCTGGCGATGAGCTGCGCTCCTTTGCCGGGGGAGATGCGCTCTTATTTTTTGAATTTCCAGCTTTTCTGCCCTGCTTTTTCCCCATCTTTGTGGTTTTATCTGCCTCTGGTCTTTGATGATGGTGATGTACTGATGGGGTTTTGGTGTAGGTGTCCTTCCTGTTTGATAGTTTTCCTTCTAACAGTCAGGACCCTCAGCTGTAGGTCTGTTGGAGATTGCCTGAGGTCCACTCCAGACCCTGTTTGCCTGGGTATCAGCAGCAGAGGCTGCAGAAGATAGAATATTTCTGAACAGCAAGTGTACCTGTCTGATTCTTGCTTTGGAAGCTTCCTCTCAGGGGTGTACTCCACCCTGTGAGGTGTGGGGTGTCAGACTGCCCCTAGTGGGGGATGTCTCCCAGTTAGGCTACTCAGGGGTCAGGGACCCACTTGAGCAGGGAGTCTGTCCCTTCTCAGATCTCAACCTCCGTGTTGGGAGATCCACTGCTCTCTTCAAAGCTGTCAGACAGAGTCGTTTGCGTCTGCAGAGGTTTCGGCTGTGTTTGTTATTGCCCTGTCCCCAGAGGTGGAGTCTACAGAGACAGGCAGGTTTCCTTGAGCTGCTGTGAGCTCCACCCAGTTCGAGCTTCCCAGCAGCTTTGTTTACCTACTTAAGCCTCAGCAATGGCGGGCGCCCCTCCCCCAGACTCGCTGCTGCCTTGCTGGTAGATCACAGACTGCTGTGCTAGCAATGAGGGAGGCTCCGTGGGTGTGGGACCCTCCTGGCCAGGTGTGGGATATGATCTCCTGGTGTACCTGTTTGCTTAAAGCGCAGTATTGGGGTGGGAGTTACCCGATTTTCCAGGTGTTGTGTGTCTCAGTTCCCCTGGCTAGGAAAAGGGATTCCCTTCCCCCTTGTGCCCTGTTTCAGCTCTCGCTGGTCGGGCTGCAGCAGCTGACCAGCACCGATCGTCCGGCACTCCCCAGTGAGATGAACTCAGTACCTCAGTTGAAAATGCAGAAATCACCGGTCTTCTGTGTCACTCGTGCTGGGAGTTGGAGACTGGAGCTGTTCCTATTCGGCCATCTTGCCCATTTTCATTTTATTAATACATATACTGAGGCAAAGGAAGTAAACTGATGATCATGATGATGATAACACTAATGAAACTCTACAGCCATAAAACACAAGGTGCCTTAGATTAAATGAGAAAAGTGACCTAACCCAATCTTACTATCAATTAACATCTCTTTTCCTTTGTACAATGACACATTGATCCCTCTGATTACCTCTAATGCTTTGCCTCTATTCAATTACTACCTTACTCCAGTACAAAAAGGAGAGGGTAAATCCACAGCTAGAGTATTCATCAAGGCTCATGTTCAATACTGTATCTCTTAAGGAAAATCAGAATCAAACAGATTTAGATTTTGCTTCTGATTCAATCATTAAAAAAAATTATCCCAAGCATCAAGGACTGTTTCTTAAAATGAGAAGGATGCCGACTGCAAACTTTATGCAATAACTAATAGTCCCAAAATTTTACAATGAATGGAATAAAAAGAAGAGAGACACAGAGAGAAAAACAAGTTAATCTCATTATTACCAACACAACCTCTGCCTTCAACACTACTCTCCTGTTTTGTTTAAAGTATTTAATGTGATAAGCCAGGTATGAATTCGTGTTATTTTTTGTTAAAATTGTATGCATTTTGAGTGCCTAATAAATGCTTGGCAGAAGGCTTATATAGTAGAAACTCAGTAGTGGTTACTAAATGAATAGAGAGTTCATATTAGTATAAAAACTTTAGAAATTTCATTCATAACAAGAACATTGGATGTTTATTCCTATGATTTTGATAAATTACTATGGTATTAGCAAATGACAGAGAGAAGATAATGGCTTCACGTTTTGGAAATCACTTAACCATTTGTTTCTACTTATTTATTTTAGAGGCAGGGCAAAATCTGAGACAGAAAAAGTTCAGCTCTCCAGTCATAAACTAATTTTATCAAAAATGAAAATAATGATGATAGTAGCTAAGCACAGGTTGAATATCTCTGATCTGAAATGCTTGAGACCAGAAGTGTTTTAATTTCATATTGGCTCAGATTTTGGAACATTTTTACTCGCCATTCCTAATCCAAAAATATTACATCTAAAATTCTCCAATGATCATTTTTTTTGGAGTGTCATGTTGGTGCTCAAAAGTTTTGGATTTCGGAACATTTTGGATTTCAGGTTTTGGGATCAGGGATACTCAATTTCTATGCATATTAGTAAGAATCTGAAGTGTTTTCAATATGTGATTTATCTTGTTAAATTTTCTTTATCAATTTCTGAGCTAGATATGATTGAATAAGTGCTAGGAAAAGATTTAGTGATTTATCCAAGGTCATGTGAAAATTGTGAGCATTAGATTTATACCTCATCTTCTAATTTCCATGTCTGTGGTTGCATGTATCTCACAGACTCTGCCTATTTATTGATATGATGAGAGAAACTCTATCAATAGTCAAATATATGAATAAAACATTATATATAACAAAATACTACACAACACTGAGAACAAATGAACTACTACTATGTCTATACACGATGTGCATTAATCTATTAAATAAAACGTAGAAAGAAAGCAGACACAAAGAGTATGTACAATACCCTTTCACTTATGTAATGTTTAATTATAGTCTAAGATATTGGAATTCAGGTTACCTTTGGGCATAAGAGACAGTAACAGGAGGGAGGACAAAATGGAACTTTTGGAGAACTGGGAGTGTTCTGATTCTTGATTAAGGTTCTGTCTTCACAGGTGTCTTCTTTTTGTGACATGACTGCTCATGTGTCTATTCACTTAAGAAGTACAGGATTTTCTGTATGTAGGCTATAATTCAATAAAGTTGTTTGTTTGTTTGTTTTTGAGATGGAGTCTCAGTCTGTTGCCCAGGCTGGAGTGCAGTGGCTCAATCTCGCGTCACTGCAACCTCCACCTCCTGGGTTCAAGTGATTCTTCTGCCTCAGCCTCCTGAGTAGCTGGGACTACAGGAGCGCGCCACCACACCCAGCTACTTTAGATCAGGAGTTCAAGACCAACCTGGCCAATATGGTGAAACCCCATCTCTACTAAAAATAAAGTTTTATTACAATAACAAATGCTAAAAAACAAGATTGATAACAGGCAAATAATTACCATTTTCAAAAGGTAAAAAAAAAATTAAACTATAGGAAAAATCCTGAAATTTCAGGAAAAAATCTTGAAAATTCAGTGTGTGTGTATATATATATACGCACGTATATATATATGTATATACGTGTGTATATATATACACACACACACATCATTCATTACATCTTAAAATATGCTTTTTTTATACAGCGTTTTATTTCTATCTTGGTCATTTTTGTTAATCCCGAAAAGCTTGGGAATTTCCAAAAGAAAGGAACAGATTTTGATGTGTGCAGATTGATTCAGTGATAAATGTGTTGGATGGGGGGACTGCTTTGTCTCACCATTTCAGGAAAATATTATTAAAAAATTATATACTAATTTTACAGCTTAAATAAAATCAACAAATTCCTTAAAGAAAAACTTACCAAAAGTGAGTCCCAAAGGAAAGGGAATATTTGAATATATCTCTGTAAAATTACAGTTTTGAATCTGTTATTAAAAACATGCACCTGAAAAACTTCTGGGCCAGAATGGTTTCACTGGTAAATTACATCAAACATTTCAGGAAGACATAATGCCACACTTGCAAAAATATTTTAAATGAATAGAATAGGTATACCAGCACCACACTTGTTTTATGAAGTTAGTATAACCCTAAAATTAAAATTTGACAAAGATATCATAAGAGAATAAAATTATAGAATAAGACCCCTTATAATCACAGACTCATATATTCTTATATGTATTAGAAATTCATTTTCAGAAGCATATAAAAGGATACTAGTTCATGACTGTGAAAGGAAGAATAAGCCCCCCAAAGATGCCCAGGTGCTAATTCCTGGAACTTTCAAAATCAGGTTATGTGACAAAGGAAAATTGAGGTAGCAGATAGAGTTAAGGTTACTAATCAGCTAAACTTAAATATTAAATAGGTTTGGTTGGATTACCTGGATAAAATCACAACGGTCGTTGTAAATAGAACAGGGAGGCAGAAGACAGAGAACAGTGAGATGGCAGAGTGAGAAGGACTCAGTCCAATGTTCTTGGCCAACAAAGTATGACTTGTGTAATTTGAGAGTCAATACAGGAGTTGGTATTAACTGTGAGAATTTTTTTAAAAATTATTTTGAGTTCAGGGGTACATATGCAGATTTCTTACATAAGTAAATGTGTCATGGGGGTTTTTGTGCAGATTATTTCATCATCCAGGTATTTAACTTAGTACCCATTGTTACTTTTCCTGATTCTCTCCTTCCTTCCACTCTCCTCCCTCTGTAGGCACTGTGGGTCATTTTTAAGCTTAAAAACTTTATAATTGTAAAAATTAACAAAATAAATTATATCCAATTTTAAATAGATGTGAATTCATGGAGATTTTAATAAACCTGCTACCTTGCCTGAATTTAAACACTATTAAAATTAGGCAAACCTGCACTGAATAAATTCAGTCAAGGACATTGGGAGGTTATATAAATACCTGCTAATTTCAGGGAGTATAACTTTAAAAAGATGGTATAAATGATGAATGATAGATTTAATAATGCAGACAGGGTAGAAGGACATGTAAAATTTTGATTACATGGAGAAAAATATAGATACATCCTATATTCACACTCTATGGAATGTCTTTTGCACTATGGTTCTAATAGGAACTCTGGGGCAAGTGTATTAGTTCAGTCATACTCCAGGAGCTTATCAGGAATGCAGATTCTCAGACCCTACCCCGGACCAAATGAAGCAGAATCTACATTGTCACAAGATTGGAAATGTGTGTTTGCATTACATTTTGATGATATGCTATTTAGAGAAGGAGCATGGAATTATAGTCAAATGGGTTAAAATGATAGGGTTAGAATGTGTATGTATAGAATCAGAATCATTTTTATTTTTACTGCTCTTTAAATTTCTAACCAATATATGTATCCCAATATACTCTACATTACAGCCTATAAATACTCCTAAAATTAAGAAATTGATTTTATTTCTGTAAGTTTATTTTCTGCTAAATTAATACAAATGGAAGGAAGACAAAAATTAGAAATAACATATCATTGTAACACATAAGACTTTAAAAGAGAATGAATGTTTAACACATAGAGGTCAAATAAACTAGGGACATTCCTACCATAGGTTAGAAATTATCTAAAATATTATTACCATAAAATTTATAATAATGAGAAAAGAGTTTGTGATATAAAAATGAATAATAAAGAAGCAAACTTATATATGTATTATGATCACAATCAATCAAATGAACATTAAAGACTAAGCATATTTCAAAGGAACATTTCAAGAGTTTACTCAAAGCCGAGTTTATTCCTTTGCCAGTGGAACCATGAGTCATTTAAAAATTTTGTTCAGTTGATATAATTTTTCTAATGTCTTTAGCCAGATATATTAATTTTAAATAAAAAAATTAAATTAATTGGGAAAATACTGTTTGGACATGAAGACACCAAAGGCTAACATTGGGATTCTTTTTGCTGAATATGAATACACATACACGCAATAAAATAGGGCAGGAGAAAAAATTCTAGGTTGTCCTAAATTCCTTCTCTTACTGAAAATAGGACAATGAAACAAGAATTCTGACTTGCTCTAAATTCCCTATTTTTGCTAAGTCAGCATTAATAAGAGAGAAGGTGGCATTTTTGACATACAGTTCTCACTGGCACTCGGAGCACAGTTACTGCCCACCAATGTGTAACTGAAGTTAACTCTTGGAGAGTCATTTCCCCCTCTCGAACTATAAATATGTAGAGAATTATCTGTGGATATAGCAGAGAAAAGTGGGTGGAAGGGGAGGGATCCACGGAGTTATTTTAAAATGTCTACAGCAATCTGTGACCCAGCTTCATCTTGGGTAGCAGAATGAAACTAAGAAATGACTCTGTTTTCCACTTCTCTTCTAAAAGGTCTTGCTTTCTAGACCTCTTTGGTCAAAATCAATCTATGTTAATTTTGAATAGGCCAGATCATAATTTAAATACAATGGAAATATATGTGCCTATTATTTTTAACAAATATTATCACACTGCATTCATGAATTAAAATACCTGATAGCAAATAAGATCAACTTATAGAATCATGACAAACACACTTAATTTGTTTATCCTAAATAATATAATATCTTAATTCTACATAATTTGAATTGGATTTTCACACAAGATATCTTTAAAAGTTTAATATGGATGACTGAAAAACTTTGAAACACCAAACCAGCAACCCTAAGAGGTTCATGATTATAAATATACTACTACTCTGATTGCTATCCGTAAGCAATATCATAGTTAATAAAGAAAAAAATGACAGTAACAACACTACAGTCACATTACCAATATTTTTACCATGTGCCTGTTTGCTTCTGAAGGAATCAGTCACTCACCAGAATGTTATGAAGATGACTTTAAACTGATATTCCTGTTCCCACTCTTACCCTCTATTCTGGGAAAGTCTTCAGTCAGGAAGGCCACTGACCTTGGGCACTGAGACATTTCCCCCCATGCCTCCCCGCAAAAAGTAAGCAAGCTTTATCAGAACCTTCTATCCTTTATCCTTTGAAGCAATTATTTCTGTTTTCTAAAGCAATATCAGATAAAATCTCTTACAATTCAATTGTCACAAGTACGTCATATTATATATTTTCCAAATTTAGCATTCTCAAGCAAAAGAAAGTAACATAACATGAAGCATGCACTTTTACCTCATTCCATATGATTGATATAAGATCACTGATTCCTAGAATTAGAACGGTTCTTATAATTACTTTGTTTCTCAGTAATGTTGATTTATTGTGTTAAAGAATGTGTTAAGCCCTCCAACCAAAGTTGAAACAGACTCTACCATCTGTAATATTCCAGAAAGAAATTGATTAACAGATATTTCTTATACTTGAATGTAAATTCCAAAGTGGGAGGGATACTTCATCATCATTCTATATTCACATAACACAGTGCTTAAACATTACTAGGTTCTTAATAAACTTAAGATGGCTTGGTGTTCATGTTGAAGTGACTCCTTGTAACGTGGAATATAAAGTAAACACAGTAAGTGAGAAAGATGCAAATGTTCTTCCTTACATTAAACTAGCATCTCCTTGTACTGTCTAATCATTGCTTCTATTTCTGAGCATTAAAGCCAACCATAAGTTGGCATCAAGCAGATTCACACAACAACAAAAACTACCTTCGAGTTACGTCAGTGTTTCTGAAGCTTTATCACAAAATCAGTGACAGAATTAATAGAGGTGGTGGTAGAGATTGATTACTATTGAAGGAAGGGGGGGCAGGAAAATTATTTTAAGAAAGAAGTTAGCAGCTGGACAAAGATTGTTGAAGCAATAGGCAATCTCAAGAGTACACATGAAAAGTTATATGAAGAAAATTAAAAGAAATGTATCCATAATGCAAAAGAAAACACTAGAGTGAAGGGCAGAGTGAGGAACACATTACACATTTTCTCTGGAAAATTATTAAGAGGTTAGGTAAGAAAAACTTTTATTTCCTTGTAATAAATTTTTAATCTATAAATTCCAAATGTACCAATCACTTATCTGAACAACTTTTTATCTTAAGTTACATTTGACATAACTCAACAAATAGTGGTAAAGATTTTAAATGGTGTTATTGTGTCAATATTTGTAGAATGCGCAAACTTTGGTCCAAGGTGCCTAAGCTATTTGAAGGTAAATTTACCTAAAATTTCTTCTTTAAATATTTTTATCAAACTCAGTATTCTCCTAGAAGATACAGTATTCCAGAGGTGTTTGGATTATTGTCCACTCTTTAAAAGATTATTTTAAATGAAAAACAAGGCCCTTTCCCCCAGCAGATCCACATGTTTGATTTGATTTGAAGGGTTCTCTTTCATGGGTTCTTACTGAGATTTTTTATCACAAAGCTGTGGGGGCTTTGCCCTGAGCCACATAGTTACTTGCCCATCTTCACTTAATGGTGCTCATAAAAATCGCTGAATCAGAGCGAATGGTCTGTGTTGTTCCCACTGCCCCAGTCCTTACAGCACTTGTTAGGGGTTCATTGATTGCTATTGGGAACGTTCACTAAGGGTCTGTGGCTTGGGTATTGAGCAGAAACTTCTCCAAGGAGTTTTGTTTCTCTTTATTTTTGTGCTTTAAACAATGTTGAGAAATGCTTCAGATATGATCTTGCCTTTGAAATCAAATTCTTTCAAGTTGTTTTAATCTCTCTCACTATGTGGCTTTCGGAAGCTTTCACACCCTGTATCTTTAAACGTCCTCTGTTCATCTTTGCAAGCATTGTCCTTGTAATATTGAAAGTAAGATAGGTCTGCTACTTTTGTAATAAAAATGAACACACCAGACTTATTCATTAAGGGCAATATTTTAAGTACACGAAGGACATAAGTACCTCTCACTGAGCTCCTTCTCACAGATCAGCTGGGAACTTGGTACTCATTTAAGTTGTGATTCATTGGTCATAGGGGTCTATCACTTGCCAAGATCACAGACTCTCACAGCCAGAAAGAACTGTAGAGGATTAGAAATTTACATATGAGTACTCAGAAGAGAAGAGTAAATGCATCTTCTTGACTTTATATAACTGACCTATTTTGCTTTGTTGAGCCAGCATCCTGCTGTATTATTGGGTATGGAAGAGATTTTTAACTTCTTAATTAAAAGTATTGTAGCTACTTTTGATTGTAAACTGTGTTTTTCAAGTAGCTCACCTTTTTTAAAATTTTATTTTATTTTATTCTTTTTTCTTTTTTTATTATACTTTATGTTCTAGGGTACATGTGCATCACATGCAGGTTTGCTACATATGTATACATGTGCCATGTTGGTGTGCTGCACCCATTAACTTGTCATTTACATTAGGTATATCTCCTAATGCTACCCCTCCCCCCTCCCCCCACCCCAGGACAGGCCCCAGTGTGTGATGTTCCCCATCCTGTGTCCAAGTGTTCTCATTGTTCAGTTCCCACCTATGAGTGAGAACATGCGGTGTTTGGTTTTCTGTTCTTGTGATAGTTTGCTGAGAATGATGGTTTCCAGCTGCATCCATGTCCCTATGAAGGACATGAACTCATCCTTTTTTATGGCTGCATAGTATTCCATGGTGTATATATGCAACATTTTCTTAATCCAGTCTGTCATTGATGGACATGTGGGTTGGTTCCAAGTCTTTGCTATTGTGAATAGTGCTGCAATAAACATACGTGTGCATGTGTCTTTATAGCAGCATGATTTATAATCCTTTGGGTATATACCCAGTAATAGGCCTGCCGGGTCAAATGGTATTTCTAGTTCTAGATCCTTGAGGAATCACCACACTGTCTTCCACAATGGTTGAACTAGTTTACAGTCCCACCAACAGTGTAAAAGTGTTTCTATTTCTCCACATCCTTGCCAGCACTTGTTGTTTCCTGACTTTTGAATGCTCGCCATTCTAACTGGTGTGAGATGGCATCTCATTGTGGTTTTGATTTGCATTTCTCTGATGGCTAAGTAGCTCACCTTTCACAGGTAAATGCTAAAACGTTCAGTTTTCATCTTTCTAGTGCTCCTTCTGAAGGCAGTGCCTGGGTGTGCAAAGGCTGGAAAGCTTCAGTGGTTTTTACAAAGGTATGTGGGCGCATGGTAGAAATTAACCTGGGGTACAAATAGATATAAACTGGCTTTGTGGTCCAGCATGGTTGGGCCAGGCCTTGGTAATGCCTGTTGTCCTGCTGTAATTATTAATAGTGATCTTTTTACTCCAAAAATGGTGTGGTTTAGACAACACAGTGAATGGTCACTCCAAATAGATGAGGATGCCAGAAGCTACTAATGGTGACTACAGTTCATGGCAGAGCAGTTACTTGGTGTTTGATCTTAGGTCTGAAATCTAGATACATATTATTTCATTTAGTTTGCTTATTAATCCAGCCAATATCTGAGCACTTTTCATATGCCAGACACTCTCATAGGTTCCAGGAGATTTCTCATTAAACAAAACAGCTAAATCTCTGCTGTTGGGAAGCCTACATATTATTAGTGTTATTGATTTATGGTCCACATTTTGAGAAACATTAATGATTTAACTTATTTTATAGATGATAACTAAAGTCCCCCAAAGTACAATGACTTGCCCAAAGTCAAGTAAAGGGTTAGTGGCAATTCATAATTAGAATCCTAGTGATGCACAGTATTTTCTTGATGCCTTCACAGGACTTGCGACAGGTGCACTGTTTACCCAGCCCGCCCTGCTCAACCCTTCTTGGGGGGTAGCGTGTGAGTGAATGAGTGCGGGAACCAGCCAGCCGCTTTGGTACTGGCAGAAGCAAACTCTGCTTACTCGGGTCCGCAGCTCTCCACCCCTCGTGGAAGGGAGCATGCTAGCGAGTGCAGGAACTGGCCACTTTAGCGCGGTCAGGAGCGAGTTCCGTGCAAGTCCCACAGCAGCCTCCAGGTGGGGATGCCTATGACCCCAAGGCCCCAGAGGGCATGTTACAGTACTTTCTCAGCTCCGCCATCCACAGACAGACAGCAGTGTGCTATCAGCACAGTGGACCCTTTGCCTCGTTGTCTGGTGTGGCTGCTGTTTGTCAGTGAGGGCAAAAGGATGGTGTGACAGCCTTTTTGGGTACCTGCAGTTGACATCCCAAATTCTTGTCTGGTGCCCCAAAGGAATGAAGTCACTCAGATGAACTGAAGGATGGTGAATGTGGAAAATTTTATTGAGTGATGAAAGCAGTGGCCAGTAGAGAGGGGAGCCGGAAAGGGGATGGGAAGGGTAGTTTACTCTCCCTTGAAGTCAAGCCACCTCTTTGCCTCATCCAGCCCCCATCTCTTAAGTCAAGGTACCTCTCTTCAATATCCAGCTGCTCCTTCCCTACGTCCAGCCACTTATCCCCTGTGCCAGCTGAGTCTGGGGTCTTTATAGGCACAGGTTGGGGGCAGGGTGAGCCGCAGATATCTTTGGAAAAGGCAACATTTGATTGGTAAAAAACATTATTGAGAAAGAACCAATTGGTACAGAGCAGGCATACCGGGAAAGAAGTTCTTACTTTGGACCACAGATTTCAAGTTTTTTAGCTCAAAGCTGGAGTTTTGCCAGGGCCCCACCCCAATCTGCCTAGAATTTCTCTGCCTCCTGCCTCTATCATTGAATCACCAGTTTCCCCCAAAATAGCTTAATATTTCATAACAGGGATTGACAGACTACATTCTGTGGGAAAAATCAGCCCACTGCCTGTTTTTATAAATAAAGTTCTGTTGGAACATAGCCAAGCCATTCATTTCTGTATTGTCTACAGCTGCTTTCACCCCACAAAGGCAGAGCTGAGTAGTTGAAACAGACATCAAATGGCATGCAAAGCCTAAAATATTTACGGTGAAGTCCTTTTCAGAAAATGTTTGCCAATCCCTGTTCTGAAATATAGGTATCTCTGCTCCTGACAATCTTATTTAAGCACGTAAGACCTGACAACACAGGCTTTTAAGCATAGACATTTACCACCTGTGTGGCCTTGAGCAAGTCAATTAACCTCTCTGAGATTTAATTCCCTCATCCATAAAATGGAGATGATAATTAGTGCATTGTTAGTAGTGAGGATTAAATTAACTAATGCACGTAAAACACAGCTGGTAAAAGAGAAGGTAGTTATTAACATTTCTAGTTGGATAGCTGCTCCATTAGCTGTCATCTGTAGAGGGTGAATGTATGGGGTAAAAATTTTTCCTTTGTTTTTTGTGCCTTCAAAACCAACAGCTTCCTGGGAGTTTTTGCACATTATTTAATGTGAGGATTACATATAGCACTCAGGAGTGAGCAATGCATCTGGGCTTTAGTGGCCTCTCAGCTCAGCAAGAGACACTTTTGCTTATAAACTTGCAGATCACTACTATGAGGCTTCCAAGCCGTGAGATTGACTTAATGAGAAAAGAGGAATGAGGAGCAATTACATTTCCATTAAGTGGACAACAATGCCCTTGATAAGGCTGCTGGAACCAAAGCGTCCTCTTTCCTCTCAGGTATAATCTTAGAAACACATCCCAGATTGATTTATTAAACATGGGTCTATTTTTGCTTCTGAAATCAGCTATTTTCCAAGGTTACTCCATGATCACAAAGGACTAAATTCCAATTTATAGTGGAATTGTTAAGCTGTGAAAGTATCATGAGAGATTGGTTCTAAGCACCCATGAAATATGAGCAGATCCTAAAAAGTGTCTGGAAATTCTCAGTGAGAAACTTTTGCCATTTGTAATGCTGGAAGTGAAAGAATCAAGGCCATAGATTGCTACAATTTTGCCCAACTTCATCTTAATAACTTATAATCGAACTAGTTAATACCTGTCCAATACTTACTACATACCAATGTTTGTGCTAAGGGCTTTATAAACATTACCCTAATCAAAACTCATGGCCATCTTACGATGTAGCCAATATATTACATGTATTTTATAGATCATGACATAGAATCTCAAAGATTATCTAGTTTGTGGTGGACTGCACAGCTACTGAACTACAGAGTAGAACTGCGGTACACACCAGGTTTTCCTAAGTACAGAGAACATCCTCTGTCAGTACCTGTACCTTGTTTTCCAGGTTTGTGCTTATGCCTGTTTAGGGCTCCTCTGTGAAAACTTCCCTGACAACATCCAGATTTTACTTCGTGGCTGGTATAATTCTACTTCCATCCAAAAATCTACTGCCGTTATGCCTAGTAATTGTCTCATACATTTTAAGTAAGTGGACGCACCTCCACTTAAGATGACCAACAAAAATAAAAAATTCTCTATCAAGATTCTCTTTGGTTTCCTCTTTTCCTTGCTTCTACTCATTGTCTCTTGGGCTAATATAGCATATTTTTGGTACAAAACATTTATTGGCATACATTTTCTGTTATTACTCAGGCTCTTACTAGGATATGAATAACAGTCAATATTTAGTGTATATTATTCATGTTTTAGCCATGTGGCAAAAAGTTATACAAGCAATATCTCATTTAATCTTCACAATAACTCTGAATTGGGTATTACCATCTCCATTTCAATGCAAAGAAATGAACTCAGAGACATTAAATAATTTGATCAAATCCACACCACTCCTAAAAATGAAACTAGTGTTCATACCAAAATCCATTAATTTCAAAGTCTATATTATTTTAACACGTTTTCATAATTTACCTTGAGAGTCTATTTTTTGTGAGTTAGGCATATTCAGTCTTATTCTAATGTGTTCTGAAAAATACTGCTAATCACTTATTTCTAAGAGAATGGCTCATTCTATGTAGTTTTGAGGGTTTTTTTGTCTGTCTTCATTCCTAGGCTGCTATAATCTTTGGCTACTCTTCTTCCCTATCTCTATGTATCACTCTGCCCAGGTATGGTGTACTGGAGCCTTTTTATTTAGCTTCTCTATAGTGCTGGAAATACTAACTTCCAAAGTAAGTCTACATTTAAAATGCCTCCTTTAGTATCAAATAAATACTTCCTGTGAATCACTACTTACTATCCATCCTAGCTACTATAATGCAAGATATTTTTGTTGTTTTAAGTTTCCTTGTGTTGAGTGATTGATTCATTTCTCAAGCAAGTTCTCACCAGAGTAGAGAAGCTTTGAAAAACATTTAAACTTAGTTGCCTGCTGGTGGCAAGCCAAAGATTGTTGTAAAGTGAAGAAAAATAAGAAACAGAGGAAGCTCAGAAATAGCAGATCTGGTGTAACATCCTTGACAGAAACTGAAATCAAGGGGATCTGGGTTTGGATCTCAATTCTCCTATTTAGGGAACATATGGTCTTGGGGAATTACTTAACATTACTAAGTCCTATTTCTAGTATCTGAAAATACATCATCTGCATTTATTTTAAGACGGAGTCTCGCTCTGTTGCCCAGGCTGGAGTGCAGTGTGTGATCTTGCCTCACTGCAACCTCCGCCTCCCAAGTTCAAGCGTTTCTCCTGCCTCAGCTTCCCGAGTAGCTGAGATTACAGGTGTGTGCCACCATGTCCAGTTAACTTTTGTATTTTTAGCAGAGACAGGGTTTCACCATGTTGGCCAGGCTGGTCTAGAACTCCTGACCTCAGGTGATTCAGCCACCTCAGCTTCCCAAAGTGCTGGGACTACAGGCATGAGCCACCACACCCAATCCTCATCTGCATATTTCATGGAGTTGTCTGTTTAGTCTGTACTTGTTGAGTGCCTACTATGTGTTGATGTTCTTGTGAAGACTGAATGGGATGGCTGGCATAACGAATAACGAAGCCAACACCAACCTTAAATGACAACCACCAATCTTCCTAGGGATGGGAAATTTCATTCAACTTTCTATTATTAGTTATAATTGTTTTAAAGGAACCTCTCTAAGTAAGAATTCTTAGCCCTATTAGAAGTAAGGTAGGCTGGGGACACGAGGAAGTTCTCTGAGAATATGATCACAATACTTGGTCTGATAAAAGCTTAATTTGTGAATTGTAAAAGTTAAATGTCACAACACATAATATACTCATCACAGCTGGTTAAAAATGTAACAAGTTTCCTTAATTATGGGTTAGAATGCAAACCATCAGAAACTCCTAGAAAAACAGGAAGTACGTGGTCACAAAATGAGGAGCACAATCAATTGAGAGTTTGTGAAATGTTCCATGAGAGAAACAAGCTGCTAATAGAGATGTGGAAAATATATTTTAAACTCTATGATTTTCTTGCAAAATGATGCCATGATACTAGCATTGCCTTAGGGAGAACTGATCTCTGCTCATATAACCCTCCTAAGGGAATCTTTAGGGAAGATGATATCCTAAACTTAACAACTGACTGCTATGTTCAATGTACTTTTCAGAAAACGCTGTTTTGAATGGCCTTGATTTAGTACTCCTTGATTTTCTCCTTAGTCTGTAATTCTAACTACCAAAAGCAAGAGGGGCTCTTCGACAGCATTGAGTTCAATGCTTTTATTTGGCACAGAGAAAACAGAGGCTCAAGTATGTTAAGTGACACACAGCTTTTCCAGGAGGAAGATCTAGAAAAGTTGAAAATATGTACACAAAATAGTAGCTACTGTTTCATGAACAGCTATTATTTTGCAGGCACAGGGCTAGGAGGTCAATTCATTATCCCATTTAGTTAACACAATTAGACTATGAGTAGATATTGGTATTTTCATTTAAGAGAGGGGAGAAGTAAAGCTTGGAAATTTGAAGTGACTTTCCCAAGTAACAGTTGATTTACCTGTAATCTAAACACAGGTGTTTGATCTCCCGACCCATCTTGTTTCATTTTTACAAATTACCTCCCTATTGATGTTTACTTTAAAAAAAATATCAGGTCATAAGTAGGATAGTCTTGAAAAAGTTTGATATCAAAAACCACTAAGAACAAATATTTTGATGTCTTTTTTCCTCCTTATTACCTAGGTATTTTGCTGTAGACTTGTAGTTTAGAGATAACAGCTGTCAAAAGAAAAGTCAGACTGTTTTACTTGACATGAATATTTTATTGAGAACACAATATTCCAGAACAGAGACTCCAAAATAGAAAATCATAAGAAGCTCATCTCCTAAAGGTTACAGTTAATGTTTAAAAAATGGAAAAAAAGAAGTGCATACATCTTGATTCTTATTGGTTATTTTACAGTGTCTTTCCTTTTAGGATGATCAGAGCAGGTTATGTAGGTAATAGATGATTGTCTGCAATGTGCTGAGTCATGCTTACAAGGAAATAAAACTCAAGCTGCATTTCTGGCATTTCCAGAATCAGTCTTTATAAGTTTTCTTGAGCTGATGTGGGCCATTGGCTCCGAAGCAAAGGTTTTCCCTCCATTTTTACTTTTATTTAACAGAACTTTATAACTCAAGAAAAACATCTTTCAGGATTTTGTTTGTCTCATGCAGAAAAAAAAAAAAAAAAAACAAAAACACTTGAGTGTGTAAAGAATGCTTAACCCTTCAGCAACCTGATTGATGATTTCTGGAAATAAAATTTACTACACCTTAATAAGTTACTAAAAGTTTCATTTGATTGCTCAGAACACTAAGAAAAAAAAAAGTTGTTCTGTTCCATATTTATTCAGCCATGATTAATCTACTGTTGAATAATTTTTAATTTCCATTTCTTGAATATATTTATTAATTTACCTCCTGCCAATATATGGCTCTGGTTGCCACTATTTAGAATTTATTCCTGTTCTTCCTAAGTATCATTTGCATAATGGAATGACAAGGTCCATTCACTGGCAGTTGGTTGTGGGGTGTTGGACAGAGTGACTGGGTTGTAATTAGTGGCATCTGGCCTCTGGTTTCATTAGCATGCAAATGGAGCTACTAGAGACCATGAGAGCCTGGCAATTTCACAACAGTCCCCACAATGTATATCTACTTTTATAAGCATATCAGTGGGATGGCTTTTTATAAAAGAATAAAATCTGTACATCTGAATGAATTTGACTGCCAATCTTTGCATCCTAGAATCTTAAGTAATTTTCTGTCGAAGAAGAACACAGGTTGGCAATATATCAGTCTCAATTTCTTTCCAAATTTTAGGCTATTAAAAATGCAATCCAAGCTCTTATTTCTGCCTAGCCTGTCTCTATTCCCCCCGTCAAATCCTTACTCATCTCCTTGTCTTCTTTATTTTCCTTAAATAAACTATTTTTTTTCAGCTCTATAAAATACGTTTTTGCTTGCTTGTTTGTTTTTCATGGCATTACCATAGGCAGGAAATAACAAGGCTCTCGATTTCCTGTTTCACCATATCCAGACTCTTCGCTACAGTCTTCATGCTTCTGTTACAATCACCGATGATGTTAGGTAGTGATTGCGGCCAAATCTTATTGGATGGTTGGTATGTATCAAGGATTGTTTTACCCTCATTTAATCTTCTCAGTAATTCAATGAATTGGAACTGCTTAAAGCTTTATTTAAGAGAAAAAAAAAAAAACAGAAGAGAAAGAAAAATAAAATAAAGCTCAGAACAGTACTGTACCTTTTTGGAAGCCACCCAGTTCACATTACAGCCAGGATTTGAGTTCAAACCTCTCCGACTGTAGAACCCCACTTATTCTCATAGAGACTTTTCCATCTGCCACAACAGGTACAAATTTGGTCTAAAAAGCAATTCTTTGCTCTGAAGCTTCTCTAAACCAGAGAATTTTATTCTTACAGAAATGTTCTGAGCCTCACGATTTATAAAATTTGTCACAGTGACAACTTTAGATGTTTTACTTATTCCGATTTTAAACTAGATGTCTATTTGGTTTTTGCCTCTTAGTGTTACTTTACTCCTTACCACCTCATGGATTGACAACAATCTTCTTCAAAGGGTGAAATCCAGAATCTCAGTTTTGTGGGATATTTATTGGTGTCATATGACAATGGTGTTTCTCGATCCATTAATTGTGAGAAAACTCGGGTTCAACTTCATCAGAATGTTTTCTCTACAACAGAATTTATAAAAGCCTTTTCACATGTTAATGTAAATATGCCTTACTTCAAGGAAGGCTGAAAAAGTATCCCTTATTTGCCTTTATTGTGTGAAGTTCTATTTGCCATCCAGGAAGAAGTTATGGAGATTTCTGGTTAAAGACTACTGGATAAAGAATACTCTGTTTCTAGTAAATCTACATGACTTTGGACAATAAATTAAAATGTAGTCCTATATTTTTCAAAGGTCTCTGGGATCTCTTCTTCTTGAATCATAAATATTATTTATGCTTTGACCCTCAGCAAGTAATTGAAATACAGGAGAGTGAAGCATGTCTCAAATTGTCAATGTAAAAATGCAAGGAGATAATTAATGCATAGTACATAGTCTATTGCCTAGTGTAGAGCAAATACTTTCTAAAGAGTGGCTAATTTAAACATGAATCAATTTTTAGAACTTAATATTGTGTTCTTTTCCTTATTTACTACAACTAATTTTGAAAAGCTACAATTTGACTGACAGGAAAAAACCCACTACCATCATCCTTAATAAGCATCAGTAATCAGCAGTGAATTAATAGCAGTGGCCTCTCTCTGTTGCTATCAATTACACACATTATTAATGGATTGACAAAAATCTGCCAAGGCGTAGATTGTTAACGGGAATTGACACCTCGGTTATTGCCAGTGTCAGAAATTAATCTTGGAGAGTGCAAGCATGCCGCATTAAAATGCATGTTGCAGTGGTTTACGATGTGGAATAGAAGACCTTTACTGTAAAGTGATTTAGGATGCAGGCTTGAGGGAACAATGCAGGCATGTATCTGAGAGAGGAGACATGGGAAGTACCCACATGATAGTTCAGACACATATCAAGATCTATTCTATAAAGGTTCTGGGTTGTTAATCTGAACCCCTGTGCGGTTGTTAAATAAAACCTAGAACAACCTGGATATTGTAGCAATTAAAAAATAATTTACTTTTAAATTATTAAATCTTAGAAAAAAAGAAAACCAAACATGTATTTACTTACTTAATTCTCAGAGTAATGTTATAGGGAAATTGAAGATGAGGAAGTTGATATTTGATATTGAAATTGCCCAAGTTAAGTTGCATTTGGTAAATGAAAGAGTTAAGCGTTTAACACACTTTCAGAAGTACAGGTATTTTTTCAGGATATTGCATTGTCTCCCTAGAGCTTTTAAGGTTTGAGAGAAATAGGTGGTGAAGGTGGCTAGGCAGAGGGGTTAAAAGGACTTCTGAAATAGTGCGTGGGAAATAGCTTAACTGCAGCTTTTCTTACTTGCTCCCTGGGTGCTTAGTACAAGGCTGGCTTCACCATATACAGTGAGATGCCAACTCCATTTCCTTCCTCGGGAGGTCAATGATATTGGCTCCATGCTTACATTATGTTTCTAGTCTGCTATTCTGGCCTGCTAAATGTGTTGTGATTACAAGCAGCATTAATGAGCAGTTTGCCAGTGGTGACTCTTCTTACCAGCTGTGGTTGGGTTCTTGCTCTATTCTGAATCTCTAACGCTATCAATAGGATCCTACTGGTACTGGATCTTGTCCTGAGTTTCACACTGGGTTGAGTTCATAGATGTAACATGGTGAGAACACATCTTTCATCTGTGAAGAGTTGGGAATATCTCCAAGATTATAACTACTCATAGCCTTCCTAAACACCTTAGTAAAGAATTTTTTAATCACCAGTAAGTGACACAATAATAGAAAGAAGCAGTGTTCATGGGATATTTATCTTACTTTGAAAAGATGAAAAGAAACCTCAAATAATTATCCTATACATGTACTTGCAAGGCCTTGGGAACACTCTGCCCTCTCATCTTGTTTCGCTATTTTTATAAACTAAATTTCCAAGTTTTGCTACTTTTATACAGTAAATTCCCAAGTTTCTCAGATACCATCTTAGATTCTCACCTCTGGCCTAACTTCAGCATCTCCTTGAATATAATTATCGGGTTTTTGCATGTCCTTTGCTTGTAATTTGTCCATTGTTTTTTTCAACAAAATGTGTAGAATATTGGTGTTTGGTGGGTTATTTTCCGCCATCGTGAGTATAAAAATCTTATGTGGGACACTAATATGTTGTACTGTGTCAGAAACAGTGGCTATATACGCATTTCCTCTTTGATTCTTTATTCTTTCATTGAGGTAAAATATACACATAAAATTTACCATCTTTATAATCTTTAAGTGTACAGTTCAGTAGTAAAAAACACATTTATATATTTTTCCCGCTTCACTCTCCTGCTCTTGTTATATTTCTCAGTCACCAATCCACTCTCCATGTTCATGAAATTCAACTTTTTAGCTCCCACATATGAGTGAGAACATGCGACATTTGTCTCTCTGTGGTTGGCTTATTTCCCATCACGATGGCCTTCAGTTACATGCATGTTGATGTCAATGACAGGATTTTGTTCTTTTTTGTGACTTAATACTATTCAATTGTGTGTATATATACAGCATTTTCTTTATTCATTCATCTGTTGAAGGGCACTTTGGTTGATTTCATATCTTAGCTAATGTGAACAGTACTGTAATAAAGCTGGGAGTGCAAATGTCTCTTTAGTACACTGATTTTATTTTTTATTCTTTTGAATATATACTCAGTTATGGAATTTCTGAATCTTATGATAGTTCTATATTTAGTTTTTTGAGAAAAATCCATACTGTTCTCCATCATGGCTGTACTAATTGACATTTCCACCCACAGTGTATGAGGGTTCCTTTTCTCCACATCCTTGCCAGCATCCATTATTGCCTTTTTGATACAAGCCATTTAAACTGGGTTGAGATGATTTCTCATTGTGCTTTGGATTTTCATTTCCCTGATGATTAGTGATGTTGAACATTTATTTATATACCTGTTGGCCATTTGTATGTTTTTTTTTTTTTTGAGAAATGACTTTACAGATCTTTTGCCCATTTTTAGTTGGAGTTTTGTTTGCAATTGAGTTGTCTGAGCTTCTTATATACACTGATAACTATTTTTTTGTCAGGTGAACACATTGCATGTGTTTTCTCCCTTCTGTGTGTTATCTCTTCACTTTGTTGATTATTTTCTTTGCTTTGCAGAAGCATTTTAGCTTGATGTAATGTCATTTGTGTATTTTTCCTTTGGTTGACTGTGCTTTTGAGGTCTTACATAAAAATATTTGCCCAGTCTTAGAGATTATCTCCAAACTTTCATTCTAGTAGTTTCATAGTTTCAGGTTTCAGATTTAAGTCTTCAATCCATTTTGATTTGATTTTTTGTGTATGATGAGAGATAGGGATCTACTTTCATTCTTCACATATTTAGTTTTCCCACAACCATTCATTGAAGAGACTGTTTGTCCTCCATTGTATATGCTTGGAAACTTTGTCAAAGATGGATTGGCTATAAATGCATGGATTTATATCTAGGTTTACCATTCTGTTCCATTGGTCTATGTGTCTGTTTTTATGCCAGTACCATGCTGTTTTCATTACTATAGCTTTGTAGTAAATGTTGAAGTGAGGTGGTGTGATGCCTCCAGCTTTGTTCTTTTTGCTCAGGATTGCTTTGGGTATTTGGGGTCTTTTGTGGTTCCCTATACATGTTAGGATTTTTTTTTCTATTTCTGTGAAGAATTTCGTTGGAATTTGAAAGGCATTGCATTAATTTATAAATTGCTTTAGATGGTATTGTCATTTTCACAATTTTTTAAAAACTTTTAAGTTCAGGGGTACATATGCAGGTTTGCTACATAGGTAAACGTGTGTCATCAGGCTTTGTTGTGCAGATTATTTTATTATCCAGGTATTAATTCTTCCAATTCATGAGCGTGGAATATTTTTTATTTCTGTGTGTCCTTTTCACTTTGTTTCATCAGGGTTTTATAGTTTTTCTTGTATAGATCTTTCACTTCTTTAGATGGATTGATTCCTAGGTGATTTCTATATTTTGTAGCTACTGTAAATGGGATAGGTATTTGATTTCTGCTTCAGATTGTTGATGTTTGTAAATGTTACTGATTTTTGTATACTGATTTTGTACGCTGCAAACTTCCAGAGTGGTTCTTCTTTTCTTAGAAGGGCACATTCATGTGTTAATACTCAACTATGGGCTGAGTAGGCAACTCTTGCCTGTGATCTGCGTTATCTTAACTGTTTGATAGTAGAAGACTTGTAGATTGTTATGAGATGGACTTAAGGTCTATACTTGGGACCATCTTCATTTAATCACTTACTTCTATCAGAAGAGCCCAGATTCAATAGATGGCCAAAGACTCACTCAATAGCAGGAAGAATTGTAAATCGTAAGTAAACAGGGAGGCCATTAATCAGGACTATCAATATAAATAATCTCCCATAAGAATTAAAAGAAATATAAAGCCAGTACTTCAAACACTATCATGTCAATTTAATACTAGTTGTCTCCTCACCACTGGGGGTTAGTATGTTCAATGGTAGAAATATGAATGCTTATGTTGGATCTGTGGTAGATTCAAACCTCCAGCAAATCTGCTGAGATAAATGACTTAATTTCTCTATTCCTCAGTTTTCTTATCTGTAGCACGATCATGCTTATTTTGTTAACTCATAAAACAAGAATCGAGGAGAGATTTTCCACATAATTGACGCCCAGCAGATGGGGTAGGAAGGGAATCTGCAGATATCGTAGTTCAATTTTCTTACCATCTATTTGGAGGTTACTTTCACTTCTCTGTAGCCCCAGGAAGTCTCTTATCTCATATCCCAGTTGAGGAGAGTTGCTGGTGAAAATCTCAGTGCTATATGTTTATGTTTTTATTTTGGTTGAGTAAAGCCAGCTTGCTTCTGTCCTTCCATTTTGGAACTGGCAGTTCACATCTTTGATTCTTATACTCACTTGTATTTGTTTGTTAGGGTTGCCACAACAAAATGTCACACACTAAGTGACTTAAACAACATAAATTTATTTTCTCACAGTTCTGGAGGCTAGATATTCAAAATCAAGGTGTTGGCAGATTCTGTTTCCCCAAAGGCTTCTCTCTTTCACTTATAGATGGCCTCCTTAGCCATCTTTAAGACCTTAGCATTCTTTAAGACCATGTCTTAACAGGGTCTTTCACATGTATGTTCCTTCCTCTTCTTATAAGCAAACCAGTCATGTTCAGTACCCACCATTATGAACTCATTAATTACCTCTTTAAAAGCCCTATCTCCCAATGCAGACACATTGGGGTTTGGGGGTTCAGCATAGGAATTTGGGTGAGGGGGAAACAATTCAGTCTATAAAATCATCCAGATAAGTAGACTAAGAGTTGATCCCTATCTTCCAGGTAGCTGGTAGTTTATTCCTATCATAAAAATGAAAAAACAAAAGAGGCTTCGATAATCTCACTTACTAAAAATAGAAGCTAGACACTTAGCTGTGCTGTATTGGGCTGAAAAAGCAAATTTTACAGGACCCATGTGAGGATCTCCATTTCAGGGTTAGCTTGAAAAGTGGACATTGTAAACCATCAGCACAAAGGGTTTAGGGCTAAGTTAAATCTGCAGAGGCCAGTGATGGAGCTAAAGTAGTTTGGAGTGGGATTTTCAAGAATGCCAGGGTCTGAAACTCCACCTGCCTGGAGCTATAATCATGATTGTTACGACAGATACTTATTGAGCATTGCATGCCAATGAGTTAACTGCGTGTGCAGACATGCAGTGAGAGTAATGCCCTATCAGGGCCTTTATTTCACTGATGAGGTGTTCGAGACTTAGACATATTTAATATGTGGGAGAACCATTATTGACACACTGGTTATTTGTTTTTCAGTTCACAAACCTGGACTCACCAAGCAAAGCTGCATCTTGAAGTCACAGCTTCCAAGACTCAGCTCAAATTCTTTCACTTTTAGAAACGTAGCCAGATCTCCTGATATGGAAACCTGTTACGAGTCTCTCTGTGAGACTGAGATCAATCAGTCAAAAAAACAGGTAATAGAGATTTCTTTGTTTGTGCTACTGTGACAAAGTATTAGGTAGGTACAAAAGTAATTGCGGTTTTTGCCATTACTTGTAATGCCAGAGGTAAGGTCTATTATTTCTGTTAAAGAAATGGCAAAAACCGCAATTACTTTTGCAACAACCTAATACTTGGGACCGAGTTATGTAGAAATAATAGAAATTTAGTTCTCATAGTTTTGAGAGATCAGGAGTCCAAGATCAAGGTGCTGGCATTCAGCGTCATAGGAGGGCCTCCCTGTTGCATCCTCACAGGGCAGAGGCAGAAGTGTAAAAATAAGCCTAAACTAATCCCTTTCAGCTTTTTTATAAGGCACAAATCCATGATTAGTGCCTTATAAAGGGAAAGGAACTCCCATAAGGGTGGAGCCCTCACGGTGTAATCACTTTTCCAAAAGTGATTAAATCTTAATACCATCCCAATGGAATTAAATTTCAACATGAATTTTGGAAGTGACACTATCATTCAAACCATAGCAAGAGCAAATGTAAACTAATTCTGCAATGCAACTCCACTAGTATGCATGTTTTCACATTATAAGGTTATCTACTCATGCCAGATGATCCGTATGTTCATGACACTTGTAGCTTTTTCTACTACATATTATCTCATTAACTCGTCAGTAAAATACCAGTAACCATCTCTTACATATTTTGATACACTGACGTCTCTCACATGTCCAATGCTGTCAACCTCTCTGATTTATATATCAGTAAAATTTTAAGACCAAGCCCATTTTTTCCCATCCCACTGGATGAAAAAGAATACGTTAGGATGGAAATGCAGATGATAATAGTCAAAATAATACATTTGTGATGTTTCAGAAATGAAGTATTCACTGTAAATATGTATATATGTATGTGTATTGTAATTACAATTCATCCTCAGAATTCTGTGAAGAAGTAAGGTCTATTATTTCTGTTAGTTTACATGAAGAAACTGTCTCACATAAACTAATTACTCACATTTTCTAAAATTAGATAATGATGACAGTACAGCCATCTCCCTCATCCGCAGTTTTACTTTTTGTAGCTTCAATTACTAAAGGTCAACCATGGTCTCAAAATAAGTGTCTACAGTATATTAAGATATTTTGAGAGAGAGATAGACCACATTCACAAATTTTTATAATACCATATTATTATAGTTGTTCTATTTTATTATTATTGTTGTTAATCTTTTCTATGCCTAATTTATAAATTAAACTTCATCATAGCTATGTATGTATAGAAAAAAAATATAGAACAGTCATTCATTTTCTAATGACAGGGACATGTTCTAAGATGTGTGTCACTGAGACAATTTCCCTTGTATGAATATCACAGAGTATACTTACACAAACCCCAATGGTACAACTGAGTATACACCTACATTATATGGTATAATCTATTATTCCTAGATTACAAACCTGTGGAGTGTGTTACTGTGTGCAATTATAATACAAATACTGTAGGCAATAGTAAGATAATAATAAGTATTTGTGTATCTAAACACATATAAACATAGCAAAGTTAATGTCTTGTGCTACAACACTAGAACAGCTATAATGTCACTAAGCAATAGGAATTTTTCAGTTTCATTATAATCTTGTGGGAGCACCATTGTCTATGCAATTTGTCAACCACTGAAATATCATTACGTGGTGTCTGTTGTATATATAGGATTGGGTACTATCCATGGTAGCAGCCATTAACTGGGGGTTTGGAACATATCCCTTGTAGATAAGGGGAAACTGTTGTATCATGATTAAAGTTCTATAACTCCAGGGATTATGATGTATGTATCTGGTCCATGCATTATTTTTCTTGGAAAAATGTTGACATGGAACTCAAGTATATTTTAATGATTTTCTAAAATTATAGTATATTCTTAAGTTCTTCTCTAAAATGTTTCTATCATTTTGAAATTTTCAGTCTGTATTATAATAAAGATATAGGAAACATTTCTATTTCACAAGGATGTAAATGCACAGCTCTGCTTTTTAAATCTAACTCAGGAAATTAATTTTACTTATTTTCCTTGAATTGGAAAGGTATTATGTACTTGTAAATGTCAGTTAATGTTGGATGAATTGACAACGTAGGCATACATAATATAAAACTAATAATTTTAACATTTATATATGTAAAATTTATGTAATAAATTATAAAATGTATATATGTAATATTATAATATAGTAGCTCACATTTATTATCCACTAGCTGAAGTGCTAAACACTTTGTGACTTAATTCATTTAATTCTTACACACCTTGTTTTATGAGTTAACAAAATAAGCATGATCGTGCTACAGAGAAGAAAACTGAGGAATAGAGAAATTAAGTCATTTATCTCAGCAGATTTGCTGGAGGTTTGAATCCACCACAGATCCAACATAAGCATTCATATTTCTACCATTGAACATACTAACCCCCAGTGGTGAGGAGACAACTAGTATTAAATTGACATGATAGTGTTTGAAGTACTGGCTTTATATGTCTTTTAATTCTTATGGGAGATTATTTATATTGATAGTCCTGATTAATGGCCTCCCTGTTTACTTACGATTTACAATTCTTCCTGCTATTGAGTGAGTCTTTGGCCATCTGTTGAATCTGGGCTCTTCTGATAGAAATAAGTGATTATGTGAAGATGGTCCCAAGTATAGACCTTAAGTCTATCTCATAACAATCTACAGGTCTTCTACTATCAAACAGTTAAGATAACGCAGATCACAGGCAAGAGTTGCCTACTCAGCCCATAGTTGAGTATTAACACATGAATGTGCCCTTCTAAGAAAAGAAGAACTCCTCTGCTAACCTTTAGACTTGGGAGCAATAATAAATGCCTATTTTGTATGTTACTGAGTTTTGGTGTAGTTTGTTATGCTTCAATAGCAAAATAATGCAGCAGTTGGCAACCCAAGTGAGATGATGCTATAATAAAAACTCAAAAATATGTGGCATTAGCGTTAGTTGGACTAATAAGTAGAACCTGTAAAAAAAATGTTAGCAAACAATTGTGAAATTATGAAAAAAATAGGAAGTTTTTATCCAAGGTAATCTAGATTGGAATGCATTTTATGTGTTAGTTAAATAATTCACAAAATTGTATACAGCTTTTAATGAGAACATGAAAAAACAATTATGAAATTATGGTTCCAGATAAGAAGTCCCTTAGGCAGGAAGTTGAAAGTTTCAGTTGAGTACTGTCAGTTGTATACGATAAGATGTGGAAAGAAAGGCATGTGCTAACAAAACAACTGACCAGTTTGTGCGCTGCATGCCAAAGGAATGTAGAGGTGCCAGGATTTGCTGAGTTAGAAATAAAATAATATCTCATCTCTAGTTTCACCAGCTAGCAAAAGATTCTCAAAGAAAAATACAGACTTAGGATATAAATAGGATGTTTCTATAATAACCTTTGTTAAGATACCAGAAAAAAATTAAGTTGGCACCTTCTAGAGACCCGGGTATCCAATCTTTTGACTTCCCTGGCCACATTGCAAGAAGAAGAATTGTCTTGGGCCACACGTAAAATACACTAACACTTATAGCTGAAGAGATTTTTTAAATTGCAAAAAAAAAAAAAGAAAAAAAAAAACCTCATAATGTTTTCAGATAGTTTAAGACTTAGTGTTGGGCGACATTCAAAGCCGTCCTGGACCCCATGTGGCCCACGGGCCAGCAGGTGGACAGGCATGATGTAGACCCTTGTAGCTTAAAAAAAAAAGTCATCTAGTAATTTTAAGGGTATTGTTCCATAGCAATATGATATGTTTCAAGTTTCTGTGGCATGTTTCAAAACACTTAGTGATTAAGGATTTGGCAAATGGAGTTGAATGAGATTAACAGAAGGCTCACAACGTTTTTAAGAGAGTTACATTGGTAAAAAAGAGCCTATTTTGGATTAAAAAGTGGCAAGATGATTCAAACATCTAGAAGTCCTCTGATATTCCAAATTTCTATGAGATAGAATAAAACTGTTTAGTTTTCACTGTCACCATAGATAATTTATTCAGAAGATTCCAACGAGGGCGATAAAAAAAAAGAAAGGACATTTCAGAAAGTACAGCCAAGAACCAAAGGAAGAGTGCCAAATAAACAAGATACTGGAGACACAGTCCTAGGGAGAAGAGCCCAGGAAACATTCCCCACTCTTAGAGTGTCTGGGTAGGGGTAGGTGGGTTGACAGGCAATATCTGACCAATGCGTTTACTGAATTGGTATGAATTAGTGATGCTTCATGCCTTCCATTCTTCCCTCCCACTTTTAGAATGGGATTGGACATCCTGTGGCTATTCATTATACTATTATATGTTGGATGTTCAGGAGGAAGATAACTTGCTTTTTTAATTCATAGTTCTCTGGCTCAAAATGAGTCTCATTCAAGGAACTGCATCCAGACCTGATGTATATCATAATGTCTTATGCTGTCAACCTGATGTTGTAATTTTATGAGACTTTTAGAAATTTATGGAAGAGTAAATGCATTTTGTATGGTCAGAGATATGAAAAATGTGGGCCAAATTCAGATTATAGTAAATAGGTTGCATTGATGACCTAATAGCAGTCACCCTATTTGCATCTCCTTTTCCATGCAAGTTTCTGGTTTTCACTCACTCTGACTCTTAGCTGGCCTCGTGACTTGCTTTGGCAAAATGTATGTGTGATACAAGTTAATGCTTTTGAACCTAAGCCTGAAGAGGGTTTACGAACTTCTTGCTCTTGTTCATGGTGGAGCAGATCTGCTTTTAGATTCTTGCCTCCTCAATAAGAACAAAGTCAAGTCAGTCTACTGGAAGATGAGAGACTTCATATGAGAAGCAGAGAGACGTTCGTTCTCAGCAAGTCAACCTCCAAAAGCTGTCTTGCCTTATGAACCCATAGCTGACTCCCAATGCATGAGGTAGCTTACCCAAGACTGGGAAATCACGCAGCTGAACCCACGCTAAATTGCTGATGTACCGAATTTTAAGCTTAATGAATTGCTGTTATTTTAATATTTTAATACTCTATATTTTGGGACAGAATATTCTAAGGCAATTGTAAGTGATGCAACTCTGTAACTGTGGACTTGTTATCAAAACTCATCTGTATTTAGATTTTTTCTTCTGCAATTTGTCAATGAAATGAACTTTAGGTTATAATCATATTAGTAAGTTAATATTTACAACATATATTACACAGGTTTCCAGTAAACATTTAAAAATAAATAAACAAGTGGTTAGTATTCAATAATTTTTTCTCTAGAAATTGCATTGTAGGTGTTATGCAGTTAGAATAATTGTGAGATTGTTTCCCACTTTCCTGCATTGAGAAACAAGAAGATGCCTTTGGTTTCTTTCAAAACATGTTCTTCTGCCTCTGTAATGGGTACTTGTGGGATTGACTGAAGAACAATGCCATATTAGAAGTCATAGCTGTTTGGGGAAAGCCGGGAAACATTTTCTACTGAGACAGAGATAAAAGAATCTTTCTCAGAGAAAAGGTAGTAGCTACATGCTTTGTAAAAAATAACAAAGCAGGATCATTAGTCTAAAGAAAAAATAGCACTGTCAGAAATTATATATTATACCTTTTAAAGGTAAGTAAGAAGTCAAAGTCATTGTCCCAACCTCATGAGGCACTTTAGGTTTACACTAATAACACTGTAATTTATGCCAACTTTTTTTAATACAAAATCTTCCTCTCTCTCTCTCTCTCTCTTTCTTACACATAACAATTTTAATATGTAAAGAAGTACAGACTAAGCCTTCCTTTGGTCTTATTTTGGACTAGTAGCATTAATCCTTTATCAGATGTAGGAAAGTGTGTGACATAATAAAAGAAAAAAGAACTCACATGTTTGTTCGTTGTGAAAAATAAAGTACAGAAGAACCAGGGGTTACCAGAGAATCCTATTGAATTTACTATTGCTACTGAGTAATACAAAGGAATGTTGCAGTGGTGGAGATTTGGCAGTGATCCAGGATGAGGAATTAAGACAATTGTAGTAATGAATTAGAATATAATATCTCAGACATAACTCCTATTATAAAATAAATTCAACTGCATTATCTTACGATTTCTAAAATCCCTAAAATTCAAAATCTTGCATGCAACTTCCTTCCTTTTTATCCAAACCCTGTCTTCCAGGAACTGGCGAAGCCTTGAATGAGGGCATATTTATGCTTCCTAGTGTTAAAATAGGGGAGCCAGGGTCAAGGATACAATGCGAGATTCCATTCAATGCAGTTTCTATTACACAAGGACCAGAGAGTCTTGAGGCTCAAAGTAACCCCCACATCTAACCCTGCTTATGTACTTTGAACATGACAGTTGATATATTGTATTTTCTTTCTTTTTTTTTGAGACGGAGTTTCACTCTTGTTGCCCAGACAATGGCATAACCTCAGCTCACTGAAACCTCCACCGCCCGGGTTCAAGCGATTCTCCTGCCTCAGCCTCCCGAGTAGCTGGGATTACAAGCGCCTGCCACCATGCCTGGCTAATTTTTGTATTTTTAGTAGAGATGGTATTTCACCATGTTGGCCAGGCTGGTCTTGAGCTCCTGACCTCAGGTGATCCACCTGCTTCGACCTCCCAAAGTGTGCTGGGATTACAGGTGTGAGCCACCATGCCCGGCTTGGTCTTTTTTCTTTTCTTTTTTTTGTTTTTCACATTTGATCCAGCATAGATTATGACACATTGCAAGCTTTTCTTGAGTGAGTATTGAAAAAGTAATTGTCTTTTGAAAGGCGCATAAACAATAAACTTGAGCAGTGTGTGACTTGTATGTGAGAGAATAAAGTGGTATTGGTATGAGTGCACAGAGGAGAACCCTACAAATCCTTTATGAGGATTCTGAGAAACCTTTATAAAGAGATGGTGTCTGAGATGGGTATTAAAAGATAATCGAAAATATTTTGTACAGAGGGTATCTAAGGAACCTACAGGAGAAAGAGAACTTTAGTCATTAATTCAGAAGTTTAGGCTCTCATTATGTGAGATGTCTAGACTTATAACTAACTCCTAGGATTAGCCAATAAAATATTTGTGAAATAAAATGTAAAAAGTGTTCTACAGTCCTCTCGATTCGAAGGAGGCCTAGGTTATCAGAAATGAATGGAAGAAAGTTGTGAACTCCATTCTGGCAATGTTCTCAAGACTGACTTCAGTGTGCTACCTCACCTATGTATCTCTCAGTTTGAGATATAAGACTTGCATCCAAAAACACCATAAAGGATATTTCATGAATATTGTGTGAAGTGGTCTTCCTGCTTGGGGGAATATCTGCATGTTTTACGTTGCATATGTTGCTGGCGCATGCATGAGTCTAGTGAAGGCAATTTCTAAATTTCTACTGGTGCAATGTCTTTGTCTCCAACACTTCTGTTTGTACTCTGAGCAGGCCTTAAAGTTCTGCCTCCCATGAAGGCCTAACAGTATGCCCGTCTTTCAAATATGAGAGATGTGAGCTCCAGCAGAATAAAATGACAGTAGTTCCACATGACCTAGGCAAACTGAATTTCATCTGCATGAGAAAACTAACTGAATATTAATTGATATGTTCTTGGCCTAGTAGGTAACAGTGGCATGATCAGTCAGCAATGCCTCTCTTGAGCCAACCATGGGGAGGGGAGGCCCAAGTGCTGGTTGTTTTCCATTTTCTTTCTGGATGGTGAGAGGGCTACTGAATTGTCATATGTTGTATCTTCTTCTTTCTCTGAATGATCCCATGACAACCTCCCTGACATCCTTCTTCTAACTTCTTCCTATCTTACTCCATTTCTTCATGCATTTTGCATTTTTTCTTTACTTGTTCTAATAGAGTGATTTCACCCACTCTACCTAATTGCCTCTGCTCAGATCTGAAAGAAAGAGATAGTCAGAATCCATGTGAATGGAACAGCATGACAACCAAAGTGTTTGATTATTACCACTCCTAAATCTCAGATTTATCTAAAGTGCCTCAAGGGACCTTGATATCACCCCATCAACCTTTGCCTCAAAGAACAGAAACAGCCAATTAGGACTGCACCACCTATTCCAGAAACAGAAGCTTCCTAAGACCTCAAAGTCCCTACTCTTTTCTCTAAGTCTGTCTGGCTGTCCTGACACAGTTAAAAATTAATATTCTTGTTATTCTGGTCCATAAGACATATAAAATATATTTCTATTTTGTTCCTACTACTCTTAAGAGCTTGTAAGTTATGTGGGATTTTAATGCTATTATGCCATAAAAAAAGGTTCAATGAATGTGATTACAATAACTTGGGTTCTTATTTTTTGAGCTAGCTACATGGCTCTGACCATTGGAAAACATGGTATTTGTCTTATCTACTTCATTAGGTTGCTGCAAGGTTTATGGAGATAATGGATACAAAACTGCTTTGTATAATGCTATTCAGATACAAGAAGTTGTTATACATTTATGTATTAATAGCATATTTATACCACTCTTCCAAAAATGACTTTATGAAGCTAATGCATATTCAATAAAATAAGAAAATGTTCTATTTAAATAAAAAGTTGCTTCATAAAAGGGTAAATTTAAAAAAATAGTTATTTTATTTTGCTTTTCTCTAAACTTTAGTCCTCTACTTTTCTGGAATCAGCAATATGACTTGACTTAACCTCTAAGAATTTTGTGTATATTATATTTAGAACTATGTTTCTCAAAACAATTGACAGAATGTCCAGTAACTTGTTACACTGCCATTTAACTATTGCTTTTTTTCTCAATAATTATTTATTTTGTTCTATGCTCCCTGTGAACATGGATAAAAAGATAAATGAGAATTACTGCTTTATAGTGATAAAAGGTAATTAAAGAGTTGTTTCATTTTTCTATGCCTTCAGGAAAAATCTAATGACCTTGATAATATGATCTAAGATTTATCGCCCACCATTTATTTGTACAAGCTCTCCCAGTATATTGAACCAAATCAAACTGCTTTTCGTGATCCCCAGATTCCCAAAACACCTCCAGGTCTATTGTAAGATATGTTAAGTTTCTTCTGCTCTCAATGTCTTTCTGATTCTCTAAACAGAAATGTTTCTTCATCCTCCAAGAATCAGCCCTATAATCTCCTGCTTTAATAAGTCTTCCTTATTACTTTAGTTTGGGAGACAGTAGGGAAGAGTACAGGTAGTAAGTGATCTAAGTGAAAAGACTGGACTGACTGATAAATGTTTTCATCTCTCTTTTTTAGCACAAGTTTGGGAAGAGTGGTCAAGTGGACATTCAATCCATGATTAAGGGACTGCTGCAAACGTGAGAATTTGCTCCCATTCCTCTGAGAAGATACTAATGTGAATGGCTTTATTAGGGAGAAATCTCCTGCCTATTTAACAACCTGACAGAATCCTACAGCATAAGCTGGCATACTAGTCCAGAAAATCTGCCAAGATGATCCCAGCAGCACCTTATCATTAGCAACTACTGATATGATTGTTATGACTTCACTGAACCCACCATCAATGAAATCTTGAGCGTATACTTTGAATTTAGGACTTTCTCCCAGCCAGGTACTCCAATCATGGAAGTGGTCATTTGGACTTGAGTGCTGTCAACTCAGCATTGTTGTTGGAGTGACCAGTTAGTTCAGTATTACAGAGTTGAGGGGAGTGAGCAGAATTCATCTTTTTTCACATTGCTGCTCTCAATGGACTTTCTTCCTGAGAAGACTACAGTGAATAGTGTCAGGAACTTGTAAAACTATGTATTGTTAAATCTAAGACACCTATTTCTGTTCTCCACATTCCTACCCTTATGAATTTTCCAAGGTCCTCTGAGTCTTTTTCATGGGAAAATATCGACAAAGGCAGGTTGGTCATGACTAGATTATCTCGGCAAAGAACAGCTAAAAGGTCATTCAGTCTTGTATCTCTGAAACAACTAACCTTCTTTGGAAGTAAATGAAGTAATTCTCTTTGCTGCTGATTTGTTTCAAAAATAGGAAAAGGTAGAACAATAGGCACATTATGCAGAGTGTTTCTGAAAAGAACTTTTATAAATTGGTAATTTAGAAAATCAGTGGGTTGCAGACGAGACACAGCATCCTCTGTTGAGCTTTCAGCAATAACAGAAGTGTCATTTGAGTACACTCTTTAATCAAACTTTTTACGATCTATACCCGGTCTGTGCAGAGTTGAGTACTTGGGGCTGAGTGATATATTCCAATGCCTCCTACTTCCATGAAATCTAAGATGCTACTTTATCAAGCTCATTTTCCACAGGAGGGAGGTTGAGCAGACAGAGAGGCTGAGCAGTACATCCAAGGTCATGCTAAAAGCGAATGGTTGAATATGTGTTTCTCATCCTTTCCTTTTGATTCAGCACTCCTGTGTGCTTATAAAGGATGACTAACCCCAATTTATCACTCAGCTATTTCTACACCCTTTCCTATCTGGTAAAAATTACATCGATTTTGGCCAGGATGTCAGGGAACTACACTTACTCTCAAGAAAGGCAAAAGTCCCTCCCAGAACTAGGAAATTAATTTCAATTGATCTGAATGTTGACTTATAATTTCAGTCCCTAAATGTTGATGGTTGCTTTAGGGGTAAACGTATAACATGCTTTCAGCAAACGAGACTTAAATGTAAATGAGTTGGAGGACTTCCTTTCCTGAAGTAAACCATAGCCTTTTCTGGTCCTTAAATCTATCTCCTATGGAGGCATGAGCATCTTTAGAGCTGTAATAACTATCTGTATCTATAAGGTAAATAGTGGAGCGATAAAAATGGCCTAAGGTCCTTGGGTATATTTATGAGTTAATATTAAAAAAAAACCTGGAAATACCTCCAGAGTTCATGCCAAGTAAGATAATTTAAAGTTTTTCAAGTCGAAGCCACTATATTCCTTTAAATTCAATTTAAAGCATTCCTAGTGAACCGATGAGGTTAGTGCATATTGGAAATACAGCGTCTTGCATGCTTACAGAGAAAGTGGGGGTTACCAGGGGTAAACTAAGCTTTGAGTGAAAAAGATGGTCATTTAAGTCTAAATAGGGAAGTCTAAATTGTGAAGGATAAAACTGATACCCTCCTTGAGTCACAATTAAGAATGAATTTGTCAGATTCACAGTTTGCAAACACTGTTTCTGTGATGTAGCTTGCCTCTTTACTATGTTGATTGTTTATTTTGCTGTGCAGAAGGTTTTTAGTTTAATTAAGTTTCATTTATCTATTTTTATTTTTGTTGAGTTTGCTTTTGAGGACTTGGTAATAAATTATTTACGTAGGCCAATGTACAGAAGAGGTTTTCCCAGGTTTTCCTCTAGGATTTTTATAGTTTCAGGTCTTACATTTTATCTTGAGGTAATTTTTGCATATGGTGAGAGGTATGGGTACAGTTTCATTCTTCTGCCTATGGCTATCCAATTTTCTCAGCACCATGTATTGAATAGGCTGTCCTTTCCCCAGGGTATATTTTTGCTGACTTTCTCAGTTAGTGGGACGTATATGGCTTATTTCTAAGTTCTCTATTCTGCTCCATTGATCCATATGTCTATTTTCACACAAGTGCCATGTTGTTTTGGTTACCATAGCTTTGTGGTATAATTTGAAGTCAGGCAATGCGATGCCCCCAGCTTTGTCCTTTTTGCATACGATTGTTTTGGCTATCTGGGCTTTTTTTGGGTTTCATATTAATTTTAGGATTGTTTTTTATAATTCTATGAACATTGATGTTAATAATTTGATAGGGATCGCATTGACTCTGTAATTTTTTTGAGAAGTGTGGTTACTTTAACAATATTGATTTTTCCAATTCATTAGCATAGGATGCTTTTCAGTTTGTGTCATGTACGATTTATTTCATCAGTGTTTTGTAATTCTCCTAATAGAGATTTTTTTTTTACCTCCTTGTTAAGTATGTTCCTATGGAACTAAAACAGCTCAAGAAGAGAAAAAGAAAAAACAAACCTAGTAAAGAATGAGCAGAGTTTATGAATGGATAAAAAGACATATAAGTGGCCAACAAATATATGACAAAATGTTCGACATTATTAATCATCATATACATACAAATTCAAACCACAAGGAGATGTCATCTTATATCAGTCAGAATATCTATTATTAAAAAGTCAAAAAACAACAGATGTTGATCAGGATTTGGAAGAAACGGAACATTTATACACTGTTGGTGTGAATGTAAATTAGTATAGCTTTCATGAAAAACAGTATGGAAATGTCTCAAATAACTAAAAACAGAACTACCATTCAACCAGACAATTCCACTGAGTATCTACCTAAGAAGAAATAAATAATTACATCAAAAAGATACCTGCATTTGTATGTTTATCACAACACTATTCACAACAGCAAAGATATAGAATCAACCTAAGCATCCATCAAAGGAGGTATGGATAATGAAAATGCATTATATGTGTATATATATATATATACACACACACACACACATATACACACACACACACATATATAATATACACACATATATATGGAATACTACTCACCATTCAAAAGAATAAAATTATAGCTTCTGCAGCAACATGGGTGGAACTGGAGGCTATAATCCTAAGTGAAATAATGCAGAAACAGAAAGTCAAATACTGCATATTCTCACTCACAAGTGGGAGATAAACAATTGGTGCACACTGACAGACTGAAATAATAGACACTAGATACCACAAAAGTTAGAAGGGTGAGAGGCAGGTGACAATTGAAAAGTTGTCTATTGGGTACAATATTCACTATTCAGGTGATAGGTTCACTAAAAGCCCAGACTTCACCACTATGCAATATATGCATGTAAGAATTCTGTGCTTGTATATGGGGTACTATATATATAGTTTGCATAACTATATATTTATGTATAATAAGTTTGTACAGAAATGCAATATTTTCAATGTAGGGTTCAGGTCAGCTAGAGATACATGGGAATTCCAGACTCCAGAAAAAGTCATAAGTAGTGTAGTCTGTAATGATTAGACAAAAATGAATTCAGTAATTCAGTATGAGCCAGAATAAAAAAAAAAAATGACACCAACATCTAGCCCCCGAAAGCTCAGATATGGGCAAGATCTGGCAAACTGACCCATCAGTCAAATTTGGTCCACTGCCTGTTTTTGAAAACAAACTTTTATTGGAACACAGATGCATCCATTGTTTATATTTTGTTAATTTGCATGGAAAAAATCAGTAGTTGAGACAGAGACCATATGGCCCACACAGCCTAAAATACTTGTTATTTTGCCCTCCATTGAGAAAGTTTCCTGACCCCTGGTCAGGTATCCAATGAGGATTTCCTATTCTGGAGACACAGAGAGCCCTTAGACACACAAAAAATGTGGAAGACGAGCATAAAAGGACCAAGAAAGATTGAGCATTTGAGTGGGAAAAGGGAATAGCTGTTGCCCCTTAAAATTACAAAAAATGCTTTGCATTTATGCCAGTGCCTAACATTACATTAAATGTTTGTGTTTGCATAACTATATAAAAGAACAGACAAATTTATAGCTTTGCTAATATTTTACAAAGGAAATTTTTATATGCTGAGCATCTGACTACCTATTGCCTCTGGTATTTAGGCAGGGAGCCTCAATAAATTATTGCAGTGCACATGCAGAACAGCTCATGCATTTATGAGAAAGTGTGTGGATACGGTGATTTTGGCTTTGGATGCTGAGGTAGAGGAGAGCAACGGAGTTGTGCTGACATACAAGGCCTTAGCTTTCTATTTTATCTCACAGATTACTTTTGGCCCAAAGTCTGACTGATGTTTTACCATTACCCATCAATACAATTACACATACTTCGTATCTAAAGTTGCTTTTCCCAAACTAAGTGTCATAAAACATGCAACAAAGGAAGAGATGCTTCATGGCAAGCCAAATGTTTCTACACAAAGAGAAAAATAAACATTACCTTTTCATAAAACTTGCTTTGGGAGCTGAAATTCATATAATAAATTCATAAAGAGACTTTGCTATGATAGGAATAATTTGGCCCTAAACGTGAGTTGCTTTTATTCAGGTAATAATTGCCTGGCAATGTTCAAGGTGTTTCTCCCCTTCTTTATGGCCATGTTTACAATGTTGCCAAGAAGTAGAAAGCCTAATACAGAGTGTTTCAGGGCTTAAATTTTACCCTAAGGTGTTTGAACCAGGAGAAAACACCATGACCACTGTCTTCATGAATAATTGCAAACAAGAGTGAAATCTTCACCTGCACTTATTTGCATCATCAATTAAATCTAGTAATTGAAACATTATAAGGAAAATGAACTCAATAAGAGCTTTATTTTTAGGGTGAAACCTTCAAAATATGGAGCAATCACTACAAAAATTTTCTTGCATAATTCTTTGTTTGAACTTTCTGCTTCTCTTAGTATGGATAGTGCCTAATGACCTTACATGACACAGATCAAATATTTTCTCCTTAAATGGGGTATTTCTTTACTGATCCCAGTGAACCCTATAGTTTTTTGCTTACTCAGAGCCCTGAACCTGGTCCGACTACACATTTAAAAAATATCGGATGGAACTGCATAATATCTATGCTGCCTTATTATATTTAATTTTCTCTGAAGCTGTAGATGTGTATTTGTGACAAAAATAGATTAATTTTAATCTCTTTACTCTAGAAATCACATTTTTTCAAATAGAGTATCCTGTTTATCCTGATATTTTGTGATGTTGTGCAGATCTGTGACCTGAAATGGTAAATTGCACATTACCAGATTATTCTAAACGGGAATGTGGAGTTGAATATCATTGACATTGTAAACTTATGTTTGTAAGATGACCAGTTTAGTGCCCAAGAGGCAATATTTTATATATGTAAGTATGTTTATGCACGTGTTATATATATTATAAATATATCACATTCTATATAATACTTTATACAAATCTTAATTATGCAAAATAGATGTTATTTGAATTACATTTTATTAAATCTGTACGTTAGATGCAGATTTTTATTTTCTTTTTAGAGGAACAGATTGAAAACATAGATCTTATACTCTACTACCATTAACACAATTGAATGGCCTTAATTTCTCAATAGGATCATTTAATATTCATTTTTTAATTTCTGCATTTACACATAATATCTCTCCGGAGGCCTCTAACAGATTCTATTGCTGCAGTTTTAATGAGAACTATCAAAGGTTACTATGAGATGATGATCTATACTTAATTCATAGATTTCCCCAGACGCTTGTGTAATTCAGTGCTGTTTAGATTCTTTTCGAGTTTTATTGTCTTGAAACATTTATCCCAATTTTAACTGCATATTTAATCATTATTAGCATAACCCTTTCATTCTTCAAGTGGGTATTTTGAGAATTGATATGGAAAAATTATGGCCTCTTCAGGGAATTTAATAATTTTGCTTGTGAGGAAACACTGAAAAGTCATTTTGTGTAGGTGTGATGTTTCAAAATAGGTTCTGGTCGAGTACTTTCATGTAACCAAACAGTATTGATGTTTGAGTCTTCCAAATTTTATAATTATAATTTTTTGGCATAAATGCATTGATCAGAATAAAAGATAGCAAGTGCTTAAAGATGACTGATATGCGTTGATTTTGGAGAATACACGTGAGTCAAAAACATACAGATAGAAGAGGAAAAACCTGAATTATAATCTGGATTAAAATCTTAACTGTGAGGTTTCAGATAAATTGTGGTTAAGTGTTCTTACCTTATTTAATTTTTTTCTCTTCTATCACTAGTAATACTGAGAGGTGACAATGTGCTAGCAGCCCTCGCTCGTTCTCTGTGCCTCCTCGGCCTCTGTATCCACTCTGGCCGCGCTTGAGGAGCCCTTCAGCCCGCTGCTGCACTGCGGGAGCCCTTCTCTGCGTTGGCCCAGGCCTGAGCCGGTTCCTTCTGCTTGCGGGGAGGTGTGGAGGGAGAGGCGCGGGCGGGAACCCGGGCTGCGCGCCGTGCTCGCGGGCCAGCGCGATTTCCGGTGGGCGTGGGCTTGGCGGGCCTCGCAGTCGGAGCGGCCCTGGTAAGTGAGGGGTTTAGCACCCGGCCAGCAGCTGCGGGGGCTGCACCGGGTACCCCAGCACTGCCAGCACCCCCGCACCGTGCTCGAATTCTCGCCGGGCCTCAGCCGCCTCTCCTGGGTGCAGCCAGCCATGCCGAACTCCCCGCAAGGGTGGGATCCTGAGCGGCCTCAGCCTCCCTGATGGGCGCCGCCCCCTGCTCCGTCGTGCCCGGTCCCATCGACCGCCCAAGGGTTGAGTAGTAAGGGCAGGAGGCGCGGGATTGGCAGACAGCTCTGGCAGCAGCCGGGTGTGAGATCCACTAGGTAAGCCAGCTGGGGGACTTGGAGAACGTTTATGTCTAGCTAAAGGTTTGTAAATGCGCCAATCAGCTCCCTGTGTCTAGCTCAAGGTTTGTAAACACACCAATCAGCACCCTGTATCTAGCTCAGGGTTTGTAAACGCTCCAATCAATGCTCTGTGTCTAGCTAATCTAGTGGGGACTTGGAGAACTTTTGTGTCTAGCTAAAAGATTGTAAATGCACCAATCAGTGTCTAGCTCAAGGTTTGTAAACGTACCAATCAGCACTCTGTCAAAATGGACCAATCAGCAGGATGTCCGTGGGGTCAGATAAGGGAATAAAAGCAGGCTGCCCCAAGGCAACTTGCTCAGGTCCCTTTTCATACTGTGGAGGGTTTGTTCTTTTGTTCTTTACAATAAATCTTGCTGCTGCTCACCGTTTGGGTCCACGCCGCCTTTATGAGCTGTAACACTCACTGCGAAGGTCTGCAGCTTCACTCCTGAAGCCAGCGAGACCACGAACCCACCGGGAAGAACGAACAACTCCAGACGCTCTGCCTTTAAGAGCTGTAACAGTCACCGCAAAGGTCTGCAGCTTCACTCCTGAGGTCAGCGAGACCAGGAAACCACCAGAAGGAAGAAATTGGGGACGTATCTGAACATCTGAAGGAACAAACTCCGGACATACCATCTTTAAGAACTCTAACACTCACCGTGAGGGTCCACGGCTACATTCTTGAAGTCAGACCAAGAACCCACCAATTCCAGACACAATATTACGAATTTATATTCAATGAAGAGCAAATAAAAGAGTAGATGTGAATATAATAAACAGACTCAAGGAATTTTTGTTGCTGCAGTTGCTTTTACTATAGCAGGTATTGAAATGAATTATACCAGGTATACTCAAATGAAATAAAGGTTAGAGTAATGTATCGCTATTAGAATTATATTTAATACAAGATTTTAAATTTAGTGAAATTCTTGTCTTCAGTATTCTATTACTGGCCTACATGAGACAAAACTTCTTGGACCAAATCCCAGCATCTCACTGCTCCTTTATATCTCAGTTCATTAATCTTTCTCACTGAACTTTAGCATAAACCATGCAGTGGGAGAGAAGCCATGTGTGATTATTGTCTCACAGACAGATATAAAAACTGAAGTTCCAAAGAACTATGGAAAGCATCTCTGGTCATTCTCCTTATAAGTGATAGGATAGTTCTAGAATGTGTCTGAAGTTGATGCGTGTGATGAGGAATTGAGAAAATTTAAAGTGAAGATTTGTGTACAAAGAGAAGAAAAGGTCATGTTTGTCTTCCAAGTCAATAATTCAAACGTTTGCTTTCTTGACATGTACACTTCGTATACCTCGCCTGGAATTTTTAGTTCTTTTCATTATGTACTTGTACCAAAACTCTACTCAAGACTGACTTTGCTCATGGGACAGCTTATATCAACCTGAATGCCTTAGGTGTAGGAAGCTTTTGTAGTATGTGGCTAATATTTTCTCATGTTTCTTTCCTAAATATTTGGTGGGCATTCAAATTCTATATATATTTTTAAACTCATTATTTTTTTATCAGTGTTCTTGGAAAAATGTCCACAAGAGTCTAGGTCTAGTGATCCCATTTATCTTATTTATTTAAGTCTAGCTAGCTTATCTCAGTCATTTCCTTTTCTTCATCTGCAAAACAAAAGGTTTAAAGAAGACGGTCTTCGGGGTACCATTTAACTCTAATAATTCTGAGATGTTTTATAAATTGCATCTCAAGTATACATGTTTTAACGTTTATAGATGGATTTTGACATTCTAAATATATTTCAAAGAAAATTTGATATTTTAATTTGTTTTAGTAGTCCTGTTTTGTTAAAAAACCTCCTTGCCAGGAAGCGTACTAGCACTGTTTTTATATTTCCAGAGGTGATTCGGGGGATTTTGAGTGCATCGTAATTGTTGATTGACTTGGAAGGTAAACTTAGAAAACAGGCAGAGACTGTACAAAGCAAAAATATCAATTACTGACCTTCTCAGTTCCATATGCTTTTGTCAGGATGTCTTTATTTCCAACCTAGACATAGTCGATAGCACAATTTCAAAGATGCACCTTTTTGTGTCTCCATTCACATCTTTTGTTATGAAGGTGATATTCCACCTAACCCATGGTACTGACTATCTGAAATCCCTATCAAGGAAGAGGCTATAGAACCACAGTCCTAAGTGCCCCTATATATTCTCTGAAATCAATCCTATATTATTCTACATCTCTGCTGGTCTCACAGTCACAACTAAATTATTCAATAATTTCCGTTAAATGCTCACCTACTCCCATGCTTCTTTTAGACATACAAATAAAAAATCATAAATGTTAATGCATCTTTATTTTCATGTTTTTGTAGCTTGTTCACACAAAGCCCAGAAGGCATAGTTTAGAGAATCCTTGATATTCAAAAAAGATGGTGCCATGATATATTTCCAGCCCTATGTGATCAGCTGAAGTTATGAAAATGATAGGGAATATGGTTGCCTTGGTTTAAACAAGGAATCATATCTGTGAAGCAATTATTATAATACAGTGTGAAAAATGCTACAGCTAAAGTGCATGCATAGTACAGTGGAAGCACGTAGAAGAAACCCTTCACTTCTCTGGGGGATTCAGGAGGTCTTCATAGGTTACATTGTGATTTGTAACAGAAAGAATGAATAGAGCTTTCTAGACAGACAAGGCAGGTACATGCATTTTAGGAAAATGAAGACATAAAATCAAAGTCATTGTGGTATGACAGAAGCCCAGCCAACTGTTAGCAAATTAATTTAAACAAAATGCGACTGGACGCGGTGGCTTATGCCTGTAATCCAAGGACTATGGGATTGCTTGAGCCCAGGAGTTCGAGACCAGCCTAGACAACATGACAAAACTTCGGCTATACTAAAAATACAAAAATTAGCTGGGCTTTGTGGCATGCTCCTGAAAAAAAAAGCAGAAATGAAATCCATGTGAGCACTTGGTAGGAGCAGTGGGAGATGAGACTGGAGTCATAGACAAGACAACATGCAATACATGTCTCGTAGTTCCTGATACAGATTTTGAACTCTATTCCATAAGCATGGAATAAACCATGAACGATTTGAAGCATCGACAGAACTCTTAGATTTGTACCTTAGTGTTTACAAGGCAAGTATGATTTCCATTTTTTCTACATAGACAAATATATTTGAAATGATACTAAAGTTCTGGTATTGTATTATTTTAACACTATGTAGCATGCTATTTTTTCACACTTCAAGATCCTAATTTGGTTTAGGAGTAGAGCCTAGCAGAGATCTATATTAAAAAGTTGACTTTCATGCATTTGTCACCTTCAGCATCCTGAAATATTAATGAACACTGTGATGGTTAATATTGAGTGTCAACTTGATTGGATTGAAGGATGCAAAGTATTGTTCCTGGGTGTGTCTGCAATGGTGTTGCCAAAGGAGATTAACATTTGAGTCAGAGGACTGGGAGAGGCAGACCTTCCTGCTCAATCTGGGTGGGCACTGTATAATCAGCTGCCAACATGGCTAGAAGAAAGCAGGCAAAAGAAGTTGGAAAGGACAGACTTGCTGAGTCTTCTGGTCTCCATCTTTCTCCCATGCAGGATGCTTCCTGCCCTCGAACATCAGACTTCAAGTTCTTCAGCTTTTGGACTCACGGACTTACACCAATCATTTTTCGGGTCTCTTGGGCTTTCAGCCACAGACTGAAGTCTGCACTGTCAGCTTCCCTACTTGTGAAGTTTTGGGACTCGGACTGGCTTTCTTGCTTCTCAACTTGCAAATGGCCTATTGTGGGACTTTACCTTCTAATTATGTGAGTCAATTATCCTAATAGACTCCCCTTCATGTATACATATATCCTATTATTTCTGTCTCTTTAGAGAACCCTGATTAATACAGACACTGTCCTAGGGTATAACAGATTGTGAGGATAGAGGTTCCTACAATATAGATGAGTAGAGCATGGGATAAAAATGTCTGTGGCCATTGTGATCTTAACCAAAATCGAGGTATTTTTCAACACCTTGCCTTATTCCACATATAAGATCACACATTTTCTAGAGTTTGATGGTAAATTATTTTCATTACAATTGAAATGTTTTTTCCCTCTGTTACAATTTTGGGCCATACTTTCTAATTTCTCATGTTAGATGTCTAATTAGTAATTCTTGTGGCAAAACAAACCAACAAACTACTTACTGGTTTAACACTGTAACTGTTTATTAGCGCACAGTCTTCAGGTCAACGGGGCAGTTATTTTGGCCTGAGCTGGTATACATTATTATCCATGGAGCTCAATGCGCCCGACATATCAGTTGTTACCTGTGGATCAGCTCATATGGTTTTGTTTCGTTTTGTTTTGGTGCTGGCTGAGTGTCCTCACTTATTCAAAGGCTTGGCTGAGAAAACTGTACTCTTGATAAAGTCTCTCATTGTCAGCTCCAGAAAGTCTTGTTCTCATAGCACAGTGAGGATCGAACAAGCAGAAGTTTGCATGCCCTTGTGAGGTCGACTGGCATGATGTCACATCTGACTCATTCTTTTGGACAAAGCAAGACATAGATATTCCACATTCAATTGGTGGATAAATAGGCATTCTTGATGGGAGAACGTGCAAACTCAAATTGTAAAAGGGCTTGGGTACAGAAAGTAAAAGTGTGGCTAGTTTTTGCAAACAATCTATCACAGAGATTTTTTTCTTTAAGGAGACAAATGTATAGCTTTACATCTATTATGGGTATCTAGTCTAACAAATTAGATTTATAGTCTTCCTTAATATATCACTTTTTTCTTAACTGATGGCAACAGCAGTAATGTTTTGCAGACTCTGAGCACCTCATAAAGTTACACTGACTCTATTTCTTGCTCCCTGCAGGCAACAAGATAGACCCTGTTTTCTTCTCATAATTATAATGCAATTTACTGAGATTGTTTTCCATCCCAAACCTTCCCACTCTTTAAACATGGTCAGATGCCAATTAATTATCTTAATCTTTTCTATCCCTTTACATCAAACTGAGTTCTAAATTGACATCCTTTTTAGCTGGATGGTTGGAGCTATTCCCTCAGAAAATAAGACTCGGGTTAATCTAAGTCACTTGAATGCTCTTTTCTCCAATAATCCAGATGGCTTTATTCTGTATTCCTCTGGTAAAATGGAGGTTTGCTTACTGGCCATGGAGGGACAGCAATATTAAGATCAACTCATTTTGAGTTTTATAGGTTTTATGTGATAATTATGTTTCTATCTATTAGTGTTTCTAGCCAACCAGATCTGTCTCTCCAAAGTTATAAAGTCAGTTAACCAAAGCACTGTGATCTATCATATTCATTTGCAGAACGTATACTTTTACCCATTATTTGTTCAAGTAAAGCTTTAAAGAGAGGCTTTAGCTGATGGCCTATAATTTACTATGTATTTTGAGACCTATCTGTTATCACTCCAGAGAGATACAATTTTATTAAGGAACCAACACCACATTTAAGTTTATGTATTCAGCTTTTATATAAAAAGAAAAAAAACAAACAAACAACATTTTCTTCCTTTCTTAGATAAGGCACATTATGTTAGAATAATTTGTGATTCAAAGATTAAAGCCTAAAATTTTTTAAATGTGTAGTCTCAGAAAACTAAACTTCAAAATAATCCATAAAACATAGTTTATTGGAACACATTTTTAGTCTCTTCTATTCTAAGAATGTTAGGGAATTTGGTTGTAGGATATTGATTTATTCATTAATTCAATCAATATTCATTGAGAATACACTAAGCCCTAGGAATCAAGCCATGAGCAAAATGCATAAAATTCCTGCCCCCGGCTGGGCACCGGTGGCTTACAACTGTAATCCCAGCGCTTTGGGAGGCTGAGGCGGGCAGATCACGAGGTCAGGAGTTCAAGACCATCCTGGCTAACACAGTGAAACCCCGTCTCTATTGAAGAAAAAAAAAAAATTAGCAGGGCATGGTGGCAGGCACCTGTAGTCCCAGCTACTCAGGAGGCTGAGGTAGGAGAATGGCGTGAACCCAGAAGGCGGAGCTTGCAGTGAGCTGAGATCATGCCACTGCACTCCAGCCTGGGCAACAGAGTGAGACTCCCTCTTAAAAAAAAAAAAAAATTCCTGCCTTCAGAAAGCTTAACTTTTAGTAGTGATTTAAGAGAGGCAGAAAAACAAATACATAAACTCAAGTGATGGTAAGTGCTATAGAATGAATGAAACAGGGCAAGAATAATTGTTTTTGTATTGTCTTAGACAAGTCGGCCTTGAAAAGGCTCATTTTAAAATCGAAAATTGACCAGAGATCTAAAAGAAGTGAGGAAACAAGTCATGCAGCCATTTGGAGAAGTTTTTTTGAATATTTAACTCTAGATATGGCTCTAAGTTTTCAATATATCTCAGGCAGAGGGGCAGAAACTTAAACATACTTGAATCCCTGATCTCAAATCAACCCATTCTTTCACTTTGGTAGATTATCAACATCTCCATATATCTCTGCCTCGGCTAGCTGTTAGCTGTAAAATAAAACAGTCACCCTTTCTGGGTTAAAACAATGACTATGTATTTAATCTAACAAGTCAATGGGTTGATAATTCATGCTGGACTCTAATGCACAGTTCTTCTGATGTCAGAAGGGTACTGAGCATTAGCTGTGGGTCAGATAAGTGACTTTGTTGACATTGGCTGGACTCTCAGATCTGTGGGTACTCAGCCTAGGACAGCTGAGCTCTCATCACCTAGCGGCTAACCCAGACATATTTACATGTCAGAGGCAAGGTCTCCAGAGAGAGAATACAAGCAGGCAAGGGCATTTGAGACTCAGAACTTTTTACAGTGTCACTTCCATTGATTCTGTTGACAAAAGAAGTCTTAAGTTGAGCCCAACTTTTAGAGGTGGGGAAATGAACATTTCTTTTGGGGAAACAAGTTGCCAGGTTATACAGCAATAACAAGTGGTTACAGGGAAGAATATAGTTGGAGCCATTTTTTTCAAACAATCCGCCACAACTTTACTTTGCTGTTTTATTTTATTAGTTTGCTTAAATAGGGATAGCAATGTCTGCCTCAGAGTTCTAACTAAAATCATGTGATGCAAATAATTAGTTCATAAATTTTTCTCAAAAGGAAAATAAAAGTGAGAGTTCATTTGTTTACTTTCAGATATTGTTTTAGAAAGTTACTTTGGTAAATGTCTGGAATTCTCTTAAGTGAGAAAAGGTTAGGCAATTACTGCTACAAATATAATCTCACTGAGTTACAAAAGTAATGATATATTTACAAAAGTTTTTCAAACTTATTTATTTAAACAGAAACAGGAGATTAATACTACCAAAGTTTATAATGTAGAAGAAAAATAAATAATCTATTAACTTCTCATATTAATATCTCAATACCATATAAATAATTGCTAATATTTATTAATTTTAATATAATTCAACAGCTATTTATTGAGTGCTTCTAATATTGAAGAAACTGGAGATAAGTTTATGAGCAAACAGACTTAACTCAGTGTATATGAATTTCACAGCTTGGTTTTTAATGTAACACTTGGTTTATTATATTTTTGATGAATATTACTTAAATTGATACTCAGAGTAGCCATGTAAAATATAAGGATTAATATTTCCATTAAAAAGATGAGGATATATATTATAAAAATATTTTATATATTATGTATTATATATAAAATAATATCTATTATATTACATATATATGTATGTAATGTATAATGTATAATTAATGTATAATGTATACATTATATAGTATATATGCTATATAATATGTAGTATATATTATATATTTTATATAAAGTATATATAATATATAAACTATATATAGTATGTTATATATGTAAATATATAGTCTAATATATACGTAAATATATGTAGTATATGTATACACATATATATAAAGTATAAATATATATACACATATATAGTATGTATATATGTACTATGTATATATGTATATGTGATATGTATATGTACATAAACATTTATACATGTATAGCTATTTGTGAATTAAGCTCACACTTTTTCCTATCCCTTCAGCTGGTACTAGATAATATCATAAAAGTCCATCAGTGTGAACTTAGAAAAGGGTACTGGTGTTGAGTGACATGAGGATCTAGGCTATCTTTTTGTACCGCTCACTTGTGGCCACTGGAGCCATTCAAGGCCAATTGCAGATTTATCCATTCCATCTCACAGATTGCTTCTGGGTCCACATTACAATTTAGTGGTTCTGTTGCATTCAACTCAGGATAGGAAGCTCTGGCTGCATGCTCTCTTGATGTCTCCTGGCCAGGCTCTTACTTTATACCTGGCAATGCTTTTGAATGGTATATAGTTTTCTGCTGAAAATGTCATGGTCTTACTCTAAATCTTAGGCTTTGCTATGGACTGAATTGTCTACCCTAAAATTAACATATTGAGACTCTCACCTCCCATGTGACTGTATTTGGAAATAGGGTCTTTAGGGAGGTACTTAAGGTTAAATGATTTCATAAGTATGGGGTCCAAATCCAATACCACTGGTGTCCTTATAATAAGAGGAAAAGACAAAAGGTCTCTTTCTCTCTTTCTTTCTATGTCTCTCTCTCTCTCTATCACTGCACAAACAGAGAAAAAAGGTCACATGCAGACATAAAATAGATGAGGGTGGTCATCTATATTCTAGGAGGAAAGGCCTCACCAGAAGACAGCCCTGACAGCACCTTGATCTTAGACTTCCAGTCTCCAAACTGTCAGAAAATAAATTTCTGTTAAGTCTTCCCGTGTAGAATATTTTGTTATGGCAACCTGACAAGACTCATACAGATATGTTCCATGTAGCTTACCTATTGAGGCCTACCAAGGACTACTCACAGTGTCTTCCTAACATAAACACAACCCAGAAGTTCTGGGCTGTTTAGAATAGCAGAATGACCTCTAGAAGGCACAGCTGAGGTACAATATTAGAGAAGTTATCCTGTGAGAATAGATGCTATCCTTCACAGTACAATATACATCTTATACCAATGGCCACGGTATGGTGCAGTATATGCCCACTGGTTTGAATATATAGGCCTGTGAACCAAGAAGGGGAAGGAGAAAAGACCCTGTTCATTACCACTTCCAGTGACCCAGTTTCGTAACTTGCACTTCTTGTCCCGACAACTTTAGGTTCTGTGGACCTAGAAGTCCTAGTTTCCAGAGGATGATGCAGAGTTCCACCAAACTTCAAGCTGTGATAATTACCTGATCATGTTGAACTACCCAGCCAGCAAACTTGAATGCAAGGAAAGTAGTTACCCAATTGGTGGGTGTAGATGGTGTTGATCACCAGGAAGAGGTAGAACTGCAGATACATTATAGCAGGACCAACTGTAGCAGCAGAGACTCAGTTTACCCAGAAATTGTAACTATCCATAAGTTTGGAGAAGCTGTGGTGGAAAGCAAGGAACTGAATATGATAAGCAAGTAGATCTAAGAAATGCAAGGAAAGAATTATGGTAGTTAACTTGGGAGACCTGGCTAGATGTCCTTTACTGTCCAAGTGCACCTATCCCTCATTTCTGTGCGTAACAGCTGCATTAGCTACTGTCTGCGCTCTGGAGAGCTGCCTTGAATGATCAAGCCTCCTAGCCCTGGAGATTATGCCCCAATCCCAGGAGTAGGCCGTATTCAATTGCCAATGGATACGGAGTACACATGGTTAGACAATGACATGGTACTATTCATGCCCCAGAGTTTCCCATTAGATTATTGACTTTTACTCAGTGGTGAGACTTCAGTTGAATTTGTATCTTTGCTTAGCTTCTTCTCTGTCCTGTTCTGTGTTCTCTACCTTCTATGAGTAACTCCTGAGAGCATTCCTTAAATAAATCACATAGACGAGAATCCCTGTCTTAGGCTCTGCTTCTGGAGAACCTGACCTAAAATAGGTTGCAAGAATATATGTACAAAGCATCCCTGCCAGGTAGGATTTTAATGCAAGTTTGCGTAAGGAACTCTGCACTAGATCTTTGATGGTATTTTGTGAGTGTTAGGGATAGGATGAATTGAAAGTGGTACTACTCTAGACACATCAAGAGAATTTAAAGAAATATATGAATAAAAATAATACAAGCTTGGGTTAAAAATGCTCCCTTCTGAATCAGTTAAAAATTATCATAGAATTATCTTCCTTTAGAGGATTCAAACTTGTAGAACTGGCTGTTGCAAATCTTTCTACTTTTGCATGTGAATATATGGATTGGACAGGACACTTTATGAGAGGTAGTAAATATATTCAAATTTGGACATATAGTTAATCAAATTCAACTGGACTGCCATTTAGCTGAATATACTGCTATACTGAATCTTCATGGCAGTGGCCCTGCTCTGCAATGACTCAAACCAAATCCTATTTCTCTATGTCATGTTATAAACTATTAAGTTTTACATCAAAAACATCTGTGGTTGAAAGAGCATCTAAAATGTGCAAGATGTGCTTTATTTACTGTTTTTCAGTGACTTCTGATAATACTCCTGAATTTTTAAGGTGAGGGAACGAAGTAGCTTGCTTTGATCCCTAAGAAGATTCCAGGCCACGTATTTCTTTATATTTGTATTTATTTTTATTCTGATAGAGACAAGATCTCTTGTCTGTCACCTGGGCTGGGGTGTAGAGGCATGATCATGGTTCACGGCAGCCTCAAACTCTTGGGCTCAAGCAATTCTCCCATCTCAGCCTCCAGAGCAGCTGGAATTACAAGCATGCACAACTGTGCCTGGCTAATGATTGTTTTAATTTTTTGTATAGATGGGGTCTTGCTATGTTGCCCAGGCTGGTCTCATACTCCTGGGCTCAAATAATCCTCCCACCTCGGCCTCCCCAAACTGTTGAGATTACAGGCATGAGCCATCGTGCCCAGGCCCAAGCCAGACATTTCTGATTCCAAAACCCATGCTTCCTTCATTACGCCATTATATCTTCGAAGGTCTTAGGCAAACCACTTTCTTAGCATCTGGAGCTAGCCAAATTGAGTGTTTCTCTGGTGTCTAGCTTTTGGCAGAAAGGGTTAGATTACTATTATTTTCTGTTTTTCTGCTTTGGCTCTCACTGTTTGGAATTTCTTTTTCCTCTCAGTTATTACTTTCGAATAATAATATCTATAAAAATAGTAGCATCATCTGTGTAAACTATTGTTAAGTTACAGTCCTGAGCAAAGTCTGTTGCATTCATTGTCTCATGCAATCCTTACAACCCTTGCTGTAACTGCTTACAAATAAGAACTTTACCTCTCGAAGAGGTTAGGCTAGTTGCTGAGGTAACAGATAGTAAGTGTGTCAGTGAGATTTGATCCTTAGCAATTGACATCAGAGTATTCCCTTTTAAACCAGATGGAATTTATTGCAGCTGTGCAAAATAATGTTCTCCTCAGAAACAGCACAATTTGCACTAGCTTGCTTCTCCTTGGTTATTTCTGAAGGAGCTCAAAAATAACTCATAGCTTGTAGTCCTTATAAATGTCACCAACTGCAAAGATTTTCCTTTGGATTTTGTCCCTTTATTCCTTTTAATTACGCTCAATATCTTGTGGATTTCTTTCTTTCTTACGCACTTCTTCTAATTATTCCAAATCTCTAATATTTTTAGAATCTAAGATGTATCATATAATGTGATAGATGCTGAGGATAGGAGCATGAATAAAATATTTCTCTTGCCCTCAAAGAGTACAAATACTGGTTTAATCGATCATTTATTTTTTACATTTGTCTTTTATTTTTTAATTTTAATTATATGGATACCTAATAATTGTACAGATTTATGGTGTACATATGAAATTCTGATACAAACATACAATGTGTGATGATGAAATGAAGGTAACTGGGATATCCATTACCTCAAGCATTTATCATATATTTGTGTTAGGATATTTCAAATTCACTCTTCAAGTTATTTTGAAATATGCCCTAAATTATTGATGAGTATAATCACCTTACTATGCTACCAAACACCAGATCTTATTTTTTCTATATAACTGTATTTTTGTAACCATTAACCAGCCACTCTTCATCACCCCCTCCTACCTACCTCTCTCAGATTCTGGTAACCATCATTCTACTCCCTACCTCTATGAGATCAATATTTTTTAGCTCTCACATATAAGTGAGAACATGCAATATTTGTCCTTGTGTCCCGATATTTCACTTAAACTAATGACCTCCAGTTCCATTCATGTTTTTGCAAATGATACGATTCCATTCTTTGTATGGCTAAATAACATTCCATTGTATGTAGGTACCACATTTTCTTATTTATTCATCTGTTGATATACACTTGGCTTAATTCCATATATTGGCTATTGTAAATAGTGCTACCATAAACACGGGAGTGAAGACATCTCTTGGATATACTGATTTATGTGCTTTTGGGTAGATATATACAGAGCAGTGGAATTTAAGTTTTAGTTTTTTGACGAACCTCCATATCGTTCTCCATAGTAGCTGTACTAATTTACATTTCCACCCACAGTGTAGTAGGATTCTTCTTTCTACATATTCTCCTTGTCCACTTATGATCAGAATCATACTTTAATTTTGCCACATGACAGAGTAAGATAGGCTTAATTGCCACAAGTTTTATATCAGATGATGTTATAAGAATGTTCTTGAATTTTTATTACTTATAGGAAACAGAGCTAACAATTTTCATAGGCCAACTACCTCAAAATTTTGAGTGTTGAAGAGAACAAACCTAGCTTACAATCAGGTTTCTGAGAAATGGATAGATGTGACCTGTTTTCATCTTCCTTTCCTGATTCTTCTTCCAAACACTCTATGTTCAGAACAAGCAGTATAATTTGTCAGTAGCCATGTGTACTGTTGGTTTTTCTTTTTCTAAGCTTCTGCTCTAATATTTTCTATACTTAAAAAAGCTCAGTCCATTCCTATCTAAACAGTTTTCGGTTATATGCCTCAGTAGTTATATATACATACATCATATACACATATACATATATATGATGTATGTATTTATACATACATCATATACACATATACATATATATGATGTATGTATATATAACATATATGTAATATAGTTTACATATGAGACATGTAACTATATGTATGTATGTGTGTATATATGTGTGTGTGTGTGTGTGTATATATATAATCAGTGAAGCAATGGAAAGAAGGAAGAATTAGAGATAATGACAAGAGTATAGGTTGAGGGCTTTTATGTGTTTGTGTGTGAACTTGAAACAACACAATTTATTTCTTTGTACAATCCAGCACTTTTTCTGCTTCATGTTGTGGCAGAAGGGGTCCTGGGAAACAGAAGGTATAAAAGGGTTTCAATCACATGGCTGGCAGCTGTAATTGATCACCACATTCTTAGTTCTCTTTCATGGGTGCCTCACCACATGACTGCTTGGGCCTCCTCATGGGATGGCAGTCTCAGGCTAGGCAAACTTCTTTACTTGGGAGGTATCTTTCTCCAGAATGCAGAAGTAGACACTGCCAAGCTATCTTAAAATTTTGTTCAAAAGTTCCACCTTATTCTATTAGTTGAAACAGGCCATAGTTAAAGCAACCCAAAGTCAAGATAGCTTATGGTTAAACTGCCCAGGTTTTAAGGGAACTTCAGATCAACATGCAGTATACTGGGGGTCATCAATGGAAAAATCTATTACTTCAAATAACTCCCCCAAACCAGTAGGCAAGTGGTACTTCTGGGATTATAACCCAGGTCTATCCATTTTCTTTCAAGAATGACTGATATCTTCAGGCCTGAAGCATGATCTCCCCATCACCAAATAACTTGACTAAAAACAACTATTACCCAGGAGATGCCAGATAGTTGTACTCTTTACCCTAAGGGTTGAAGAACATAGGCACAGTCATCTTTGCAGAGAGCACCTCTCTGACCTTCATGGTTGCATCAGAGAATGAAGAGCCCCCTAAATAAGTATGAAAATAACCAGTGACATAGATAGAATACACTTTGATGGCAACTGGGAAAAAATTATTAAAAACAGTTATCATCATCTGGGAGGACATTTTAAACAGGATGATCAGGGATAGCTCTCTGATCACCTTTGGACAGATACTGGGAGGAATTGTTGCAGCTGTGCAAAGTAATGCCACCCTTGCCAAGAAAGAGTACAAGCATCACCCTTCAGAAACCTGTCTGACATAGGCTCCTAGAACAGATCAATGACAACTACCTTGCTGTCTGCCATCTCCTTGTTTTGCACCATTCACTGCCTGCCTGGACCACAATACCATTTAATACCATTATTTTGATGGAGATCTACATATTGAGAAAAGGCAAAACTAAGATTGCCTTTAATGTCGTGCACTCTGGAATAGACAAGGCGTTTGGAATTTGGAGCTGCAGGCAGATGTGTTTGGATGTTCTGCCCTATGTGTTACTCTTTAAAGTAAACAAAGAGGGCCATATCCCAAGACTTAAAAGTGTGCTTCCTCTTTCAGTATTTTGCTGAAATCTCACTTTAGTTCCTCTTTTTCTATATCTTGAAAATCGCGGTGGCTCAAGCCTGTAATCCCAGCACTTTGGGAGGCCGAGACGGGTGGATCACGAGGTCAGGAGATCGAGACCATCCTGGCGAACACCGTGAAACCCCGTCTCTACTAAAAAAATACAAAAAACTAGCCGGGCGAGGTGGCGGGCGCCTGTAGTCCCAGCTACTCGGGAGGCTGAGGCAGGAGAATGGCGTAAACCCGGGAGGCGGAGCTTGCAGTGAGCTGAGATCCGGCCACTGCACTCCAGCCCGGGCTACAGAGCGAGACTCCGCTCAAAAAAAAAAAAAAAAAATTTTAATTAATTTTTATCTCCTCTTTTTCTGTATCTTGAAAATAACAAACTTATTTATTTTTCTCCAGTGTAGTATGTTTTCATTTTACGCAGCAGTTCCTGCATCCTTGCCTCCATCTTGATTTCTTTAAATCAGGGAAGGGAATAGGAATGGCGTTGGATTCCATGTCTCAGTGTGGTCTGCTTTTTATTAGTGCCGTCTCTGTGAAAGATAAGCAGGTCCACAGCCTCACTATTTAGGGAAACCTGCTGGCAGTTTCTTACCTCTCTGGTTATCTTTGCAAAACCGTAAGCGTTTAGCTCTGCTTTTTCCCTTGTAATCATTTAATTAGTCCCCAAGTAGCAAAGCTTTCAGTGCATCCAGAGGGCTAGAGACTTGGTCCTTGGGAAGTATCAGGTGTTAGCCCAGTTTTCCCAGTGAAAGGCTAGGAGATTCATTATCAACTCAGGCTCTGGGAGCTCTGTCCACTTCTCAGCCCCTTGAAGATCCTGTTCAAATCCAAAGGACAAAATTGCTTTTAGCTAAGTCTCTCAGTGTCTCAGGGGTAAGAAACTTAAAAAAAAAAAAATGTAGAGCTTTTTGTTGTTTTGTTTTCAATTGATAGGCTGGAACTGTTTGAGATCATAGGCACACATTATCCTTGGTGCTTATCTTTATCAATGTTGTTAACAAATCTTTTATGACAAAATAGAGTTTCAAGGAAAAATAAAGAAAAAACAGACAGAAAGAAAAAAAAAACACAAAAAACAAGACAACGCCCCCCCCCCGCAAAAAAGTAGAGTTTCACACAATAAAAATAAGAATATTTCTCTTTTTACAAGGATACTTTCCCAAAAAATTATAGCAATAATAGTCTAATTTTATTAACCTAATTTTATTTATCAGTTCACTCAGTTTAGTATGCCAGTTACTGTGCAAATATTAAAAAGCTTGATCTGCTTATGAGAATGTTCAAAGTTAGGGGCTGCTATTATTTATAATTTTATAAATGACGTTCAGAGAGGTGAAATCATTTTTCACAGTTGCAGAGCTAACACGTAGCAGAACAAGTGCTCTGTGAAATTAAATTCAAGGTGTGACTTTTTGGTTCATACATGATTATCAATCCAAAGCCAGCTTTAATGTGGAATGTGCTGTCTTGAAGATTCTATCTTAGTGTGGCTGTATAGAAGACAAAGCCGATGCCTTTCACTGTCACACTGCGTTTGTATACTGCTTCAACGCATTAGGATTGTGATTTTATTAAGAATTCTTACAGAGGTCCTCAGCATTATAAGTGCAGTCAGCATGAGAGTGTATGTGAAATAGTTATATTAAAAAAAAAAAAAGTCCTGTACAGATGGATCTTTAACAGTGTTGTGCAGAAAGCACCCATAGTTTCAAGTTTATGCATGAGGGATCCTTTTTCCACTATGACCTTAGGTGACTACTCCTTTATAAGAAAGCAAGAGAAATCTTCCCCCACTCCAAGTGGGAGAATATTGCAGGTCAGAGATGGCCCTGGTTAGAAAGCACAGAGCTAGCACCTCAAAATTAGAAAAACTTTTTTTTTCCTAGAAGGTAGCATATTGCTCAGTATTTTGAAAAAGGTAAACATCTCAGATATAAGATGAACACTGCTAATATTTCTAATACAATGGTTGCATTTGACATGAGTCTTGAGCAGGCTCCTAAGTCAATCATAAATGTTTCCTGCATATGGTAAAAATAACCCTGAAACTAACAAGGGTCTTTCCAATTCAGAAAGTCATACTTTACAAAGGGTATTTGTCATACATTGAATGCTAATAAAATTTTCATTACACAAGAAAAAGTGTTTTTACTTAATTATATATGGCAATTTTCACCAATCATTTTGTGTAAAAGAATTTGAAGTTTATATCAGAACCACAATGAACACTATTTTTATATTTGTCTAAACAGTTATTTAGTTTATTATAGAATAAAATCTTTATAAATTTCCTTTTATAACATATTGCTGTCAGTCTCAGCCAATCAATTTTTATCCTTCTAAGATCCTCTCCAGGAATTGTTACAAATTTACAGCTGGCAGGACAGGCTCAGGCTTTCTAAATAATATAATCCAGACTCTCCTACTCAGATTGGGCAATGCATTTGCAACATTATTTTTCCTTAATAATCTGTATTTTGATACCTACTGTTCCTATTTAGCCATAATATACATTATAAAATCGCACTGCCCCTTGTTTCCCAGCCTACAATCACAATGTATACTTGGAATATAATAATGTGTGCAATGTATACTTGGAACAGAATGATTACAGGATGCCTCATTTTGTCATCATCCCTGTAGGGGAAACCCTTCATCATGGTTGCCAGCAATATAAATAAACTCCTCAAAAGTCAAGATATGGGCAATGAGGACCAGTGTGTGAGAACCAGAACAACTCATATTACTCACTTTGAATCCAGAGATTTTTCTCTGTAAAACTTTCCTCACAATCTATTCTGTTCCTTCATTTGAAAATGCTCGAACTTGAAATTCTTTTTCTGTGTATTCTTTATGCTTGCCACAATGTGACACTTTAAAAATTCTGAGTTTTCATTAATATTTTATCTTATATTCTCTCTGCATAACATTTTCTGGACACTGCTAGAGCATCTAGCAAAATGTTAAAATGTCTCAGTAAGTTTTACTAAGCACCATTATGTAATGTAAGAAATTATTTCTTCATTTATGTACTTTTTCTATTGTTGTCTCGTTAGTAGGAAGTTTCCAGAGTAAGCAGTTTAACATGCTGGCTTTTAAATACATTTACTCATCACGCAAAGAAGGATAACGTGTATTATTGTATATTGTTCTGAAGAGTTTTCTGTCTCTTCTCCTAACCATAAATATGCCCAGAATCTCATAATAGGCTCATGTCACCCCTTGAGTTGCCCTTTATATTCTCTTAGAGCTATTGCTTGACCCAATATTTCATAGAGCCTCCTTTAGTACTACTGAGAAAGTATCTTTTTCACTTTTCCCTTACGTTTTATACAGTGCCACATATTTTAATCATATAACCTCTTCTTAACCTTTTATTTTTTACTTAGAATGATTATAAGATGGAGCTCGCTAAACAACAAGATTCTGGTTAAGTAAGAAGACACTGTTCTGGAATTGTTAAATGGATAGGTAAGCTTTTCATGATAATATTCCCTACATGAAAAGTCATGGTGCTAGTTATTTCTGCAGTTGAGAAAGTCCCTTAGTAGAAAACTACGGTTTTGTTCTAATTAAACAAACAAGTGACACCTTAATACACAAACAAATGTCTGTGTTATTCTCCATCCTCTCATACCATTTCCTATTTTTTTAAAAAACAAACTTGTTGTCAGGTTTAAATTAGCTTTCTTGGTTGAAACCAGCAGTCTTAATTTGCAATTGAAATTCATCCAATTAAACAATAGATTGCCTGGAATTAATGGTAATTGAACAATCTAAATTAAATGGGAGAAATTGTGGACAAGTGAAGAGGAAAATAAACATGGCACAATTTAAGCTTGGAAAGTCACATACATTAACGAGACCATGGAACTATGTTTCATGAGATGTCGTTTGTCTTCAGACACATCTATAAAAGCCTTTGTGGGACACTACACTGACCTAAAAAGTGAGTATCTTGGCAGACATTGAGACAACTAGAATTGAAGTAGCCACAAAAAGCCTATGTTTCCAATGGATTTACTTTCTTTTGGTTAATAGGACATGGCAAAATATCCCTGTGATACCATCAACCACACAAATGTGACAAGAAAGGAATCTTCCATTGCATGTATTGTAATATCAGACCATCAAAGGATCTCAGTCTCCTTTCTCAGGCATGATGCAACAGCTATGACTCTGGAAAATAAGTATGGTGGTGAAGCTTATGTTGATTTGTTACCCGAGAAAATGAATTATAAGAAATGCAATCTGGTTCTTGCGTAGGCACTGCTAGGTCTTTGGAGATCAAACTCAAAATATTTGACTTTTCAAAAAGGGGTCTCTGACTGGCTTACACGGCCTGGTTATCTATTCATAGCAAGAAATCCTACCCCTAAATAGACTGTTATGATTACCTGCATAGAACAATGGATCCCCTAGTAAAACTTGGTTTGAAGACACTAATGATGGCACAAACATACCAAGAAGGTATGAAAAGACCTCAAGAATGTATAAAAAATACACCAAGAAGGTATGAAATTCTCTTATATTATATTGTAATTATATAATTTCATATACATAATTGAGGTCTCTGGAAAGAGTAAGGCAGGCCCCTCAAGACAGTTAGAAATGGCTTGAGAGCCCAGTACAGTGTGGCTCATACCTATAATCCTAGCAGCTCAGCAGGCTGAGATGGGAGGTTTGAGACCTGGAGTTTGAAATGAGCCTGGGCAAAATAGTGGGACTGCATCTCTAAATAAACAATGAAGCAAACCCAAAAATGCCTGGGCATGGTGGTGCATGCCTACAGTCCTAGGTACTTAGGAGACTGAGGCAAGAAGATCACTGGCGGCCAGGAGTCAGAGGTTGCAGTGAACCATGATAATGTCACTGCACTCCAGCATGAATGACGAATTAGGACCCCAACTCAAGAAAGGAAGGAAGGAAGGAAGGAAGGAAGGAAGGAAGGAAGGAAGGAAGGAAAGGAAGGAGAGAGAAAGAAGGAAAGAAAGAAAGGGAGAAGGAAAGGAAAGAAAAGAAAGAAGGAAGGAAGGAAGGAAGGAAGGAAGGAAGGAAGGAAGGAAGGAAGGAAGGAAGGAAGGAAAGAAATGATTTAAAAAGGTAGAGAAATAAATGGCTTGAGAGAGCTAGGAAAAAAGAATGGCATGAGTTTTCCTTGTGGTTAGGAGATGGGGCTAGGGTGAGGATTCTCTGGTGTGGGCAGAGACTTTCCTGGTTTAAATATCCTGCTGGTACCAATGTATCACCCAAGTTTTCTTATCAGCTTGTCTAGATGTAGGACACAAGAAAAAGAGGAAAGGACAAGGCTTAAAAGTTCTCATCAGTCAAACTCTTTTTTAATTTGAATCATAGTCATCATTGCAGAGTAAGAGTATTGGGAATGAGCAATGTCAACATAAGAATGCCTCTTAATCTGCTCTTCATCCTGCAAACCGAGCTGGCCTACTGACACGCTTACCTATCCCATTACTGCAAAATGGAAGCAGAGCCTGGCATGCTACAGACACAAACAAAGGAATTCTAGCAGCCACCACAATATGGAAGAGGCAGAGAAATTATCCCCTAGGGCCTCTGGTAATGTGTGGTCCTAACAACACCTTGATTTCAGTCCAGTGAAACTAATGAACCTCTGGCCTGCAGAACTATGAGAGCGCAAACTTCAGTTGTTTCAGCCACCAAATTTGTGATCATTTGCTCTGACAGCCACACAAATGAATACATATGGAATATAGGTGGATAAAATAGAATGTAAAAATGAGAAGACTATACCAATAAAAGAGGTTCTTAAATCTGAATCATAGGATGTGTGTGGATGTATAAAGCATGACAAGATAAAGTATGTGAAACAATGATGACAATTATAGCTATAGAAATGAATAAAAAGTGGTAACAAATTCAAGCCACAAATTAGATGGCTCAAAACAACAGTAACTTTCTTTGCTCAGAGTCCTTGAGGCTAGAAATTTAAAATGAAGGTGTCATGAGGATTGTGCTCCCTTGTAAGCTCCAAGGAAGAACTGCCTCTTCCAAGCTTCAAGTATTTTCTGAGGATTGTCGGCACTCTTTCACTTGTAGCTGCATCAGCCACTATGAATTTTGCCTTCATCCTCACATAGCTGTTTTCCCTCTCTATGTGCCTGTGTCACCGTTTCCCACATTTATGTTATTTATTTTATTTTTTATTTTTTGAGACAGAGTCTCACTCTGTCACTAGGCTGGAGTGCAGCCTTGCGATCTTGGCTCACTGCAACCTCTGCCTCCCATGTTCAAATGATTCTCCTGCCTCAGCCTCCCAAGTAGGTGGGACTTCAGGTGTGCACCACCATGCCCAGCTAATTTTTGTATTTTTTTTGTGTTTTTAGTAGAGACAAGGTTTCACCATGGTGGCCAGGATGATCTCAATCTCTTGACCTCGTGATCCAGCCACCTCAGCCTCCCAAAGTGCTGACCCACAATTTTGGCTTCTTATAACATCAGTCATTGAATGTGAGGCCTGCCCTAATCCACTACGACCTCACTTTAACTTGATTATATCTTCAAATACTCTATTTACAAATAAGATCACATTCACTGGTACCAACGGTTAGGACTTTAATATATTTTGCCAGGGAGGAACACCATTTTTCTCACAGCAGAAAGTAAAAACAATCTTAGGAAATTTAGACTTTAGTCTAAGAGTAATGAAAAACATTTCCAAAGATTTTACTCAAGAAGAGACATTATTATATAATCATTTTACATATCCTGGATGTTATGGATGAATGGCTTGAACTGAAAAAATAATTAAGACCTAGACATTATTTATCAGACTGTTGAAATAATCCAGGAATATAATGTTGAAGCTCTAAACTGGTAAAATATACATTATGTTTTAAATAATTGGATTCAAAAAATATTTAGGAACTAGACTGTACATAATTGGAATTTCATTGGATATATAATGAAAAGAATTACTAAATAGTTGCAAGGAACATGGGAGTACAGATATATCTTTGAGAACTTAATTTTAATTCTTTCATATATATACCCAGAAGTAAGATTGGTGAACCACACGGTAGTGCTATTTTTTAAAATTTTTTGAGGAATCTCTATACCGTTTCCCATTCTACATTTCCACCAATACTGTACAAGGGTTCCAACTAGCCCGCATCTTCACCAACACTGATCTTTTGTTTTTTGATAATAGTAATCATAGTAGGTGTGAAGTGATATCTCATTTTGGCTATGATTTACATTTCCCTGATGATTAGTTGTGTTCAGCATCTTTTTATATACTTGGTGGTCATTTATATGCTTTATTTGGAAAAATTTCTCTTCAAGCCTTTTGCCCGTATTTTAATAGAGTTATCTATTTTTTTTGCCATTGAATTGTAGAAGATCCTTATGTATTTTGGAAATTAATCATTTATCACATACATAATTTGTAAATATTTTCTCCCATTTTTTAGGTTGCATTTATACTCCACTGATTTTTTTCTTTGCTGTACAGGAGCTTTTTAGTTTGATGTAGTCCTGCCTATCTATTGTTGCATTTGTCGCCTGTGTTTTTGTTGTCATATCCCGGAGATCATAGCCATGATCAATGCCATTAAGCTTTTCCCTATGTTTTCTTCTAGTAGTTTAACTGTTGCTGATACTATGTTTAAGATTTTAACCCATTTTGAGTCGGCCTTTGTGTATGGTATAAGGTAATTCATTTTTATTATTTTGCATGTAGATATCCAGTTTGCTCAGTTCCATTTGTTAAGGAGACAATTATTTCTCCATTGTGTTTTCCTGGCTAACCAGTGAGGCTCTATTTATAATAGCCAAGATAGGGAAATGATCCAAGGGTCCTTTGACAGATTAATGAATCAAGAAAATGTGCTATATACATATAATAGAATATTATTCACTCTTAAACAAAAGGAAATCTGCAACATGATGGTCTGTCACATCTCTGTCACTCTACAATAATTAGTGATATTAATACTGTTATTTAGAAAAAAATGATTTGGTATGTCATACATTATGACATGTATTTTGTCTCAGGTGCCTCATTCACAGGGTAGGTTAGGGGACAATATCTAAAGTTCTTTTCTGCTATTTCCAATGTATAAAGACATTAGTTAAGACAGAAACAAGAAACAGATAATGATGAACTCAAGCTAGAAAATCATAAGAGTTTAGTGAAGGAATTATTTTCAAAGTGTGCATAGGTTTGAGGGAAATCAGTGAGGGAATGTGAAGTTTTCCAGGGTTAGTAACAGGGGAGAAGATGTTTCTGTAACTTGAGGATAAAGGAGGTCATGGAAAGAGTAGTCAGTAGAAACTGGGGAGAGAACTACATGGAAAAGAATTCCTGAAACAAACAAACAAACAAAACAACTATGACCTTAATGAAATGAAACAGTCAACCACTGTTAACACTGAAGGGAGGAACCAGGTAAATAAATACTCTGATCTCACTTCTCCACCTGCTCTCTAGTATCTTACTTGAGCATCCCATTGGTCTTACTCTAACCTAACCAAAATCAAAGGGCAGTGGAGCCCATTGATGCTGTCCACGAAGTTTATACTTCAAGTCATAAAGCAAGGTGCTGAGCGAATGGAAGATATGTAGCACAGATTTTGTTGGAACGTCATTCTCATGAATCTTTAATATCTTAAAAGAGTTTAGAAAGGAAAAAAGTCATGAAAATGCTAATTACTTCTCATAGGTTGATTTTTTTTTTTTTTTTTTTTTTTACAAACTACAAGGTTTATCTACCTAGGTACAGATGGAATATGTTTAATTGGCAACTAATGATCTTCATGGCTAAAGTAATTTCTGACTCCACAATCCTTGTTACCCTTTAATATGGAGTCCCACTAACCAGAAAAAGCAGTGTTTAATTTGTTTCTTATACAGTTGAAGGTATGAATAATTTGTTGGAGTCACTTATACAAGGTTTGGTTGATGGATTCTTTCTATCTTTAGTTTTATCTGATAATGAATACTGACATTTATTTCTGATATGAAAATGTCACAGTTGTCTTGAATTGAGTGGTAGAAAATCAATACATATTCAATTTGTTTTTCTATTTTAAAAGTTTTAATAGAAATTCTCATTGGCTTTTTACCAGTATTCCTTTAACACTAGAAACATATTATCACTTTAATTAGAATATATCTTTTTGAAAGACATACCCTGAAGTGAATACCACCTAATGAGTGAGATCTAATAACATTTTTATTTTGTCCTAAATAACATTTGTCCTAAATAACATTGTCCTAATAACATTTTTATTTTGTCAGGAATCTGAAAATACCCTAAACCCAATTTGGATTAACTTCTTCATTTTATCTGAAGTCTAGATCTGTTTTCGTTGGGGTTTTCTGTGAGAATACTGACAAGAGGGTTTTGCATGAAACACAAAGTGATTGAAGAAAGAAGTTGTAGGTGAATTTTTCTGGGTAGATGGAAACATGAAGCACTAGATCCATGTGACAAGAAGGGGATATGACTCTGAAGATTATCACTCAGTACAAGTTAGCAATGTTCCCCTAGAACTATGATATGCTCTAACATGAGATATGTTTGAATTCGGTTTGGGCAGGTCTTTTCTCCATCGCTTTCATATGCAAAGCAGAGCTCTCTGAGTTGTTTCCCTGCTCAATTTCCAAAATACCCCTTCAGACCTAATGACTGCATAGGGTGTACCTTTCCAAATTTTCCCCACTTATGCATTAGCTCAAAATTAAACCTGATTAACTTTTGAATCTAATTTTTCCCATGTTAATTTTGTAAATATTCGCATAATGCATCTGTTTACTTTTATTTTATGGAGGCAGGATTTCACTCTGTTGCCTAAGCTGGAATGCAGTGGCACAAACATAGCTCACTGCAGCTTTGACCTCTTGGCCTCAAGCTATTCTTCCACCTCAGCCTCCTGAGTAGCTGCGACTACAAGCACATGTCATGACACCCAGCTAATTATTTTTGTTTTATTTTTTAATAGAGACAGAGTCTTGTTATGTTGCCCAGGCCAGTCTTAAACTCCTGACATAAAGTGATCCTCTTGCTTTGGCTTCCCAAATGCTGGGATTACAGGCATGAGCCACTGCATCTGGCCTGTTTATTTTTCTAATGAGACTATAGTTTTACACTCTCATCATAAAATGATGTAAAGAAGAAATAAGCTAGATAAATTTCCTTTGAAGAACATGGGCAAAAAAAAAAAATTAAACAGTATCTATATGCATATTTACATTGACATTAAACTATAATTTTGTGGTAAATTTCATGATTTTCAGAAGGCTGTATAGACAGAAAGAGTCGCGGTAGAGTAAAGAAATTGAAGAGTTAAGGAAATAGAATTGATAGGTTGGAGAGACTAAGGCATCTAGAGTTTTCAAGGAAGATAATTTGAAAGAATTCTGCATTGAGAGAAAACTCCAGAGGCCTACGGAAGGTTCCCTTTGAGTACTCAGTAGAATACTGATTAGTGTATGAGTGTAAGAAAACATCCCAAGGTTGGACGAATATCTACCTGAAAGGATTACAGAGGTTGTTACATAAAGATCAAGCAGATTTGTTAATAGAATCTGTTTTCACCAGCCAGATTGGGACATGGGGAATTAGGTAGAGGACTCAGAAGAGTCTTGCTTTTACAGTGTGGAAAAATCTCTAAATGTGGTTCTGCCAAATCTTAAAGCAACATCTGAAAGACAAAACTTAACTGTGTGTTAAAACAAAGCTCAAGATTATTTGTAGAATTACAAAGTATTCAGTACCAAAGAAGGTAAAATTTACAGTATCTAGTATCAGCAAAAAATTACAAGGCATGGCAGATCACCAGGTCAGGAGATTAAATCTATCCTGACTAACGCAGTGAAACCCTGCCTCTACTAAAAACACAAAAAATTAGCTGGGTGTGGTGGCATGCACCTGTAGTCCTGGCTAGTTGGGACGCTGAGGTAGGGGAATTGCTTGAATCTGGGAGACAGAGATTGCAGTGAGCCGAGATTGCACCACTGCCTTCCAGCCTGGAAGACAGAGTGAGACTCTGTCTCAAAAAATAAAATAAAATAAATAAAAAGGCATGAAAATAAGTAGAAAGATGCAACCCATGAGAAGAAAAGTTAACGAATGAAAACCAATCTAGACGTGACAGAGAAGTTAAAATTAGCCAACAAGAACAACAGTATAGTTATTGTAACAATATCCTATGTTCAAAGGTAAACAAAAGATTAAAAATGAGGAGTAAAAACATGGGAAATATAAAAGTGATCCAAAATGAACCTCTAGATATGAGAACAAACAACATTGTCTGAGATTTGTTTTAAAAATGCAGTGGTTGGGAACTGGAGCATATTAGATCTGTCAGAAGAAAAGATTAATTGAACTTGAAGACACAGCACAACAAATTAACCAAACAGAAGAAAAAAGACTCAAATACATTAACAGAACATGAGTGATAAGTATTTGCAGTGGTCCAATATATGGATAATTGAAATCTCTGGAGTAAGAGAGAAGAGCAACAAAAATAAACATTGGCTAAAAATTTTTCCAAGTTGATAGAGTAACACAAACCAATAGATGTAAGAAACTTAGTAAAGAAACATGAAGAAAACCACTGTAAGGCATAATGTAATAAATTTCCTCAAGACCAGTGATAGTGAGAAATTTTAAATGCATCTGGAGAAAAAAGACATATTACATGCAAAAAATAAATATGGTAGCAAATTTCTTTCTAGAAACAATGCAAATGGAAAGAAATAGTAGAGACATCTTGTAAAAAGAAAGAAAGAAAAAGAAACTGTCAACCCATAGAAATTTTATACCCACAGAAATTTCATTCAGAAACAACGGTTAAATAGAGACTTTTCCAGTCATATAAAAATTGAAATGATTACTCACCAGTAGACCTTCTGCGTTGCTACAATGTTTTACAGAAAGTTACCTAGGTAGAAAAAAAAAATTAGACAACATAAAAATAAGTATCTATTCAAAGAAGAAAATAACATGGGAAATAAAAGACATAGGTAAATACATAAGCCTTTATTATTTAAATGTCTTGAAAAAAGTAAATGACAGTTTAAACCAAAATAGTAACAATGTAGTGCTAATAATAAATATATAAAAATAAATAAATGAATTATAAAAATATATAATAGTGTATTTTTGGAAATAAAGTTCATGACAAAAACAGCATGAAGGCTAGGAGTAATGAAAATATATAATTGAAAATAAAATATTACTGGGAAAGTGGACTCTGTCAAGTTAAAAATGAATACTATAGGCCAGGCGTGGTGGCTCACTTCTGTGATCTCAGCACTTCAGGAGGTCGAGGCAGGTGGATCACGAGGTCAGGAGTTCGAGAGCAGCCTGACCAATATGGTAAAACCCTGTCTCTACTAAAAATACAAAAAATTAGCCGGATGTGGTGGCACATGCCTATAATCCCACCTACTCCAGAGGCTGAGGCAGGAGAATCACTTGAACCCAGGAGGCGGAGGTTGTGGTGAGCAGAGATTGTGCCATTGCACTCCAGTCTGGGTGGCACAGCAAGATTCTGTCTCAAAAAAAAAAAAAAAAAAACACTATAAACCTAAAGCAATCACACAAATAACATAACAAATAGTTATAGATAGTAAGTCAACAAAATAAACAAAAGAAATTGTTTCATAAAAATATAAATTAATCTAAAAGAAGGCATAAAAGAGGACGTATTGAACAAATAGAAAACAAATAGCAAGTTAATGGCTTTAAACCCCTAATTGCATAAAACATCACATTGAATTTAAATGGTCTAAACACTCCAATTAAAACAAAGAGGTAGTCTGACTGGATTAAAATAAGGAAGACCTACCTACCTGCTGCCAAAAGGAAGCAAAATATAAAAATAGAAATAAATTAAATTTAAATAAAATATATAGTCCATGATAACATTAATCAAAAACAGCTCAAGTGATTACATTGATATTAGACAGATTTCAGAGCAAAAAATGCTTCTAGGTGCATGATAATCCATCCTAAATGTTTATGAGACTAATAGCTCAGCTTCACAAATATGAAGCATAAACACATAAAACTGCAAGGAGAAATAGACAAATTTACCACTGTTGCCATATATTTCAACATCTTTCTAATTAATAAAAAAAATCAAAAAGCTTATACAAGCATTGAATGACACTATCAACAATATTTACGAAATTCACATGTATAGAGCATTCCACCTAACAACAGTAGAATAGATACTAGAAGCGCAAGCAGACATTTATGAAAATATGGTACATCCTGTTCTATAAAATAACACTCGGTAAGTTTAAGGATTCAAATAAAACAAAACATAATATCTGACTGCAACAAAATTAAATAAATTTTTAAAAAACAAATACACACAGATAAGTATCTGGGGAATCTCAAAACGTTTGAAAACTAAATGCCAAATGTTTAAAAAACAGTCAAAAAAGAAATGAAAAGAAAAATTGCAAAATATTTTGAACTGAATGAACATGAAAACGAAATATATCAAAATATATGAGATTTTAGCAAAAAGTACTTAAATAAAACATCTTTAGTTAGAAAAGACAAAGGTCTGAAACAAATTACTTAAAACACTAAAAAATGACAAAAAAATACCCTTTAAATCCAAAATAAAAGAAGAAAGGAAATAATAAATATATAAGTGCAAATCAAGGAAATAGAAATCAAAAAAATAAGAAAATTAATAAAATCAAAAGTTGGTTATTTAAGAAGATCAGTAATATTGATAAACCTCTAACCAGTTGCATGATACAATATACAAAAAACAAATGAACTTCTATAATAAAGAACAATCATAAATCATAAATAAAAATTTTATTTACAATGTAATTGAAGCATATAAAAAGGTATGATAAATATGATAAAAACATGTGAAACACAATCACAAATCAAACAAAAAATAGGGGGCAAGATTTAGAGAAATTTAAATAAATTGAGAAATATACTGTGTTCATGGAACAGAAGACTTAAGATTATTAAGATATTGATTTTCCCAAATATTTTTATAGATTCAATGCAATCACAATCAAAATGTCATCAGGCATTTTTTGGTAGAAATAAGTTAATCCAATATATATATAGAGAGAAATGCAAATAAAGTAAAATAGTCTAAATAAATTTGAAAAAATAACAAAGTTGAGGCAGTAGCCCCAATTGATTTCAAGATATAATGAAAAGCAACAGTAATTTATGATGTTAATAACAGTGTTTTATTTTAATGCACACAATAGTATGCAAATAACATACTGTATGCAAATAACAGTATGTTATTTGCATTACAATTTGCATTAAAATTTAACAAATGGGTCAATGGGAAAAAAATAGAGTCCAAATATAGACCTATATTTATATGGTTAACTGACTTTGGAGAAAGGTGTAAATACATTTCAGTGGGAAGAGAATTGTTTTCTCAGAAAATTGTGCTGGGGTAATTGAAAAGCCACATGTAAAAAATTTGAACTTTAATTTATAATGGATGTCATATACACTAACTAAAAACTGAAACATTTAGATGTATATGTAAAACCGTAAAACTAATAGAAGAGTAAATTTAAGCTGTAAATAGTGGCTTATGCCTGTAATTCCCACAGTTTGAGCACTTTAGGAGGCCAAGAAGAGAGGATCACTTGAGCCCAGGAGTTCAAGACTAGCGTGAATAGAACAACAACAACAACAAAAGGTGGGGGACCCTGCTCTCTATTTCAAAAATAATAATAATAATAATAATAATAATAGCCTAAGTTTGCTGGGTGTATTAGTCCATTCTCATGCTTCTATGAAGAAATACCTGAGACTGGGTAATTTATAGAGGAAAGAGGTTTAATTGACTCACAGTTCTGCATGGCCGAGGAGGCCTCAGGAAACTTACCATCAAGGCAGAAGGGGAAGCAAACACGTCCTTTACATGGTGGCAGGAGAGAGAAGTGCCGAGTGAAGCAGAGAAAAGCCCCTTATAAAACCATCAAATTGGCCGGGCACAGTGGCTCACGCCTGTAATCCTAGCACTTTGGGAGGCTGAGGTGGGTGGATCACGAGGTCAGGAGATTTAGACCATCCTGGCCAACATGGTGAAACCGCGTCTCTACTAAAAATACAAAAATTAGCTGGGCATGGTGGCACATGACGGTAATCCCAGCTACTCGAGAGGCTGAGCCAGGAGAATCACTTGAATCAGGAGTTGGAGGTTGCAGTGAGCCGAGATCGTGCCACTGCATTCTAGCCTGGCTACAGAGCAAAACTCCATCTAAAAAAAACGAACAAAACCCATCAGATCTCATGAAAACTCACTCAATATCATGAGAACAGTATGGGATAACCACCTCCATGATTGTATGACCTCCCATGAGGTCCCTCCCCCAACATTTGGTGATTACATTTCAGATTACAATTCAAGATTAGATTTTGGGTGGGGAAACAGCCAAACCGTATCACTGGGTGTGCATCTGTGGTTCCAGCTACTTGGGAGGCTGAGATGGAAGGATTGCTTCAGCTCAGGAAATCAAGGTTTAGGCGAGCTATGATCATGCCACTGCACTCCAGCCTGGTCAACAGAGTGAGACCCTATTTAAAAAACAATTATTTTGAAGCAAATATTTTAGAATTTTGATGAAATAAGATTTCTTAGATGCAACGAGAAAAATACTATCCACAAAAGAGTAACTTAATAAATTGGGTTTTATCAAAATTAAAAACCGCTGTTTGCAAAGCATTATTCCACATTATTCTAAGCACTGTTAATAGCATGAGAAGACAAGTCATAGAATGTGAGGAATTCTTTTTAAAACATATATACAATAAAGGACTTGTATCTAAAATATATAAGAAACTCTCAAAATTCAACAAGAAACACAAAATCCACTTAAAAATTGGTAAGTTATTTGAACAGACACTTCACCAAATAAGAGGTGTAATGACAAATGAGTCCATGAAAAGACTATTAACATCGTTAGTCATTAGGAAAATACAAACTAAAAACATGGTGTCATACTATTTCACTCCTAATAGGATTGCTAAAATGTAAAAGAGTGACAATAGCAAGTTTGGGAAGATGTAAATAAACTGGAAATCTCATATACTGGTGGTAAAGATGTAAAATTATGCAATTACTTTGAAAATAATTCAGAATTCCCCAAAAGTTAAACATGTTTCTACCATACAATGTAACCGCTGCACTCCTATGTAATTACCTCCCCTGCAAATGAAGACATATGTGTATACAAAGACTTGTGCATGAATGTTCATGGAAGCTTTATATGCAATGTCTTCTAGCTGTAAACAGCCCATATGTTCAAGATCACATGAATGGATGAATGAATAGTGGTACATCCATACAGTGGAATGACATCAAAGGAATAGATGATTAATACATAAATCTGCATTAATCTAACAATAATCATGCTGACTACAAAGCACTAACAAAAACTTGAAAATACATTGTATATAATTATATTTATATAGGAATTACAAAATAATATTTTGTAGTGATGGAAAGGTGATTATACATGGGCATGAGAAAACTTTTGGAAATGATATGTGATGATTTTGTAGATGTATACATGCCACAACTTATCAAAATATAACCTTTAAATTTATGTATTTTAATGTTTCTCATTTATAGCTCAGTAAAAGTGTTAATGAAATCATATGTTTAGCTGCATAAAGACAAACCCAACTTCAAAAACAGGAAGAGTGAAAATAATAGACTTAGAAGTTAGATGGTTCTGAACCCTAAATTCACATCAAATTAGTTGCATAACCCTGTTGATGTCACTCATTTATTTGCAATACAGTTTGTTAAGACTCTTCAGGTAATTTGTCCCGTAGAGTCCTTTATTTGGCAGAAGAGGAAAGGAGAGTTTAGGAGAGAGTTGCTGGCTGAAATTATTTTTATCCTCTGAAATATTTTAAACTACTAAATGTCTTTATCAACTATTAAGTATGATTACATAAAATATTAAATAGAAGATGTTTTGGTTACCATGTTTGCTGACTTAATTACCACCATACTAATCTCCAGAAAAGTATAATAACTTTTTAGAAGTCTTCCAAATCACTGATTAAGACTCATCTTTCCTAAACAATACAAAGGACTGGTGATGATTGAATGATAATAGACAGCCCAAATTCCTCCTACCTATATAAGGCAGACTTGAGTGGTTTTCTTAAACCTAGGCCTCACCCCAATCTTTATTTGGCACTGTGTTGATTCAGCCACAATTTCAGCAAGTCTTAGATTGGGTTTTCTTCAAAGCACAAAACTGTCTACCAATACCCAAAGCTGCTTTGTGCATGCATTACTATTTAATATTTGTAGGATAGTCCTCTCTGCTAAACCCAGCTGGCTATCTTGGATCTGTCCCTTTTTCCATAGAGAGCATATGTGTGTGTGTGTGTGTGTGTGTGTGTGTGTGTGTGTGTGTGTGTGTGTGTGTGAGAGAGAGAGAGAGAGAGAGAGAGATACAACTCTGATCTGAAGAGGGATTTAATGTAATATGTGGGGAGTAGAACTTATGAAAAGTAATTCTTTTGTGGCAACGAAAGATTCCTCTCTTAGAGCTTATGGCAAAGCACTTTGAGATATTAAGTACATTGTTAGAGGGCACATAAACAAAATTAAAACACAGACATAAAAAAATAGATTACAACACTGGGCTAAATGGAATGAGAATAGAAAAAAAATCTTAAAATTAGGAATGTGCTGTGCTAAGTATATCACATGATTCTAAGATAATTAGAATTGCATGTTACACCGGAGGTATTTGTTTTCTATAAAACTGTCTGCAATAGATCATTCCAAAACATTAAGAACCATATATTTCCCTTCCAAACCTGCCTATCTCTTAAGCACAAAAGTAATGAAATTGAAAATCTACACATAAGGAAACTAATTATACACAGTAATACAAACATTAAACCAGAGAATGGATTTTAAGAATCCATTTTGAAATAACATGCCTACCTTTTCAAAGTGAAACTGTGAGGTTATGTATTTTCCTGAGAGAGCTCCTTTCTCATTGGTTTAATGGTAATGTTGTTTAACTTTTTGTGCCTTAAGCCTGACTTTCTTTGATGAAAAGAATTCCCATAAAATTTTCAAGTATTCTCCTATCTGTAGGATATTCATAATGTTGGTAGTTATCTATCCTATATTAGGTAGGCATTTCACAATAGAAATAATAAATCATGTTTCAGTTTTACTGCTGATATAATAGCTACCTTTTCTGAAGAAAAGTTTGGTGGTGTTGTTGTTGTTGTTGTTGTTGTTGTTGTTGTTGTTGTTTTAGACGGAGTCTCGCTCTGTCACCAGGCTGGAGTGCAGTGGTGTGATGTCGGCTCACTGCAACCTCTGCCTCCCGGGTTCAAGCGATTCTCCTGTCTCAGCCTCCCAAGTAGCTGGGACTACAGGGGCCCACCACCATGCCTGACTAATTTTTTTTTGTATTTTTTGTGGACATGGGGTTTCACCGTGTTGGCCAGGATGGTCTCGATCTCCTGACCTCGTGATCTGCCCACTTTGGCCTTCCAAAGTGCTGGGATTACAGGCGTGAGCCACTGCACCCAGCCTGGTGTGTTTTGTTTGCTTTGTTTTGTTTTGTTTTGTTTTGGAAAATGGCTGTAGGAAATAGAAAATACAAAATTGTACTTGGAGAAATTAAACAGGGCTCCTGACAATTTGAGAAAATATATGCAGTGGGAATTCTATATATTGGCAAATTAATATTAATAACGTAACCCATACATACTCATTAAGAAGTGAGAGGCATTTAGAAATAGACATATTCCTCCCCAAATTATTTGCTTCATAATGTCAGTTCTGTATTGCTGTTCCAGTGCCATTAAAATATCCGGAAACTCTCCTCTTTTTCTTTGTAACTCATAAGATAGTTCATATAAATAAATCCATCATCTGAAAAACATGTAAATAGCTACAACAAAATATATATATATAATATACACAAATATATATGTCTATATGTATAAACAAATCCCAAAACTATAATTTATAACAGAAAAATATAAGATTGAAGGGTGGGATAGGGTTAATGGCAAGTGAGAAGCAGAGATGGTGAGATTTTGCTAGACATAGATTTCTATCAAAGTAAATTTTGGCATCGTGAAATATCTACTTAGTAATGTTTTGATTAAATACATGAGATCTAGGGTTATAGGTGGGCCATGAAACAGGAATATATGTACCATATATTTAAGTGGAAACTGAGTTTCACATTACATATGGAAGTAAAGATTGTGTTTTTAAAAAAGAGGTGACTCACAAATACGCAATATTAATCTTTAGTATTTCACCTTCTTACCAGGAGTCTGCTTACATTAACATGGAGTACAGAAGAAAAGATAGGTTACTCGGTACACTGACGAGCTCTGTGAAACATTAGTCAGATATTGGTCAACAGGCAGCAGAGAATGATGTTGGCTGGGGAAAGATAATAAAAAGAAAAATGATACCTATAATAACACGAATTTACTGAACAGAGAGAGTTTCTAGGCTTTAGAACAGGGTAGTCAAAGCAAACAGAGCCCAGCAGTTTTGTTGAGTAAAAAAGACAGAGTTTGGAGTCTGAAAAGTCCATGTCAGCTAGAAATTGAGGAGCAAACATGAGAGAAACTTGTCAGAGAGCTCCAGAGACTGCAGTGTCGTCTCCTTGAATTCTATCCTAAGCATTTTTCTTTATATGCATGGGAAGTACCTAAGACTCGAGAAAGAAACGTCAGAAACTAATAAACAAAACAATCTGCAGAGTTTACACAGGTTTAGTAAAATTGATGTTTCTACTAGTCCAAGTAGGAAGATCCCTTAATGCAGGGAGCAATTGGTATAACCTTCAGAAAAGCCAGGTGTTTGAGACCAGCCTGGTCCAACACGGTGAAACCCTGTCTCTACTAAAAACACAAATATTAGCTGGGCATGGTGGCGGGCACCTGCAATCCCAGCTACTTGGGAGGCTGAGGCAGGAGAATCACTTGAACTCAGGAGGTGGAGGTTGCAGTGAGCCGAGATTGCGTAACTGCAATCCAGCCTGGGCAACAGAGCAAGACTCCATCTCAAAAAAAAAGAAAAAGAAAGAAAGAAAGAAAGAAAGAAAGAAAGAAAGAAGGAAAGAAAGAAAGAAAGAAAGAAAGAAAGAAAGAGAGAGAGAGAGAGAGAGAGAGAGAGAGAGAGAGAGAGAGAAAGAAAGAAAGAAAGAAAGAAAGAAAGAAAGAAAGAAAGAAAGAAAGAAAGAAAGAAAGAAAGAAAGAGAGAGAGAGAAAGAAGGGAGGGAGGGAGGGAAGGAAGGAAGGAAGGAAGGAAGGAAGGAAGGAAGGAAGGAAGGAAGGAAGGAAGGAGAAAGGAAGGAAGGAAGGAAGGAAGGAAAGAAAGAAAGAAAGAAAGAAAGAAAGAAAGAAAGAAAGAAAGAAAGAAAGAAAGAAAGAAAGAAAGAAAGAAAGAAAGAAAGAAAGAAAGAAAAAGAAAGAGAAAGAAAGAGAGGGGAGGGATGGAGGGAGGGAAGGGAAGGGGAAGGGAGGGGAGGGGAGAGGAGGGGAGGGAAGGGAAGGGAAGGGAAGGGAAGGGAAGGGAAGGGAAGGGAAGGGAAGGGAAACATAAATAGTGAAGTCATGTTATCTCACCTGGACTACACTACCAAAATTAGAGGTAAGACTGAAAAAACGTAAACTGAATCCAAATAATATAAACACACCAAGGAACAAACACCAGCAATATTTACAGAAATATGGCAAGATCCAGAAAACAAATGTAAGCAGCAGGAAAACACAACACAACTCATAACAAGAAAATGTAATAGTCAATACAAACAGACCAAATATGATAGAGATAAGTAAACCTGCAGAACAGCATATTAAAACATGAATATTTATGTAAATATTATGAATATTTTCTATATGTTCAAACAGATAGATGAAAACATGGACGGCAATCCAAATAGGGCTTCTAAAAATGGAAAATATATTATCTGAAATGAAAACCACACAGTATGAGAATACCAGCAGATTAGATACTGTAGAACAAAAGTATAGAGGACTTAAAAGATAACGATAGGAACAATTCAAATGAATGAATGAGAAAAAAAAGTGAGCATGGTTTTACTGAGTGGCAGAAAAACATCAAGTGGACAGACATACGTGTATAGACTTCTAAGAGAAGAGAAAATGAGGCAGAAAATATATTTGAAGATACAGTGACCAAATTTTTTATTTTTCCAAATTTGTTAAGAATTAATCCCCATACCCAAGATACTTAATAAACCTTGAGCAGAAGAGACATGAAGAAAACCACAGGAAAATATATCATAGTCAATTTCTATAACATCCCAAGACAACAACGAAACATTAATAAAGAATAGTCTTGAGGCGGGTGCAGTGGCTCATGTCTGTAATCCCAGCACTTTGACAGGCTGAGGTAGGTGGATTGCCTGAGCCCAGAAGTTCTAGATGAGCGTGGGCAACACAGAAAAACTCTATCACCTACAAAACACAACCGGGTGTGGTGGCGCATGTCTGTAGTCCCAGCTACTAGGGAGCCTGACGTAGGAGGATTGCTTGAGTCTGAGAGGTTGGGGCTGCAGTGAGTTATGATCTGGTCACTGCACTCCAGCCTGGGTGACAGAGTCAGATCCTGTCTCAAAAAAATAAATAAATAAAAGATAAATTAAAGAAATAAAGAATAAACTTAAAAGCACATAGTAGCAAAAATAAATATCACATACATAGGAAGAAATAAAGAAGAAACAGCAGATTTGCCACTAAACAGCATGCAAGCCAGTGTGCAATGGAGTGACATTTTCAAAATAGTAAAAGAAGACATTTTTATCCAAAAAAATCTGTCAAAAATGAACAGGAAATATATATTCTTCAGAATACAAATGCTGAGAAAATTTATGATCATAAGACTAATATTATTTAAAAAACAGTAATGGAAGTTCTATTTTTAAGAAAGAAGAAAAAAATATACTATATGGAAATTTAAACATATCATGATTAAATAAGTGCTCAGAATAAAAAGTAGATAGACTAAAGATTGTCCTCAGGGGATAAATTGAGGTAAATTTTACGAGGTGTTTACATAGCAGTAATGTCTTGGATGATATGGAAAAGGGTTTGAACTGTGAATACCATGATCATGGAATTCTGTAATCAACCTTTTGGGTAAAATATATAAGTATATTTTCCCCATGGATATATTTCAATTCACATGTAACTTAAGTATTTCTGAGTGCATTGTTATCTTACCTATAGTAAATCTCAGTCTTTGCAAAGAAGTATTTTGTATTGGGACATAGATAAACATACTTATCTACCTTTCCTGTTCTTTCTTGTAATTTCTGTCGCACACTCCAAAAGAATATGTTCTACTCAGCTTGTATAGAAGAGAGGATAAATAGAAATACACGATGCAATACAAGTGTAGAAAACATTGACAACATAACTAACAATTAAGAAATGGAGGGAAGGTCTAAGTGAGAGGAATTATGAGTTGCCATGGTTTGAATGTGTCCCCCCAAGCTCGTGTGTTGGAAACAACACATTTGTAAAATGAAAAGGAATTAAAAGAAGAAGAAAAAGAATTCCTAAATCATTCGAGGAATGGTACTATTTTTATATGCTCTTAAGAATCCAGCATTTTATGCATGTTTATATAATTGTGAACATTTGACATACAATATTTTATTTTTTGGCTTTTCTTTAAAATTGTATCATAGATTTTGAAGTTAATTTGTATAATGTATACATATTATGAAGTTTTGGATTACATTACATTCAATTAATACTTCATCCTTTGATTAGCTAATTCTTTTTATTTTACAAATTTGTTCTCCTGGTCATTTACTTTTCTCTTATGAGTGAATATAAATGATTAAACCATAAATATATGAGTACAAATATTAGGAGTGTGTACTTCTTCAGTAAATATCTACTCATCATTCATTTTACAGGTTAGATTTTTATCTCCTTGGAAGGCGGAGAACAGACCAAGAGGTGTGAGGAATAACACTGGTCAATTTTTATGAAAGGGAGAAGAAATACATTGTTATAAGCGCCTTTACCTCTTAAGAAGCCTTAGCTATGCTCCTCTCATGACTTTTTTAGCAGAGGTTTAAGTAGATCCAGCCCAATCTTTAGAAACCCAGCAAGACATTCTCCTTTGTTACTGGTGTTCTGGCCATGGTATCCTCTTCAAGTACCTGAATTATATAGACTCATCATGAGTCGCTTTTAGAATTGAGTCCTTTTGCTTTCTTCTACTTCATTTCTTGCTTAAGGATCTAGGTAACTGCAGCAAAATGGATCCTCACTCCTTGTTGACAGACCAACTGGGTGCTTTCCACATTTGTGAGATCTGAAATATTCTTCTTTCCATTGTGCTTCTTCCCATCCTATCCAGTCCCATCTTATTGAAACACCACTTCTGATGGTTGCTGCACTCTATCCTGACCTTCTCTTGGATAATCTATTCCGCCACGATGTAGGGTATCTGCTCAAAATTGGCATTTAATGGGGATTATGGGAAAAACAAGCAAATGTCAGAAGGTTTTGCAATGAATTAATCAGAGATCTGCAACAATAATATTTAAAGTAAAGTAAGCATGAGAAAGTGAGAAAGAGAGAGATCTTTACATTGTAAGAACTAACAGATTCTTACGTTATGTAACAGAATCTTATTTAACAGATTCTTTTAATGTCATAAAAACTAAGAGATTAACTACTGTGATAGTTTTCAACAGGTCTGTGGTAGATACATTAGTTGATCATAATCAGTTCTTTGGGAGTCACATTTAACTTGATTTTTTATGGTATACTTTTGTCTTAATTAGAACAGATAATTAAACATGCTATTTTTGTTTTCATTCTCTTGAATTCCCTCATTTTTGTTTTCCTAATAAAGAAGCAAGGAGAAGTTTTAGAACCCAAATTTTGCCTTCGAGATGCTGAGCAGTATGTCACGCATGTGAATGGCTTTGATTAAGGAGATTGTTGACAAATTAACCTTCCAGACCAAAACCTGCTGATCGATCTCAAGCTTGTTTTTTCTATTGAAGCAAAAACTCTGTCACAAGAAAATGGACTTTTCCAAGGTTGCACAAGCAAGTGAAGTTATTATTTTTTCTCCTAGCTTTTTGAAGTCTCTTTTCTCCCCATTATTGAGATCTAATTCAGAACATTCTGTATAGTAATGGGCATTTCAAACCCACGGCAAACCCCTCTGTACCTTTCTTTCTGTACAATTATTAAATAATTATACCTTCATTTCTTTCAAAGAGCAAAATCATTGCTGTCTTCCAAGGTCTTTTAATTTATTCTTGATAATGTGGTTTGTAGCTTCCATTAGCTTTTCCAGATGCTGCAAACATGAAAAAAAAATGCAAATAGTTCACATTAATGATGAGCCATGTGTGCTTTTCAGTTACTTTTAAGAATAATATCCTTTGGTGTGATTTTCAGCTAGTTTTAAGAATAATACTGTTTGGAAACAGAGACTTCAACTTCTGATAGTGAGCAATTGGAAGTTGTGAAATCCCTCAGTGAATACTACAATGTATTTTTCAAATATCACATGAAAAAGTTCTCAATATCTGATTAACCTAAGTATTTAATTAGTTTTGAAAATGTGATAGAGAAAAAGAGTTAACACATGGAATTTTCTGACAGATAATCTATTAACTACAGAAATTTTTATTGATGCTTCTATAGCTACTGGATGATGAACCATTTACCAAATCTAAAGTCTATATGACTTCACAGGAGCAGATGGCAAACAGTGTCTCGGTTGAGATAATTTCTGCTTCCCTAACAAAATTTATTTTATTAAAAAAGATAATTATTTAGGATTCTGCTGCAGCATTTTTAGATTTTAAACAAGATTAAGAAATATGCTTATTTTAGGCTGTGAATATGGCTTGCTATTTCAGGCACACTGTATTATTTTAATTGTATTTCAGTACCAAATATAAAATAATATAGTTTAGATAAGGAAAACCAAGGTGATTCTCAGAAATTAGCATCTTGTTTCTTAGCAGTTGCTAAGCAAGTTAGTTGACCTGCTTGATCTTCTATCTATTTATTTTTAGGCAGGAATTAAAAATGTGTATAATGATATTTTTTGATTTAAATATTTTTATTTAAAACTGATATTCCTAATTGTTTTTCATAGTTAATTCTATATATTTAAAAAAATTATCCGTGCTAACAAATGTAAAAATACTTATTTTTTATACTTGTATATACTATGAGTGAAAATATATTCAGATTTTGTATACTTTGAATTCAATTACAGTTTGTTTTTAAATCATTTAAATCACTGAGTATGATTTTACATTATGATAGAAATAGAAAATATAATAATGGAGTTTAAAAACATTTTTTAAATAAAAAATAGATTTAAAAAATCTTCAAAGTGATGGTCTGCTTATTTTTTTTTTTTTCTTTTTCAACTTTTACTGTAGATTCCAGAGGTACATGTGATGGAGAATATAATGAAAATGTTGCTATATATTTTTCTTCTATGAAGAGAAAATAACACAGTTTTGATATAAGTGGAAAGATAGGACAGAGAATACAAATGGTTTATGTTGTGTCCACAGTTCAGATCAATGGCTTAATGGGATTTGTTTCAATAGGTTTCTGCTAAGAATGGCCTCTTTTAGAAATTGATTTTTAACCTCCACTTATATAGGACTTGAGTGGTCAAATTAAGTGAGAAAGTTCATCCTCGGCATTTGTGGGAAGGTTAGTTATGACTATTGGTATGAAGTCTTTCTATAGGGAGTGTGACTGTGAAAAGAATAACGGGAGGCCAGTGAGATTCCCTGTAGAGAATGACACATGGAAGAGTCTACCTTGATATTTCTTAGCAGGAAAAAAGGAATGAGATTAAGTGGTGTTGCTGCATCTTTACTATGCCCTGCATACTGTGCTTGACACATTACAAGCACATATCATTTTATTTTTCAAACCACCCGTGGTGTAATTAAACAATAACATACACATTAATAATAAGCAGTTTGTAGGCACTTTGGTCCAGATGCTATTATCAGAAATCATGCATTCAATACTGACAATATCCCTATGTGATCATCTAATTTAGAGACGAAGAAAAGACACAGCGTTAAGAAGCTTTACCAAAGAGATAGAGCTTGTAAGTGTGGAACCAGAGTTTGAACCCAAGAAATTTACTTACAGAATATGTGCTCATAACCACAAGCTATAATGCCTCTTCATTAGGCACTATTATCGCCCTTTTAGATTAGTGGAACTAAAGTTTATAAAAGTTAGGTAGTATGCCCAATGTCACACAACTCATAAGGAGGGAGATTTGGAATTTGAACTCAAAACTGTCAGCCATTAAGCCTATTTCCTTTTCCCAACATAACTTTGCCTTGTGAATATTGAAAGAGAGTTTCAGTAGCAAGCATTATAAGGATGTGCTGAAGAAGAAAGTCATTTAGAGGACATTTTCTGAATTTATTTATTTATTTATTCATTCATTTACTTATAAGTAAGTCTGTTAATATGTTATCTAACCATGTCCTGCCTTTCAAAGCTTACGACTCTTTGCAACCTCAGATACCATCTCCTGACTGCTAACTTATCTTCCGTATCCCATCGAGCAAGGTCTTCTCATCTCTGACACTTCCCACCACAGAAAGATCTTCTGCCTTTCATCTTAAGACCCAGCTTTGTGTGTATGTCTTTGTAAACCCATCAGCTATTATGTAAACCCCTCCCCACTTACCGAAGACTTACTGTTTACCTAAGACTATTATTTAGCATGTTAAACATTTATGTATTGAGCTTCCTTATTTTTGTGCCGTATGTGTATGTCTTTTTTTCCTAATTTATTCAGCTATAACTACAATTCTCACACTCTTTATCTATCTTAGAGTAAAAGATATTGAAAGTATGCTAGCTGGTAGAATAAGGGTTGACTTCATTTTTAACATGCATGGTTCTAGTGCTTGATCATCACTCCCCTTTCTTGGAGATATTCGATGCTGATGGTACTCAGAGACAGTCTCCCCATGTTCAGTCATCAGCGTTCCTGGACAAAGACTTCTTGAAATCATTTTCAGAAGAAGGCTTATTTGCCTTGCAGATGACTTTGTTGAAACATAATTGTTATGATCTGAATGTCTGCATTCTCTCCAAATTCCTATAGTGAAACCTAATCACCAATGCAACAGTATTGAGAGGTGACACCTTTAGGAAGTAATTAGGTCACGAGGGTAGGCCACGTGAATGGATTAGTGGCCTTGTAAAAGAAGCTTGAGGGAGCTTGTTTGCCCCTTTAACAATACACGGACACATAGAAACTGCCATCTATGAGGAACAGACCCTTACAATACTGAATTTACTGACATCTTGACCCTGGACCTTCCAGCCTCCAAAAGGGTGGGCAATAAATTTCTGCTGTTTGTAAATTACTCAGTTTAAGATAATTTGTTATAGCAGTCCAAACTGACTAAGACAAGAATCAAGGGGAAATTCGAACTGACTTATGCACACATGAACACACATAATACACATACCCTAAAATAATCCATTTAAAAATACATAAAGAACTTGTATTTTTTATCATGGACCTAACCAGCTAAAAAATATGCCCTCATTTTTTCAAAAATTTAAACAAATTATGATAAATATTAAGGCATCAGGAACAGTTTATAGTCTGAAGTCAGCAGCATGTTCCTTATATGACCTTTAACTTTTCTGTATAGTAAATTGTATTTAGTTGATGAATCAATGATCATGTTTACAGTAAGCTATATGTGTGATCGCTTTAGCAATGGTCAAAATTCAGCATGTTCACACACACACCTCCACGTCAACCCACCCGTCCACTCCGACATGCACACATTTCATGTATCTTTTAGTTGAGGCTATCAAGAACAAAAATAGATGCTTCTCTATTCTCCAGATATTCATTTTGACCATTGATTTTCCCAAGAGTACTCATGAGGATTGAGAACATGAAACCAAACACTCAGCTCCGTTAATTGAGCTTTCTTTGGTTCACATCAGTTCTTTCGACGTTTTTAATAGGATTGCATTAATGGAATTTTATATCGTTGGAACTGTTCAATACTTTTCTACAAAGACAAGGTGCTTCTGCCTGAAAAGGTGATTACTCTAATTGTGCTATCTATTCTTCTATAGAATAATGCCACTTTTTCCATTTAGGTGGAGTTGACATGTGTCAGGAAGCATCAATCACCTTCCATATAAATAGTCCTAAAGAAAAATTAGTATGCTCAATGGAATACTTCAGAGACATCTGGAAACATACCCATTGTAGAAATTGTGGCTTTCATAATATGTTGATATTATATTATTTGTAAGTGCAATGTGTGTTTGTGTGTGTGTGTGTGTGTGTGTGTAAAGATAGAGGAGATTAGAGGGCTAGTCAAGTCCTTTACTAATAGGCACACTAGTAAAGAAATGATGAAGAAAATTAATTTATACGTTTCTTTGGACAGTTCTATTCTTGGCTCTCAGAGATAAAGCACATTGGGGAAATGGAGCCAGTTTAATAAATACGCCTTGGCTAGATCTTCCAGAAGAAACTAACAAAGAATATACCTGGAGAGAAAGACCAAAGCATGTAATTTCTATAACCACGGGAGATCTTTTCATTAGCCTCCTCTTTGGTTCTTAATAGTTTCCCAGATGCATCTGGGGACTGCTATAATGATTATCTCTGTACAATTGCTCTCTCTCTTTATTGATACATAGAACTTCAATCTGACTGAGTGAAGAGAAAACATTCTATCTAATCTGCATTATGTTATCACAAAGTCATTGCTGAGATAATGTTATGTTAAAATAAAATTGTATTCCAACGCCCTTTTAAGTATTTAAGTTCAGACATTTCAAATGCCACTGAAACCCTACTAATTAACTCCAAGCAACTCTTGCTTACCTGTAAGGATCAGTAAATACTTAGGAAGAGCCAGCTACTATTGGCACTAATGAAGTATGAAATAGACTAATTTTACTGTGTTTCTTTGCCTATTTTTTCCACCACAGAGGAGTAGACATGCAGAAATTGTGTCTCTCAGATACACAAAAATTAGGTGATCGTATCTCTAGTATTTCTCCTTTTCAAATCTCTTGTGACAAAATACAACCAGAAGCAGCAGCACCACCACCACCATGGCTATCACCATCACCATCATCATCCTACACTTCTGGAGACTTGCCTCATCCAATGGTGTTTCTTTCTGTTATGTTCTCTACATTGGCGTTGACTTGCGTTTTTCTCCTAAAACATGCCAAGACTTTCTCTATACTCTAAAGATGAAAGCCAAACTATCCCATGGCACAAAAGCCCCAAATAGTCAGACTCTTCCATATTTTCCCAGCGACAGGTACAGTTTGATCACCCTCTTACTCTGCTTCAACACTTTTTTGTTTTCCCCATTTGTACACCTGTTCCATGCTCTCTTTCTCAGGGGTCCTTCTCACATACTGTTTTTCTCTTTCTGAAAAAATCATAACTAAACTTTTCACCTAAATAAATTATCTTAATTTTATTTAGAACTTACCTCACTTCTCACTTTCTCAGGGGTTAGTCAAAGCTGCACCATTTTGTAAGGCCTCTGCCATTTCACAGACCCTGGTCAGAGTGAAACATTCCGCAGGGGTTTGGGCTGTGAGAAACATCCTTCTTAACAACATGATCACAGGCACAGGAGCATCCTTTTTTATTTTTATTTTTATTTGTTTTGAGATGGAGTTTCTCTCTTGTCACCCAGGCTGGAGTGCAATGGCGCGATCTCGGCTCATTGCAACCTCCGCCTCCCGGGTTCAAGCAACTCGCCTGCCTCAGTCTCCCAAGACACTGGGATTACAGGTGCCCGCCACCATGCCCAGCTAAGTTTTGTATTTTTAGTAAACTTGAGATTTCTCCATGTTGGTCAGGCTGGTCTCAAACTCCTGACCTCATATGATCCACCTCTCTCTGCCTTCCTAAGTGTTGGGATTACAGGCGTGGCTCCACAGCACCTGGCCAGGAACATCCTTATCATACCCTGCTGGGCAAAGCCCCAGCTGAAGGAATATCCTGTCATATCCTGCTGGACACAGGTCCAAGGAACATCCTATCACATCCCATTGGGAAAAGGGCCAAACCGCCTGATCGTAGGAACATCTTATCAATATCCTCCCAGGCAGGAAGTCATACCACCCAGACCTGTTCCACCCAGGCCTATAAATTACTCCAGCCTGTAAGCAGCAGTGGGCTCTGGCATTAAGCTGGTCCCCCACTTCTGCAGGTTTTTGCAATAAACCTGTGTTGCCATAGAGCCACCAACTCTCTCTCTTTCAGAGTTTTTTTTTAACCCTTACCTTCCCTTCTAACATCAGGAATAGTTACCCTTCTTAATGTAATTAATAGTTGTCACAGGTCAGCAAACTGAACACTCTTTGATTATTATTGGTTATAAGTATTATCAGTTATAACTAGAATTAATTTTATATTTTATGTATTATTCCCACTACTAGATTGTCACCTTATTATATGCTCTTATGTAATCATATCACTAAATATCAATTATTTCATTAGAATTTTTATGTATTATTTGATATTTTGATTAGTTTGTATCTCTATGTCTAAACCCATGAATGCAGGTGTAGTTATGCATGCAAAGTTCAGTATTTGGAATATAAACACTCATAACAAATAATAAAATACTGTAGAGCATTATTGTGTGCCAGGAAATGGCTAAGGTGGTACATAGTTTATTTAATCTCTGAAACAAACTAGTGGCTTTTTAGGTATCACTGCCTCATTTTACAATTGGTTGATAAAATGACATACCCAAAGTCCAGGAGTAAAGAATATAACCAAAATTGTTTTCCATGTCCACTATTCTAGGAAATATGCAAGTCATCACAATCTCTTCTCTGGCTTTCTTCAGTTGACCCTTCCTGTCCAGTCTTCCACCCAACAAAATCTTCTCTCTTCTCTGGCTTTCTTCAATTGACCCTTCCTGTCCAGTCTTCCACCCAACAAAACCTTCTCTTCATAATAATTCAGTCATATCACACTCTTTCTTAAAACTCTCCAAACCCATCTTTCTTACATTAGAATCCCAAATCCTTAGAATTATTTTTCAAACAATGTCAGAATAGTCTGTAGCAAACTATTCATCTTGCAGACACACACACACACATACACACAATCACAATTCTTTCAAGACACTGGATAATGAAAAACAGAAGTAAAAGATTGGAGGTTTGTCAAACTTTGAAAATGAGAAAATGCACTGTCTGATAATTCCACTTATAAGCTTCTTACCTGAGTGTAGTCCATATGGTTCTGGATGCCTAGAACTCAGGCAGAAAAATCATAGCATTCTTGGATTTCAGGCTTACAGATAAAGTTTGGAGGTGCCAGAGAAACTGAAAAATTAGTGGAATAACTATATTATTAAATAATAATTTAACAAACAATAACTTGATCTTTAAAAACTTTATTAAATATTAATGCACAGATGTGGGAGTCAAAAATCTGAAGATAAATACTGTTCAAATCCTTGCATAGCACCTGAATTGTGCTTGTGCTAGAGGAAAAAGACAATGAGGCAGACAAAACATTAGAAGAAATAAAGGCACTACATTTCTCACATTTGGTAAAAGAAGAACCCCATAAACTTAAAAATCAAAAGAGCTCAGGAAATACCAAACAGGATAAATATAAGAAGAATATATTTAGAAATGTTATAGCCAAAATGACAAAAACCCAGACAAAGATAAATTTTACAAAGGATTAATATGTTTTAATGAATTAATAAATAGTGTAGGAACAATTGGACATCAATAGAAAAAAAATAAAGTTTAAAACCTTAATCCAAAATGAATCATGAATTTATTTTATATTTTATTTTTATTTATTTATTTTTCTGAGACAGAGTCTCACTTTGTCACCCAGGCTGGAGTGCAGTGGCACAATTTTGGCACACCACAACCTCGACCTCCTGGGCTCAAGCAATCCTCCCACCTCAGCCCCCAAGTAGCTGGGACCACAGGTGTGCACCACTACGCCCAGCTAATTTTTTTGTATTTCTTATAGAGAGAGGGTTTCACCATGGTGCCCAGGCTGGTCCCAAACTCCTGAGCTCAAGCAGTCTCCTGCCTCGGCCTCCCAAAGCCCTAGGATTATAAGCATGGGCCACAGTACCTGGCCTGCATCATTAATTTAAACCTAAAACTTAACATTAGAGAGCACTTAGAAAAGACCATAGGAGGCAAATATTCATGGTCTTGGCCTAGGCTAAGGCTTTTAAAACATGACACTAAAACAGTGATTCCCCCCAACACAAAAGGATTAATTGAACTTAGTAAAATTCACCTTTGCTATGTGAAAGATCCTGTTAAGATGATAAATAAACAAGCAGCTGACTGGAAGAAGGAATCTGCAAACCATGCTTCCAACAAAAGACTTGTTTCCAGAATACATAAAGAACCATTCACACTCAACAATAAGAAACCAACCAAACAAAACCTTTTTGAAAAATGGGCCAGTGATTGGCTAGACATTTCACCAAATATGAAAATGGCAAGCAATCCTGTGAAATTATGTTTAACAATTTTTACCCATTAGGAAAATGCAAATTAAAACCACAATGAGATATTACTACAAACTACCTATTAGTAACACCAAATTAACAGTAAAATATTGTTCACACAAAATGATGGTGAGAACACAGACATGCCATGTTTCTCATACATCTCAGACATACCATTTTACATTTTTCATGCACTCTACCATTTTACAGTTTTACATGAACTCGACCATTTTACATTTTTCCCAGCAGTGTATGAGAAACGTGGCATCTCTGTATCCTCACCACCACTGATAGATAGACACAAACAGCTCTCAAGTTTGCATTATCTTAAAAAGCTAAACAAACATTTACTTTACAACACCGTAATTTCACTTTTGGCGTTACCATAAAGAGATATAAATTCACACAAATAGCCAGGCAGGACTGTACATAGAAGGTATTTTTTTAACAGACAAAATGGGAACCAACCCAAATGTCCTTCAACAGGTGAATGTTTAAACAAATTCTGGTAAGTCCATTCCAGAGTAAATATATTAATTACAATTATATTATATATAATTATATTAATATATAATTATATTATATTAATATATAAAATATTATCTAATATACAATATATAATTATAGTATATATTAATATATTATATATTAATGCAACAAATTGGATGGATCTTAAGGGCATGCTGATGAGTAGGAAAAGTCAATCCCAAAAGGTTACATGCTATATACACTCTTGTATATAAAATTTTTACTATGACAAAATTATAGAAATGGGAAGATTTCTATAATTATAATAAATTACAAGATTTCAATAATTAGATAAGACACACGTATTAGTTTCTCAGGTAGTAACAAATTATCAAAAATTTGGTAGCTTAAAATGACAAAAACTTATTTTCTTACAGTTTTGGAGGCTAGAGGTTGGAAATCAAGATGTTTCTGCTGAAATCCAGATGTTGGCAGGGCCACATTCCCTCTGGAGGCTCAAGGGAAGAATCTCCTTCTTGCCTCTTCCAATTTCAAGTAGCTGCTTGCATTTCTTGTTTGTGGACATACCACTCCAGTCTTTAAGGCCAGCATCTTTAAACTTCTCTCTGTTCCATCTTGACATTGCATTGGGTGTCAAACCTCCCTCCGTCTCCCTCTTAAAAAGATGCTTGTGATTCCATTTAGGGTTCATGAATAACTAAAGATAACTTCTTCCTCTCAAATTCCTTAACTTAATCATACCTGTAAAGACTCTAATATTCAGAATTTACAGGGATTAGGATGTAGAGTTTTTTTGAAGGGTCATTTGTCAACCTATCACAACATACAAAAAAAGTGCATGGAAAAGCTCATGAAATCTGAAAAGATGGGATTGTATTATATCAACCAATTTCCTGGTTTTTGACAAGGCAAAATACTTATGTAAGATGTTATATAACATTTTGGAAATCTAGGTGATAAGTATGCAGAGCATGTCTATACTAATCTTTGTAACTTCTTGTGAGTCTGTAATTATTTCAAAACAAAAAGTTACAAAACTAGCTAGAATAAACACATATTACATACAGAAGACACATGATCAGAATAATGGCTGATACAGGTCAGTGGAGTCCAAGAGACAATGGAATTACATCTTCTAAGAGTAAAAGAAAAAAAAAAGAAAAGCATAAACTCAATAGTCTATGTATGACTAAAATATACTTCAAGAGCTAAAGCAAAATAATAATATTTTCAGATAAACAAAAACTGAGATTATTTATTACCGACAAACCTGAGTCATGTAACAGGTAAAAGAGGAAGGACACAAGAGGGAAATTGAGATTTATGGGAATAAAAAAATAGCATTAGAAATGTTAAATATGTAGACAAACTTTAAACATTACAATGTTATATGTTTCTATATATTTTGTTATCTTAATCACTTAAATGATATAGTATTTTTAAAGCAATTATATACTATTGGACTCTGAGGTTTATAACATGGTTAGGTATAAAAATATGACAACAAAAGCCTAAATTATGGACGGAAGAACATAAGTAGAATTACACAGAAATTATACAAGGCTCTTACATTCGATGTGAAGTAAAATATTTTTAAAAAGTTATAAAGGATACATATTGCAATCTCCAGAACAACTACTATAAAAATGACTAAACGAAGCAGAATTAAAGAGCCAATAGAGGAATTAAAAGAAAAAAAAAAACATGAGAAACACACAAATAAACCAAATATGATAAATAATCCATCTAAAAGTGAGATCTTTAGATTGGATAAGAAAGAAATCAAGCCTCAGCTATGAAACAAGATGTCATCCAGATGATATGCATTTTATATATAAGCTTGAGAGCAGCAACATGGAAGGAGCTGGAGGCTATTATCCTACGCAAATTAATGCAGGAACAGAAAACCAAATACTGCCTGTTCTCACTTATACATAGGAGCTAAGAACTGAGCACACATGGACATAAATATGGGAACAACAGATACTGTGGACTACTAGACGGTGTGGGTGGGTGGATTGAAAAAAACTATTCACTACTGTCATGCCATATTTTAATGTGACAAATCTGCACATGTATCCCCTGTATATAAAAGTTGAAATAGAAGAGGCCAGGCACGGGGGCTCACATCTGTAATCCCAGCACTTTGGGAGGCTCAGACAGGTGGATCGCCTAAGGTCAGGGGTTCAAGACCAGCCTGGCCAATATGGTGAAACCCTGTCTCTACTAAAAATACAAAAAATTAGCCAGGCATGGTGGCGGATGCCTGTAATACAAGCTACTCAGGAGGCTGAGTCAGGAGAATCACTTGAGTCCGGGGAGGCAGAGGTTGCAGTGAACCGGAGATCTCACTGTTACACTCCAGCCTGGGTAACAAGAGAGAAACTCTGTCTCAAAAAAAAAAAAAAAAAAAGTTGAAATAAAAGTAAAAGAATGAGGAATATATATATACACACACACATACACACACACACATATATCCCATTGCTATATATATAGCTTACTGCAAACAATAAGCATTAGACATACACAAACGTGACAGCTATATTAATTTCAGGGAAACTAGATTTCAAGACAATGCACATATCCTGAGATAATGCGAAACATTTTTTTCTGATGAAATTAAAGATTTCATCCTTAAATTTGCCAGGAAAACCAAATACTCATGAAAGTGTAGATGCAAAGTAACCAAACAACACACGAAGGGAAAGCTAACAGGACTAAATGTTTCAATAGATAAGTCCATAGTCAAACATGGAGATGTGAACATTCCTTTCTCCATAACTGGTGGAACAAATTATCTTAGTGTCTGCTGTTGTAACAAATTACCTGAGACTGGGTAATTTATAAAGAACAGACATTTATTTTCTCACAGTTCTAACTTGGTTCCATTTTCCCCCTCACTTTCAGGCACCCCAATCAGACGTAGATTTGGTCTTTTTACATAATCCCATACTTCTTGCAGGCTTTGTTCATTTCTTTTTCTTCTTTTTTCTTTTGGTTTCTCTTCTCACTTCATTTCATTCATTTGATCCTCAATCGCTGATACTCTTTCTTCCAGTTGATCGAGTTGGTTACTGAAGCTTGTGCATTTGTCACATATTTCTCGTGTCATGGTTTTCATCTCTGTCATTTCGTTTATGACCTTCTCTGCATTAATTACTCTAGCTATCAATTCTTCCACTCTTTTTTCAAGATTTTTAGTTTCTTTGTGCTGGGTACGTAATTCCTCCTTTAGCTCTGAGAAGTTTGATGGACTGAAGCCTTCTTCTCTCATCTCGTCAAAGTCATTCTCCGTCCAGCTTTGATCCGTTGCTGGCGATGAGCTGCACTCCTTTGCAGGGGGAGATGCGCTCTTATTTTTTGAATTTCCAGCTTTTCTGCCCTGCTTTTTCCCCATCTTTGTGGTTTTATCTGCCTCTGGTCTTTGATGATGGTGACGTACTGATGGGGTTTTGGTGTAGGTGTCCTTCCTGTTTGATAGTTTCCTCCTAACAGTCGGGACCCTCAGCTGTAGGTCTGTTGGAGATTGCTTGAGGTCCACTCCAGACCCTGTTTGCCTGGGTATCAGCAGCAGAGGCTGCAGCAGATAGAATATTGCTGAACAGCAAGTGTACCTGTCTGATTCTTACTTTGGAAGCTTCCTCTCAGGGGTGTACTCCACCCTGTGAGGTGTGGGGTGTCAGACTGCCCCTAGTGGGGGATGTCTCCCAGTTAGGCTACTCAGGGGTCAGGGACCCACTTGAGCAGGGAGTCTGTCCCTTCTCAGATCTCAACCTCCGTGTTGGGAGATCCACTGCTCTCTTCAAAGCTGTCAGACAGAGTTGTTTGCGTCTGCAGAGGTTTCTGCTGCTTTTTTTTGTTGTTGTTATTGTTGTTTAGCTGTGCCCTGTCCCCAGAGGTGGAGTCTACAGAGACAGGCAGGTTTCCTTGAGCTGCTGTGAGCTCCACCCAGTTCAAGCTTCCCAGCGGCTTGTTTACCTACTTAAGCCTCAGCAATGGTGGGCGCCCCTCCCCCCAGCCTCGCTGCTGCCTTGCAGTAAGATCACAGACTGCTGTGCTAGCAATGAGGGAGGCTCCGTGAGCGTGGTACCCTCCCGGCCAGGTGTGGGATATGATCTCCTGGTGTGCCTGTTTGCTTAAAGCGCAGTATTGGGGTGGGAATTACCCAATTTTCCAGGTGTTGTGTGTCTCAGTTCCCCTGGCTAGGAAAAGGGATTCCCTTCCCCCTTGCGCTTCCCAGGTGAGGCGATGCCTCGCCCTGCTTCAGCGCTCGCTGGTCGGGCTGCAGCAGCTGACCAGCACTGATTGTCCGGCACTCCCCAGTGAGATGAACCCAGTACCTCAGTTGAAAATGCAGAAATCACCTGTCTTCTGTGTCGCTTGCGCTGGGAGCTGGAGACTGGAGGTGTTCCTATTCGGCCATCTTGTTCTGCCCCCTTTCTCACAGTTCTAGTGGCTAGGAAGTCCAAGGTCAAGATTCTAGTAGGTTCCATACCTTGTAAGGGCTGCACTTCATGTCTAAGATGATGCCTCTTGCTGTGAACTCACATGGCAGAAGAGATGGAAAGGTGAAAGACCCTAGCTAGTTCTCTCCAGCCCTTTGATAAAGCACTAACTTCATCCATGATGGGGGAGCCCTTCTTCTGACCTAATCATTTTTTAAAGGCCTTGCCTCTTATTATTGTTGCACTGGGGATTGTGTTTCAAAATGAATTTGGGGGAGACACAAATATTAAAACTGTAGCACAATTAGAGAAAAAATATCAGTAAAGACAAACAATGTCAACCATGTTTACCTACTCAATATTTCACTGAAACAATACAGCATGTATATTTTTTAAAATGCAGTGTAATAATAACCAAATTGTCCTTATGTTGGGCTATATAATAAGTCCCAGCAAATCCTGAGATATTACAATTATAGGAATATGCTTTCTGATCAAAATTGAATTTGACTAGAAATCTATAACAGATATTTGCAAAGGGCACATTTCTAAATAAGTAATGGGTCAAAGAAGAAATAATGAGAAATTAGGAAATATCTTGGGTAGAATTGTAATGAAACTAGGATACATTATGATCTGTGTAGCTAAATAGTGATTAGAGAGAAATTTAGACCTTCAAATGCTCACAGTAGAAAAGGGGAAATGTCTAAAATCAGATCTAATTTTCTACTTTATGAAGCTAGAAATAAATGAGCAAATTAAATCTAAAGTAAATAGAAGGAAAGACATAAATGGTAAGAACAGAAATAAATAGACAACAAAAAATAAAGAAAAAAACAAAGAAACATATTCTCATAACATTACAAATTTAGTCTTCCTGCTACCCACCCACGGTCTAAGTTTTACCATTTATATTCTCAAAGGCCCAGTGATTTCTTCTTGTATAATGCTGAAGATACTTGAAACTGCCTCTTCTCATGCTCCCAATCTGACAAGTTTCCAACTCCAGTAACAGAAATGCAATTAGAACAGTAACATTAGAAACGTTAGTGTTAGACCTCGGTGTTTATCTTTCCTCCTTTTGAAAAACTGTATTCTAAAGGTCATTACGCTCTTAGCACCTTTTCCCAGTTGTTCTCCACTTGCTATTAGGCTATTGTGTAGTGTCAAAATTGTCACATGTACTTTTACATATGCAGGTAACCTTGAGATTAGTAATTACTTAAATACCACATATATTACACTCATTTACCATTTTAATAACCAGTTAGCAACACAGTTGTATTAGGGTTGAAGGTAAAATTACAATTTGAGCTACAAGAACATTAAAGATGAAGCATTTTTAAAAGTGCCTGATTTTGGTTCAATCTCACTGTTAATGTATTTTATACAAATTATGTCTGGGCCACATCTAAACTACTTGACAAAGGTTTTGCTATGATTTGAATATTTATTCCCTTTAAAACTCACATTGAAATTTTGGCTGGGCATGGTGGCTCATGCCTGTAATCCCAGCACTTTGGGAGGCCAAGGCTGGAGGATCACTTGTGGTCAGGAGTTTGAGACCAGCCTCATCAACATGGTGAAACCCTGTCTCTACTAAAAATTCAAGAAATAGCTGGGCATGGTGGTACGTGCCTGTAGTCCCAGCTGCTCAGGAGGCTGAGGTAGGAGAATCACTTGAACCCTGGGGGCAAAAATTGCAGTGAGCCAAGACTGCACCATTGCACTCCAGCCTGGGACAAAGTGAGACACTGCTTCAAAACTAACAAACAAAAAAACTCATGTTGAAATTTAACCTCCAATGCGGCAGCATCAAGACTTATAGCCTGTAAGAGGGGATTGGATCATGAAGGCTCTCATGATTGAATTAACTTATTCTTGGATTAGTGGATTAATGGGTGACTGGATTAATGGAGTCTCCTTGGAGAGGGAGCCAGTGGCTTTATAAGAACAAAGACCTGAGCTGGCACTTAGGCATTCCCAGCTCCCTCACCAGCCTGTGCCCTGTGGGGAATCCTCACCAGCAAGAAGAGTCTCACCAGATGTGGCCTCTCAATTTGGACTTCTCAGCCTTTACAATTGTAAGAAATAAATTTATTTTCTTTATGAATAACCCAGTTCTAGGTACTCTGTGATAAGCAGCAGAAAACAGACTATCAGAAAATGGGCACTGAGCATGGGGGGTTGCTCTTGGATACCTGAAAAGGGCAAGGAGCTGGGTAATGGGCAGACACTTGAAGAATCTGGAGGAGCAGGCTAGGAAAAAAACGTAGATTCTGATGAGGGCTTAGGATACAAGAAGACTAGGGAAGGTTGGGAACTCCTTAGCGACTGGTTTAGTGGTCCAGACCAGAATGCTGATATAAATACGAACAGTAAAGGTTATTCTGATAAGATTTCAGATGGAACTGGAGGACAAGGTACTAGAAACTGGGGTAAAGGTCTTCCTTATTATAAAGTCACAAAGAAATCAGCTGAATGAAATGAACTGTGCTTACGTTTGAGGGCTTTGTGGAAGGCCAAACTGAGAGTGATGAATGCGGTTATTTGACAGAAGAAATTTCTAAGCAAAATATAGAAGATGCTTCATAGTTTCTTTTTAACACTTACGAGATTTGGAAACAAAGGAACAATATAAAGACAGAATTTACAATTAAAAGGGAAGCAGAGCAGAAAGATTTGGGAAACTTTCAGCCTGACCATGTAAAAAGCAAAGTACGTTTGAGAAAGGAAACCACAGGTGTAGCCCAGCAACCTTTTGCCAAAGAGATTAGTATGGAAAGAAGGGGATCATCAAGAGAATGGAAAAAAGTCATTTCAGAGCTCTTCAAAGCATCCCCTACCAGAGGCCTAGGAGGGCAGATGGGTTTAGGGGATAGACCTGGGTCCCCCTCCACAGGCTCCCAGGACCCCTCAGGTCTCTCCTCCCTGAATTTCAGTGTGGTGCTCCTGGGCCACTTCAGCTGTGGCTAATGTGTCCCCAGGTGTGGCTTGACTTGCCATTTAGAGCAGTACCAGCTGCAAGCCTTGAAGACTTCCATGTGATACTAATTTGCAAGCTTACAGAAAGCAAGAGCTATGGAGGACTGACGGCTTCCACCCAGATTTCGAGGATGCCACCCAGATGTCAAAAGCCTGAGGGACCCAGGCCGATACTTGTCACTAGGGTTGGAGCTACCACAGAGAGCCTTCACTACAGCAATGCTGAGCAGAAATATGGCTTTGGAGCTGAAACAGAGTCTCCACCTGGGACTGCCACAGAACTACCAACAACTGGGAGAGCTGGGGTTTCTGAGCCCAGCAAAGTTGTAGGAGTGAAGCTGTCGGAGGCATTGGAGGCACAATCCCCCCCACCGATGTAGAGAGGATACTTCGTAACATTGAATCAAAGAAGATTAAAACCCAATGTCTACTCTCTTGAAATTTGGACTTTGAAATGGTGTTGGAAGGAGTTACGACTTTGGAGCTATGGGGATAGAATGAATGTATTTATATGTGAGAAAGACATGAGTTTCAGGGGCAGGTGGGGGTGAAATGTCATAGTATAAATATTTGTCCCATCTAAAACTCATGTTGAAATTTAACCTCTAATTGGGCAGTATTGAGAGGTGAGGCTTTTAACAGAAGATTAGATAATAAGGGTTCTGCACTCATTGATGGACTAATGGATTAGTGCATTAGTGGATCAATGTGTTATGGGAGACGTACTGGTGACTTTATAAGAAGAGAGAGACCTAGGCTAGCATGCTAGCGTGATCAGCCCCCTTCTGTGTGATACCTCGTGTCCCTCGGAACATTGCAGAACATCCAACCAGCAAGAAGGCCCTGATGCATTGTGATTCCTCAACTCTAAACTTTTCAGTCTCCACAACGGTAAGAAATAAGCTCCTTTTCTTTATAAATTACTCAGTTTTAGGTATTCTGTTATAAGCAACAGAAAATGGACAGGTTTCAAACACTTGGGTAGATTGAAGATTGCTCATAGAACTGGAGGTTGGTCTGAAAGTACAGAGTCAATGGTATGATAGATAAGCCCAAGGCGATGGCAAAAATTAGGTGCTTACAGTGGTTGTGAGATATTGCTGAGAAGTTGTGGGTTCGTGGATGTGTGTACCAGCAGAGGACATCTGGAAATCATGAAAACAAACTTGAAAGACCTGAAGTCTGGAAAAGACAAAAATGAGATGTAGGAAAAACTGTATCTTAAGAGAGCATTGGCAATGGGAAGGCCAATAGGTAGAGACAGTTGAGATACATGAGATACATGAGTTGAGATACATGAGACAGTTGAGATACATTGAATACTACAGGCACAGGGCAGGACTGGCCATACTATGTAGGATGATCCTTGGGTAATCTTATATCCTGTATGGCTCATCCACTACAACTTACTCCTAATAAAAGCATAATGAGTTATTGGTGAATGCACAAGTTCAAGTCATAAAACAAGTAAAGTATAATAGTTTGTTCTCAGTATAACCTAAATGTTTTCTTTAAATTTTATTGGTGAAATACATCATGCATGATGGGGTTTTCGAAAACACTGTATGATTTAGATTCAGCTCTTAAACAGTGTATAGTTTGATGTATCATAGAATCTAATAAAAATGCTAAACCAGGCCGTTAAATATTTATGCGCCATTTGTATATTGTGTTGGGAAGGGACTTTAATTAGTTTGTTGCACAAGAGGGAATCTGCATTTCCATAAGGGGAAGAAATATTAAGATGAATGTCCTAGCCAGAACTTCCCACATAGAATGTTTTCAGGTCCAATCTGGAAACTATTCAAATAGTATTATAGAAATAAGAACAAGATGAAGTAAGGGCAGAATATATAAAATGAAGATTAGTCAATCAATGAGAATACGTTATATTGTAGTTAAGGCCGATTTGATGAAATGTAAATTACAGAGAATGCTGAGGATATTCTCTGCTTTGATAAACTTTCTCTTTAGTCGAGGGTACATCAGAAAACTCATTTTTGTTGCCTTACTCATGACACTTTGGGCACATTCTTATGATTTTAATTAATCCAATATCATTTTGCAGTGTTTCAGGAGGGATGCCAGGGGAATAGGAATTAATTTTAGAGTAAGAGAGGGCTAGTCTTGAGGAAATCAAACTCTCCTACGTCTCAGCTGTGCAAACTTGTGCATGTTATTCTCTGAGTCATATTAGTTTTAATTTATCGATTAGAAATATTAATAGTTTTTACAGAGTCTTTGTGGGAAGTATAAATTAGAGAAATTATGATTTAATTAATAATCATTGTTCTCAGTCCATAATAGATGCTTAGCCAATGCTTTTCTTCCCATTCTTGTCTCAGGGTCATTATTCTGCATATGCTTTTATTCCTCTATCCACATTTTCAATTAATACATTTTTCTGAGTCTACCTGTCTGTGTCGACTATGACTTCCTCTCAGTTCTCATTGCCACATTTTAAAATTAGATACTTAACAAAATCAGCCTACTACAGGGTTCCCTGTGGGAAAGTCAGTCACCACTCAAACTCTTCCAACTCATGTGTCTCTATTAATTGTACCAAATTACTAATTCCATATTAAATTTTAGTTATTTGGCCATTGTTCAAAGTCCTCATCTGCATGTATCTAAGTTTATGTGTCACTATTTCTAGTCTTTGCTCTAGATGACAGCAAATAGCTATGCAAGCAGTCTGTACATTACAGCCATCACCTGTAACTAATTTTGTCACTGTTTTGGCTTCAAGTAGCTCTAAGCTCCTTTATCTTAAGCCAGTTATTTTACCTATGACTCAGTATTCTCGTCTATCAAATGGGGACACGAAACACTGTCTGCCACATAAAGTAATGCTCAATATGTGTCTGTTGTTGTTTTAGAATTGTTGTGAAACTGCACACAGAACAGCAATTTCCCTAGGAATTTTCCTATGTTGTTTTACAATGATCTCTCTTCTTTGAACCCGGGAACATTTAATGCTAATCCTATTATGTTGTAGGTCTTTAATTCACCTGGATTTTGTGTACATAACAAACAGACAAAAAAACACATTATTTAATGGTATGGCCTCAGTTGTAGTTATTTTTGTATCTTCAGTAGAATTGTGAGTCTAGTGAAGTGGAAAATGGATAAAAATTAGCCGTTATAGAAACCTAACAATAAGTAAATAAATGTAATACAGCTTTAGTTGTTTTTGTTGTTATCGTTTATTTTATATTACTTTGATTTTGATTTTGTTTGCATTAAAATCATTTAATTTCTTGTTTGGTTTCTTATCTCTTCTTGGGGAATTCTTATATTTCCCATTCCCTCCCCAAAACATAAGTGCTATGGAAAGGGAACTTTTGATAAGAAAAGTCATTAATTCCTTTATGTAGAATTTGACTTAAATTCTAATATTTTGATCAAATTTTGCAGTGTCTATACAGTAATTTACAATTGGTGGTTGAGCAATGAATGTTTCTCAAATGCGTTTTTCTCCTTGTTTTGGCTTCTTTTCAAGAACACTTTTCTACAGAGCTTTCTATCTTTTTTCACCCATCCTTTCAACTATATTATACTGTCCCACGGAGCTCAGAAGCCAATCACTCAGCATTATTTTTATAACTTTCGTTAATGATAATCTGCTTAGTCCCTGCAGGCTGTTATAACAAAATACCTTAAACTGGGTAATTTATAAACAACAGAAATTCATTGTTTGAATTAGGCCTCAAAAATTTATTATTTGAGCTTGGACTTCCCAGCTCCTAGTTGTGGAGCTGGGAAGTTGGAGATCAAGTTGCCAGCAGATTTAGTGTCTGGTGACGATTCTCTGCCTCATAGATGACACCTTCTATGGTTCCTTACCTACAGAAGGAATGAACAAACTCCCTTGTACCTCTTTTATAAGGGCACAGATACCTTTCATGACGGTTGCCCTTGTGAATGGGATTAGCACCCTTTTAAGAGTCACCTTCCAGAAGTCCCACCTCTTACTACCAACATATTCGTGATTGGAATTCATACACAAATTTGAATGGAACACAGTCATGCAGACCATAGCATTAACAAATTAGAGAAACATAAATCACCAAGTTCAGATATATATTTAATATGAAATTGGTGTTAAAAATGTAGGTGGTACTAATTAATTACTAATGCCATATAGTTATTCAAGTCTTTTTATTCCCATCATTAGTCACTAAAATCAGAAGAGTTCAAATTTCAATAAATAATAAAAATCATATTTAAAATAAAATAATAATTTAAAAAGCCAGTTAGTAAAACACTGGGCTTAAGATCAAATTGTAATAGTCTTAAAAGCTATCATTGCTGTTTGGTAAAGAAACTCACACTGAATGTCTAGTACAAAAAAGAAGACAGAATATTATAACCTCATGGAATTCTCAAATATGAAAATAAGAACAATGTTAGAAAATAGAATAAGAAATTCTACATTAAATGGAGATGCATATCCCAAGGAAAAATATAAACATACTCTCTTTGACAATCTATTCCTTTCTGAGGGCTTACCCATATGGCATGGTGAAAAGGAAACTGGATTAGTTATTTAGATAATGTAGAAAAAAACAAAAAACAGTAGGAGCATTGCTTTTATTCTGAATAATTTCTAATATATAATTCTGACAATAGTATCTGCTGGCACATAGTAGGTGCTGGATATAATTCCTCCCTCTCTCTTTCTTGCTTTCTTGCTTGCTTGCTTGCTTGCCTTCCTTCCTTCCTTCCTTCCTTCCTTCCTTCCTTCTTTCTTTCTTTCTTCTTTCCTTCTTTTCCTTCTTTCTTGTCTAATATTTTTCTCCTGCAGTAAAGTTACTTATGATTTGTAAAATTATAACAAAACTCAAGTAGCTTTAAGTCAAATAGGTTCTACCAGAGTAATGACATCATAGCAGCTCCCTATTGTTATATTATAGAAGGTTTTAAAGATTAACATTAATAAGATCTCATGGTTGGGTAAACAGAGACACACTAAAAATGGACAATTTTCCAGGCTCTATTTACCCTATTTCATAATGTGGGCTTAATATTTTCTGCACTACTCACCTATGAAGTACTCATGCATATTTGATGGGAGAAAATTATCTTTATAAAGAGTTATATTCGTGGTTTTACTTTGTTTAGTAGAAGTGGAGGTTAGTAGATGAAATATTGGGGTGTACAGAGCTAAGAGCTGAGGATTATATATATTCATATGGTCATAGTGGATAACATATGACGTGCCAGGACATAAATAACTTCCAATACGAGGACTGATCATAGGCAGTGGGCTATGAAACTATTTCAGCAGGATAGGACTATGCACATATATCTTTAGTGAAACCTGAATTAGATTGGATATCATACCTGTTTTTCAGAAAATGTCAGTAATTTATCATAGTATTAAAGTACCATCAACTACATTATGGGGGAAACATTATAGCCTGTTTAAGAACTATAACATTGTCTCTATCCCCAACCATAGTTTATTTCAGCTTTCTGGTTATTGGCAAAATATTTACCTTTGTTGTCTGACACAAAGGGAGATTTATTATTATTGTATTATTATTATTTTGAGACAGAGTCTCGCTTTGTTGCCCATCCTGGAGTGCAGTGGCATGATCTCACATCACTGCAACCTCCACCTCCCATGTTAAAGCAATCCTCCTGCCTCAGCCTCCCAAGTAGCTGGGATTACAGGCGTGTGCCACCACATCCAGATAATTTTTGTATTTTTCATAGAGAGGGGGTTTGACCATGTTGGCCAGGCTGGTCTCGAACTCCTGACCTCAGGGTAATCCACTCACCTCGGTTTCCCAAAGTGCTGGGATTACAAGTGTGAGCCACCGCGCCCAACCAAAGGGAGGTATTTTTATGACAGGAATTTGACCATGGACTTTGAGGTCAGAATGACTGTGACACTAATAAGTCAGGTCATGAATAAGTTACTTAACTTCTTAAAGAGTCATTTAACTTACTTGTGAAATATCAAAAAAAAAAATCACACTTATTAGGAAGTAGTGATGATTAAATGACATAATATTTCCAAATATTGTCATTCTTTTTGTGCTTTTTGCAATGCATTTGCCATGGCGTATTGTAATTATTGATTTACTTATGTTTTTCATCTGGACTTATAGCCCTTTGAAGAAAGAAATTGTATTTTTTTCCCACTTAGTGTCTAGAGCAATACCACGTATGCACAGCGGGCATTCAATACATATTCATAAATAAATGGAAGTGGTGTGCATACCATTGACTATCAGACAGTAATTTTCCAATATTCCCTTAAGTTAAATGTATCCACTCACATGTTTTATCATATTTGTCCTATATGACTTTCATGCATCTAACTTTGAATAAACAATTTTGCTAAACATGTAAAATGAGTAAGAAACTACCATTAAGTAATATAAAACTGACAGAGAATGGAGTTCTTCATCAGCTCCGTATCTGGAGCTTAGGTGCATTTTTAGACCTAAATCCTCACCTTCCTCTGAATGTGTTCTCTTCTCCTCTCTGTTGGACATATATCAGCTGCTGCCCCATATTCACTTCCAACCCATCTTGACCCCTCTTGGGAGTATATCATAATTATTTCTTGACCTCTGACTTCCAGGTCAGTGGAGGCACCAGCAGTAAATCTTAGGTGGAAGGAGAGATGTTGGGATATTTATTCCCCTCACTCATTTCCTTCTGGGTTTTTGTGCTTCTTCACCGACCCTCCTTCCGATCCATCCAACTACCTCTCCAAATTCCTTTAACTGGCTCCTCTCCTTTTCCCCTTCTTAAAAAATATTTTTGATTTAAGGAGTACATGTTCAGGTTTGTTACATGGATATATTGCATAATGGTAGGATTCGGGCTTCTAGTGCACGCTTCACGCAAGTAGTGACCATTGTAATCAATAGGCAATTTTTTTTACCTTCATCTTCCTCCCAGCCTTTCCCATTTTGGAGTCCCCAGTGTCTATTGTTTTCATTTTTATGTTCTTTGTGCCCATTGTTTAGCTCCCACTTACAAGTGGAATCATAGTATTTGATTTTCTGTTTCTTAGTTATTTCACTTAGGATAATGGCCTTCAGCTCCATCCATGTTGTTGCAAAGGATATGATTTTGTTCTTTTGTTACGGCTGCATAGTGTTTCATGCTGTATATATACCACATTTTCTTTATTTAATCTCCTGTCGATGGACACATAGCATGATTCCATGACTTTGCTGTTGTGAATGGTACTTGAATAAACATATGAGTTCAGATGATTTTTAATACAATACTTTCTTTTTGGGGTGATAGATATCCAGTACTCGAATTTCTGGGTCCAAATGCTAATTCTATTTTTAGTTCTGTGAGAAATCTCAACACTGTTGTCCGTAGAGGTTGTACTAATTTACATGCCTACCAACAGTGTGTAAGTGTTCCCTTTTCCCTGCATTCATGCCAACATCCATTGTTTTTTGACTTTTTTAGTAATAGCCATTCTGACTGATGTAAGATGGTATCTTATTGTGGTCTTGATTTGTATTTCTTGGGTAATTAGTAATGTTGAGCTTTTTTTTTTTTTCTTTTGTACAAGTGAATGGCAAAATGTTGTGCTCTCTACTGTACGTAATCCAGTTACTCCAGTGGAACAGCCCTATTCACTGTTGCTTTTCTAAGTCTGTCCAGAATTTATAGATAGCTCCTTTATTGAAATCCCTTAAAATGACTCAGTTCCATATGTAAAACCTTGAAGACAATTGTAATTAATAATTGTAGAGGTGTGGCATTATTTGGGGTTAAAAATATTATTTATATGAAGTGTTTATCATAGTAATTTAATGTAGAATAAATGAGTTAAGGCATATGGAGCACTTAGAGCCTGACTAACATGTAGTACAAGCTAAAAAAATGCTTCAAGAAGTTGCAATTGTTATGATCAATGTATTGAACATATTATTTTCATCTCTGATATTTTACAGTTTTCTCTATCTCTTGTTCCAATTTGCAAATTCCCTGAAGAAATGTTGGTTCAAACTTCTATTATTCTGCTATCACTACTGCTTATCATAAGGTGGGGCACAAGGAACACTCAACATTTTTTTGAAAAGCCTAAATGAATAAATTATTCACAATACATTTTTGAAGAAAGAGCAACATGTTTAGTTATTATGCTTAATTTAGTATTAAAGATCAATTCTTTAAATTTATTATCTCTATTTCTGTAGAAATAAGCTACATCTTTGGATAATATAACTATGGTTACAGTCAAGCATCTGGAACCTTACTGAGAAATGAAATGATTAGGATGATTATGTTCTTAACAAGCTTATACAACATCTGCTAATGTGAACTTGAGCTATGGGGCAGGTAAAACCTTACACAATATTCCATTATGAGTAACAAGGCATCTTTCAAATTTAAGTATTTATAGATTTGTTTTTCTTAAGAACTAAATGTTTTGTTTGTGAAATTGCATTTGAAACTGACTTCCTTATTTTAATAGTGTTTGCCTGTCACAATTTAACACCCTAAGAAATCTTCAAAACTTATTTTGAATTGCAATGCATTTATTAGGAGGTCTACAGAATAAATACTTGAATAAATATTTCCCAGATGCTTAAACATATAAGTTAAGAGCCTCAGTTAATGACTTGGAAATCACTTTTCAATTCTCAGGCTATGTATTTGTTGGAATTTCAGGTTCTGTATTTAGCCTATATAAGTTATAGCTTCAATAAGTGACCTTATAAGTTAGAACTAATGCAACCAATCAATCATTGCTGTTGTAAAATTGATGAAAACAGTATATGAAAATACCCTACATATTTCCTATGATATAGAAGGCACTGAATTTTTAATTTACTATTCTTATTTTTTCTTCATTTTTTTAATAATGTAAAAGAAGTTAAACATAAGCCAACTTAATAGCAACAAAAAATAAAGAAATAAAACAAAATAAATAAACACAAACAAAACAAACATAGACACCAGATTATAGACCCTAAGGGGTTCTGTGGATCAAATTTTATTTATTTATATGCAGAGATATTGCTATGGGCTGAATATTAGTGTTCCTCCAAAATTCATATGTTGACATCTAATCCCCAAGGTGATAGTATTAGGAGATAGGAACTTTTGGAAGGTGATTAGGTAATGAGGGCAGAGTTCTCACTAACAGGATTTGTGCCCTTGTAAAATAGGCCCAAGGGAGCTGATTCAGCCCTTCCATCATGTAACGATGCTGCTAGAGTGCATCATCTATGAACCAGAATGTGGGCTTTTCTAGATACCCTATCTCTTGATCTGTTTTGATTGTGGACTACCCCAGCATCCAGAATTGTGGGAAACACATTTCTGTTGTTTGTTTTATGGTATTCTGTTATATAGCAGCCAAAACATACTAAACAGAAAATTGCTCTTGAGAAGTAGGAGCACTGCTGTAACAGTTAAATCTAAAAATGTGGAAGCAGCTTTGGAACTGGATAATGGGTGGAAGACTGGAAAGGTTTGGAGTTTCATGCTAGAAAAACTCTGTATTTCTATAAACAGGCTGTTAAGAATAATTCTGGTGAGGCCCAGCAAGACAAGTGGATAGCTGTAGAGAAAGCCTCAATCTTCTTACAGAATACCTGAGTGATTGTTGTGAACAGAAGTTTGATAGAAATATGTAGAGTAAGACCACTCTGATGAGGTCTCAGGAAGAAATGATGAACAGGTTGTTGGAAACTGGAGAAAAAGTGATATTTGTTATAAAGTGGTAGAGAACTTGACTGAATTGTGGCTTAGTGCTTTATGAAAAGTAGAACTTGTGAGCTATGAAATAGGATATTTAGTTTAATATGTTTCTAAGCGAAGTGTTGAAGTTGCAGCTTGGCTTCTCTTGAGTGCTTACGCTAAAATGTGAGCAGAAAGAATTCAGTGACACAATTTTTAATCATAAGGGTAGCAGAACTTAAAAATTTGGAAAACTCTCTGCCTATTCATATTGAAAAGAATGAGAAAGTGTGTTTAGGAAATAATGTCAATAGTATAGCTAAGCGACCATCTGATAAGAAAATTATTCAGCCTGCTAAACAGCAGTCAAAACCTATTGTCCCAAATAATGAAAATGTGGCACAAAGGTATTTCAGGAATTATCAGGTCTGCCCTTCCCATCACAGACCTAAAATGTCTTGTCATGGGGGACAGAATGATTCCAAAGGAGCAGCTGTGTATGCCCCCACAACCTCAGTACTCATTTCCTGGTGCCTCCTCAAGGCTGTGCTCTCCATACTCTAGCACAGCATTCTCTGGTTGCTTAAGGTTCAGCTCCAGCAGGCCATGGTGGCTGTTTCTGAAGAGGACACAGGTGGTAAACCTCGGTGGTGTCTGTGCAGTACCATCTCTGCCAGCTCACAGAATGCACAAGCTATGGGAATGTGGCCACCTCTACCTAGATTTCAAAGGAAAAAGCCACTCAGAACGTCTATTATGCAACTCACACAGGGAGGTACCACAATGGTGGGGCCACTAGAAAATTCCCACCAGGATAGTGCCTTACAGAGCTATGGGAGCAGGACCATTCCTACAACCTTACAGTGATAGAACCACCAGTTTTGGAGAGCTGTAGGCACATGACTCTAACCTGTGAGAGCTGTGGCATGGGCTGCACTCAGCAAAGTAATGAGGGTGGCCTTCCAGAGTCTTTAGGGCTCCATCCCTGCTCCAGTATTTCCAGAAGGTGGAATGCTGAGTCAAAGATTATTCTTATGTCTTAAGATTTAATGTAGTTTGACCTGTGAGTTTCAGACTTATTTGGGATATGTTAACCATTTATTCTTTCTTATTTCTTCTTTTTAGAGTGGGAATGTCTATCTTATGCCTTTCTCACCACTGTATTTTGGAAGTGCTTCACTTGTTTGATTTCACAGTTCATGGGTGAACAGATATTTACCACTATGAATTATACCATGAGTCTCACACAGCTGATTTAGATTAAATTTACAGGAGAGTTTGAAACTCGACTTTAAAGTTGATGCTGGAACTAGTTAAGACTGTGAGGGTTATTAGGATGGAATGAATATATATTGCATACAAGAAAGATATTAATTTTGGAGGGCAAGGGGTAGAATGCTATGGTCTGAATGTTCGTGCCTCCTCATAAACATGTATTAAAACCTAAACCCAAGGTGGTAGCATTAGGAGGTAAGGCTTTTTAGGGAGATGATCAGATCATAAGGTCTCATTATCAGAATGAGTGACCTTTTATAGAGACTCCGGAGAGCTTCCTCAATCCTTCTGCTATGTGAAGAAGACACAACAAAAGGATGACCATCTTTGAACCAGAAAATGAAATCTCACAAGCTGCCAAATCCACCAGCTCCTTAATGTTAGGCTTTCCAACCATGAGAATTGTGTAAAAATACATTTCTCTGGTTTATGAGCTACCTAGTCTATGGTACTTTTTCCTAGCAGGCATAAAGGACTAAGGTATCTTTCTATTTTTTCTAATAGAAGGGATCCATTCTGTATCCTTGAGGGAAAATAGGTCAATAAGCAGAAGAACTTGTTTCTAGATCAGTCATTATTTCCTGAGTGACTATTGCTGAACTACTGCTATAGCCTTCAGTTTCCTGATTCATGCAACATGACTCGAAATTGATAATCTCATTAAATTATGAGTCTCTGCAATTTCAGTAGCTCTCTTGGTTTAACAATGTATTTATTTATTTTTGTCCATTAAATGTACTGCTTATTTTTAGTAAGTGACCCAATGTGCGAAAGGCCATGTGGATGAGTAACTGCTTAAGGCTCAGAAATCTCAACTTTGGTCATATTTCTGCCATCAATTTTCTGAAGACTTTTGCTTGATTTCTGTACACCTAGATTTTCTCATATATAACATAAAAGTATATGAAAACAAAAATTTCCAGAAATTTTTTCTCTGTAACAAACTGTAACATTTTATAAATTTGTATTTCCTCAAAGTGTATTATTTCTGCTATTTACAAAAAGAAGACTTTTTCTTAAATTTTCCTCAGTAATCTGCAGTGTTAAAAACACATATTTAAAAAGTTAATGCATGTTGTTGTATACATCAACTAAAGGTCATAAATTCATACTCTTGTCCACCACAACTCTTTCATTCACAATTCAAATAAATTTTTTCCAGTGACATTTTAAATATTTTATTTGAGTAATAGTGGAAAATATCTAATTAATCTTCATGCATTTTGTTAATAGGCTTTACTTTGTAGAGCACTTTTAGGTTCACAGAAAAATTGAGTGAAAGATACAGAGACTTTCCATATATCCTTGCCACTCACTCAACAAACACAATCTCCCCATTATCAACATCTCCCACCAAAATGATACATTTGTTACAACCAATGAACCTACTTTACAGATCATTATAACCCAGAGTCCATAGTTTACATTAGGGTGACTCTTCAAAAACTTAATTAAATTTTGGCTCAAAGACATTGGACAAAAGGAAGTCTGATTATCTAGAAAAGTTTTGAACAGATTCAACAGTTCACAGGGGTTTTTTTTGTTTGTTTTTGTTTTTAAAGTTTATTTTGCCAAGATTGAGAATGCACCTGAGACACAGCCTCAGGAAGTCCTGACGACATGTACCCAAGGTGGTCGGGGCACAGCTTGGTTTTATACATTTTAGGGAGACATGAGACATCAATCAATACATGTAAGAAGTACACTGGTTCAGTCTGGAAAGGCGGGACAACTCGAAGCAAAGGTAGGAAGACTGGAAGTGGGGAGAGAGCTTCCAGGTCACAGATTGGTGATATACAACCGGTTACTTTCTTTTGAGTTTCTGATTAGTCACAGGGATTGTTTTTTAGTAAACTGAATATATTTTATCTTCTATTATCCTACCATTTCCCAAATAATAATAAATCTCCACAATGACAACATAAAGGCATCTTTAATATATACATAGATTCAATTTTGAACATTTACTAAGGAATTATAAATGAGATTTCAGGTAAATTATTTTTATTTTTCAGATGACAAAAGTAAACTGAGACATTATTTGCTGTATACTAGAGATGATTAAGGATGTTCCTCTCCTAGAAACTGAAACCTGACACATAAAATGCTTATTAAAATTGCTATGGAGTTATAAACAATGAAATATATTTGCTCCACTTAGGCAAAAATAGAACTACTTAACAAATCTTTCTTAATGATCATATATATGGTTGTGAAGGTAATTTTCTATTTCAGAATAATCATCTTTATTTTATTTATTTATTTTTATTTTTATTTTGTTTTGTTGAGACGGAGTCTCGCTCTGTCGCCCAGGCTGGAGTACAGCGGCGCGATCTCGGCTCACTGCAATCTCCACCTCCTGGGTTCACGCCATTCTCCTGTCTCAGCCTCCTGATTAGCTAGGACTACGAGCGCCCGCCACCACGCCCAGCTAATTTGGTTTTGTATTTTTAGTAGAGACAGGGTTTCACCATGTTAGCCAGGATGGTCTCAATCTCCTAACTTAGTATCCACCTGCCTCAGCCTCCCAAAGTGCTGGGATTACAGACGTGAGCCACCGCACCCAGCCTGTGAAGGCAATTTTCTATTTCTGAATAATCCTCTTTATTTTTTTACAACCCTAAATGAATCCAATTTTCCTCTTTAAAAGATCTATGCAACACTTGCCTGAACACTAAACCACTATAGTATTTCTTTAAGGGTTAATTGAAGATTAGTTATGGGAGACTAGTGAAAAGTGGAAATAACTTTAGAATCAATGATATAATCAGAAATGTAAGGAAAAATAAATGATATTAATCTCTAGATCACAGAGAATTATACAGAACACAAATGTTAGGCAAATCTGGAAGTCAGGTATAAGGGAAGATGAGAAGCTGGGGACTGTGAGAGTAAATGGGATTTTACTCTGACCCTACACTGAGATGAATTGACTAGATCTCACTCATTATCAGTTTCTAGAGTCTATTTGTTTTCGTGTATATGACAAGTGGTTTGGGTCTTCCAACTGTTGGAAAAAACAAAGCAAAAAAAAAAACCAAAATGTTTAACCCTTTATGAATGTAGAAAGAAGAAAGAAAGGAGAGAAAGAGAGAAGGAAGGAGAGAAAGAAAGAAAAGAAATAAAGAAGAAAGAAGGAAAGAAAGAGAAAGAAAGAGAAAGAAAGAGAGAGAAACAATAGAGGCAGTAATAGGTCCTGTGCTGAGTCAGCAGTCCCAAACATTTCTATATTACATGTGGAATTCAACCAGAACAGAGCTTTAAATATCTTTTTCAAAAAGAAGTGACATAGAATAAAAATAATGAATTAAAATTGGTTCTTTCCTAGCATGACTGTTTATGATGTTTGTAAAAGAAATTTATGAGACAGACTCTCTTCCCAGTAAAATTTACTGATTGGTTTTTTCTTTGACAAAAGACGTGAACAGAACAATTTTGCAATTGCCTGAAAATAATGCTGGATTTATTGCCTGGTCAGAATATAAGAGAAATTTAATCATCCATAACAGGTGGAAGTGATATAGTCAGCAGAATCTCTTTCCCTAGTATAAATGAACCAGTAAAAACTATCTCACTACAGAGATATCATTGAAAGAGATGGCAAAGGCTTGGAGGCAAGGAAGAAGAGATAAAGCAGAAGACAGCTAGAAGATTAGAAATGGATAGAGAAGGGATGAACTGGGGTTAATGAGATTTGCCTTTTACACAGTTAGTATACGTAAACCCGAAAAGCAACTTCAAATTTGAAAGCAAGTTCCAAGTAGAGAGATGAAGTAAAAGACTACTCCTCTGGAAAAAATAAAAAAAAGAAAGAAAGAAAAAAGCTCTGTTGTGGATTGCATTTTGTCCTCCCCTAAATTCATATATTGCTGTCTTAATTTCTGCTTCCTCAGAATGTGACCTTATTTGAAAATACGGTCATTGCAGATTTATTTATTCGTGTTAAGGTGAGGTCATCAGGCAGTTCCCTAATCCAATGTGACTGATGTTTTTATAGAATGAGGAAATGTGAACACAGAGACACACACATAGGAAGAGTGACATAAGATAAAGGCTGAGAATGGAGAGATGCATCTAGGTCAAAGAGTGCCAACGAACCACCAGAAGCTAGGTGAAAGGCATGGGACAGATTCTCTGTTTCACAACTTTCAGAGGGAACCAATCTTGTAGATAACTGGATCTTGGATATCCAGCCTCCAGAGCTGTGAAACCATATACTTCTGTTGTTTAATCGGACAATTTGTAGTTACTTTGTTAAAGAAGCGCTAGCAAACTAACATGTGTCCGAAACCTTTACTCTTGAATAATTGCTAAATAAAGCTAGCAATAAAACTCTCTAAAATATTCGAATCCTCCATTTCATTTTAAGGTGAATGAGAAAAGTCTAGTAGAGAAGCCTAAACTTCTTAAGAAATATTTTATTCCAGTACATTCTGAGAGCACTGACAATTATTCCACAGTGAACTCTATAGTTCCTGTTTATAAGTATTGAAATTGTGTATTAATTGGTTCTTCAATATCTGGATTTCTTAAATCCATGTTAAGCTTCATGAAAATCAAAGGCTTTCCACCACTAGCATCTAGGAAAAGGCTAAATACGCAACTTTGCTTAATTTTTAAACACCGAAGTAGTTTAATGTGATCTGCATTGGAGCCAAACATTTCTGAGTTTAAAATTTGGCTTTGGCACATTCACACACGCTTACTTGACCTCAGGATGATGAAAATATTAGATATTGAAGATAAAACAGCTATTAGCTGACTAAAGTATTAGCCAGCATACGGCAGATAATAAATGGTAGCTATTGGTAAATAGCAAAATGTAGAGGAAGGGTTTTGTATATGGAATGTATAGTCACACAGTTGTATCACATCTGATCATGGAAAGATGCCTCACTACCATGAACCTTGTTCCTCATCTCAATAAGTAGAATGATAGTGTATATTGGATTGTTAAATAAACTAGAACTTTCTCTGGTAAGTTATAAGAATGCAACAAGTTCTATAAATTCATCAAATAATAATTATCTCTCCTATATAGAAAAATTAGATAATTCCAGATCTGTATACAAATTGCATGCTACTCCCTTTTGAGAGATGGTCTTTTAAACATTCTTGCTGCTAAAGTTGGGACAGTTGTCCTCTTCAAATTTCATGTTGAAATTTGATCACCAATGTTGGAGGTGGGACCTAATGGCAGCTGTTTGGGTCATGGGGGAATGCCATTATGAATAGCTTAATGCCCTCCCTGGGACGAGGGTGAATGAATTCTCATACTATTAGTTCCCTTAAGAGCTGGTTGTTTAAGAGCCTTGAACCTCCCTCCTCCTGCTTCTCACTCTTGCTTTCTCCTCGTACCATGTGATCTCTGCACATACCAGCTCCCGTTCCCCTTTCACCATGCATGAAAGCAGCCTGAAGCCCTCACCAGAAGAATATATTGGTGCCATGCTTCTGCTGCAGCCTGCAGAACCATGAGCTACATAAACCCATTTTCTTTATAAATTTCCCAGCCTCAGGTATTCCTTTATAACAAAATAATATGGACTAAAACATTTAGCTTTTTGCTTTGCTGGTTTGTGCCCTTATTGGCAATCTCCATTTCTTGGTTCTGAAGATCAAAATATTTTTAGATATTCAAACCTTTTAATTAAGTCCCAGGTCCAGAATTAGGTGGCCCAAGGCAAAAATGTGTTGGAATCAGTGTCCTTTATCACCAGCCTCGATTTAGCAGTCAGATATATCTTCTTGTTTACTTGGTCATATAGCAAGTGCAATCTTAAATCCAATTGACAAACCTCATGAAACAAGGGCTACCCTGTTTCTCCACTATCTCTCTTCCTTGGCTACTGGGTCAGACTCATAGTACAGATTTAAAATATGGAGTAAAATGTATTATAAGAACCCATGATGTTCCATGGAATCCAAGCTTTTGTGACAAAAAGCAAACCGAAATAAGAATGTGATGAGGGGCCCTTTTCTACTGTCTCTCCTTGAATCCTGCATGACTGTTTTATTCTTTACTGTCCAGAAAAACTGACTTGACTTGGATTCTTTGTTTTATACTGCATAGTGTATGCCCACACGTACTCCCTATTTTACATGTTGTATATGCAGATTCCTGAAAAGAGAAAATAATCTCACTCAGATCCAATTGCCAAATAGCCAATATGACCAGGCCAGCTTGTATTAGGTTTCCGACTCTAGATAAATTGACTGAGGATGTAGAACTGGAAATCTCTTTTAATAAAAGTCCCCAGCATCCTACTGACTGAACTATATGAATGAAGGGTGGCAGGGGTAAAGATTTCATGAAATAACGTCTGGGAAGGCAATCAATCAAAAAGCTATCTGATATCCCTAGTCCCATTCTATGTCAGGGACCTTGTCCTTACTCTTAGGAGAATTGGAAGAACAGTTCCTATGGCAACTCCTCCTCCTCATGAGTTGAATGATTCTGTAACTTCCTTGTTTGGGCAGATCTCAGAGCTGGGGCTGACACCTGCTTGACTGGTGGCATGCTTTTTCCTCCTAAAATCAAATTCTGAGTCCTGACACTTGGAGGCTCTTATTACGGCTTTTGGCAGATCAAGATGTCCCTTGGACCACCATGACCAACTTGTATTGTTGTATTTATTTTCCTTTTGGTGTTGCCTTTCTCTAATACCTGGTGTCTATTTTTCCAACCACAGTATATCTAACACTATAAACTGCCTTTACGAAGATAGGAGAGAATCGTTCACATTTTGACAGCTTTTTCCTCTGAGTAGGCTTCAGAAACACTTTTGTCTTCCTTGACACAATCTGTTGACATGCAAGAGGAGACATGATTTTTCTCTCTCTGGAACACCAATACATTGGAATGGCCTTCCCGCTTGACGAACCTTATGGCAGAGACCAAACTCTTTGCATGCTGACTGGTCAGCACCGGTTATTAACCTGCCAGCTCAGTTCTGATGCCTGGAGGAAAGACAACAGGGTTTTAAAGGGACAGTAAATATTCCATACGGCTCAGGACTAAACAGAGTTGCATCTTTGAAAGATTTATATTTATAGTAAACATAAATCAACTCTCTAAAGAAAATGAAAAAAAATAGATGTCTACATAATTTACTAGCAGACCACCTTGCATAGTTTCAAAGTACACCGATATGATTATCAGAAGAGTCCTGGTGATGACAGAAGGTTTAGATTCACAGTGAGGATAATATTGCTTTCAACACAAATGAATGGAAGCATAAATAATAGAGTCTCAGGAGTAAACTCTTCTCATTGGTATCAAATATCTGGTTCTAATAAGACAGGGTAGCTGAAGGTGTGGGAGGAGGTTAATCCTTCATACTGTAATAAATTAAAAATTATGGAGACAATATATGAAATACCATGTGTGTTGATTCTTTGTGATAAATATGCATTTTGATAGTTAAATGAATATAGGCTACTGAAAGGATTATGACCTCTAGGAAATAAAAGTCTTAGTGAAATTTGCAAATATACTGGACCAAGAAGTAAATTCCCATCTTGGGATGGGAATTTAACGGTATAAGTGTTATTCTAAAAATAGAGCATTTGCTTCAAATCAACCCAATGCATCCTTTTGGTTTACCTTTCTACTCCGGAACCAGAGCAGGTGAACAGAGAAGCCACACCTGTATTTTAAAATAACAGAGAGAAGGCACAGCCTAGTCAAGACTAAAACCTAGCTAACATGGCTCGTTAGATTATTTATTAATTTTCCCATTCTCTTTAAGAAGAAAACATTTATAATGCCTAGGACACTTCCTGATACATAAGTGATGCTCAATAAATATTTCTGAAATAGATTTATGAATGAGTGAATCTTCGTTATCATCAATGGAAAAGTCAAGGTTTAGAGAGGTTGAGAAGAAGGTTCTCTTACATGATCAGTTCCTAATTCAGCAGGAAAATAAAAACTGACATATTTTGAGATTTTACATTAAGCAATTATTCCAGACACAATGTATATAAATTCACAGTTAGTTTTAAGAGTAGCCTTTTTATTTTCTGTTTAATGGACAAATCAACATTTTGTTACAGTCAAGTAATATGCCAAAAAGATGACTTTGTTTACATGTAAGTTATTTGGGATTAAATCTCAAATAACTATAAGTGTTATTCTAACAATGTAATGATTTTTGTTTGTTTATTTATTTATTTATATATTTATTTATTTATTTATTTCGAGATGGAGTATCGCTCTCTTACCCAGGCTGGAGTGCAGTGGCGCGATCTCGGCTCACTGCAAGCTCTGCCTCCCAGGTTCATGCCATTCTCCTGCCTCAGCCTCCCGAGTAGCTGGGACTACAGGTGCCCACCACCACGCCCGGCTAATTTTTTGCATTTATAGTGGAGATGGGGTTTCACCATGATTTTTGAAAAAATTTTTCAAGGTGATTTATCATAACTGAAGAGGTTACCTGCTCCTCCACACCTGTGGGCGTTTCTCGTTAGGTGGAATGTGAGACTTGAGAAAAGAAATGAGACACAGAGACAAAGTATAGAGAAAGAAAAAGTGGGCCCGGGGGACCGGCGCTCAGCATACAAAGGACCCACGCTGGCACTGGTCTCAGTATTTATTGATCATTATCTTTACCATCTTAGAAAAAGGGAAGTGGCTCATCATCGTAGGGAGGTCAGCAGTAAGACATATGAATAAAGATCTTTGTGACATGAATAAGTTTAAGGAGAAGTGCTGTACCTTGATATGCACATGCAAACATCTCCATAAACCTTTTTAGTGCATAAAGAGCAGTACTGCCGCTAGCACGTCCCACCTTCAGCCCTAAGGCGGTTTTCTCCTTTCTCAGTAAACAGAACATACAATTGGGTTTTACACTGAGATGTTCCATTGCGCCCAGGGACAAGCATGAGACAGATGCTTTTCTCTATCTCAACTGCCAAGAGGCCTTCTTTCCTCTTATTCTAATCCTCCTCAGCACGGACCCTTCACGGGTGTCAGGCTGGGGGATGATTAGGTCTTTCCCTTCCCACAAGGCCATATTTTAGACTATCACATGGGGAGAAACCTTGGACAATGCCTAACTTGCCTAGGAAGAGGTCCCTGCGAGCTTTCACAGTGTATGTGTCCCTGGGTACTTGAGATTAAGAGAATGGTGATGACTTTTAACCAGCAAGCTGCCTTCAGGCACTTGTTTAACAAAGCACATCCTGCACAGCCCAAAATCCGTTAAACCTTGAGTCATCACAGCACATGTCTCTTGCAAGGACAGGGTTGGGGGTAGGGTCACAGATTAACAGCATCTCAAATACAGAACAAAATGGAGTCTCTTATGTCTATTTCTTTCTATACAGACACAGTAACAGTCTGATCTCTCTTTCTTTTCCCCACACATAACATTTTGAGAAAAATGGGGTGGTATTACAGCAGTCCAAGGTGATCTTCTGAGCTGAAAATGAACCTGTCTTTTTCATTGAAATAAATGAACACACATTTTGTTTAGTGCTTTAAAAGAAACTGAGTGACTGAAAGGATGGACAATTTTCTAAAAAGTGAAAATTCTGAATAATTGTTTTGTTTAATTTAATTTAGGAGAGCTAAATAAACATGAGGCCAAAGTACATAAGAAAGTGGCAGTCTTTTATCGCAAACATATGTACACTCTCGGACGAGGTTCTCTGATCCTCAGGTGTGGGGGTGCCAGGGAAGTCGCGCGGGTGCTCTCGGGTGAGGTTTCCCGGTCCACGAATGCGGGGGTCGAAGAAGCCACACCAGTGCTTACCGGCGGCGGACTTTTATGCCTGCGAGCTGGAAGGGGAGGAGTTTGGGGCGTGTGTGTAGGAGTGGCTTCTTGAATTTCGGTGTCCCCGGCTTGACGTCACTCTGCACATGCTCAGTTGATTTGGTTCTTTCCCGGGCGCGGAAAAATCTGTGATGAAGAACCCGGAAACAACAGGGACTGCTCCATCTTGTTCACCTTCCTCCATCTTGTCCCTTCTCCCTCACTCAAACAATAATAAGGCAACATATTTTTATTGAACACTGCTAGTTATCAATTGTGTTAGATTGTCATGGGTCATGTGAAAAATTTACCATTTATTGTTTACGTCTCCAAGGAATCTGACAGGAACATGTTGTTCCACTTCCCAACTATTGCCGTTTTTGACATAACACTTTCCCTGGAAAATACTTTCTTACTGACATTGGAGTGAATATCCTCTATAATCTGGGAATGTCTAAGCATGAATACCTGGGATTTTCTCCATTTAAATGGTGGTTCTAACACATTATCAATTTTTTTTTCTTTTTTTTTTTTTTGAGATGGAGTCTCACTTTGTTGCCCTGAGTGGAGTGCAATGATGTGTTCTTGGCTCAGTGCAACCTCTGCCTCCCGGGTTCAAGAGATTCTCCTGTCTCAGCCTCCCGAGTAGCTGGGATTACTGGTGCCTGCCACCACACCCAGCTAATTTTTGTATTTTTAGTACAGATGGGGTTTCACCATGTTGGTCAGGCTGGTCTCGAACTCCTGACCTCACGATCTGCCCACCTCAGCTTCCCAAAGTGCTGGGATTACAGGCAGGAGCCACTGCACCCGGCCACATTATCAACTTTTTGAACCTGATCTTTCCAGCCTTCTTAGTTGAATTGGATCACCAACTGCATGTTTTCTTCTTTTTAACTGGGAAGTTAGGCAGAAAATTAGCATAGAATTTCCTCTTGACAAATACATAAAATGAGGAAGAATATCTCAGATCTTCCTTGAAATATAATATTTATTCTGTTCTCAGAACCAGAAAAGATAACATCACAATTCCACCACTTTTGTATAGGTAGAAGTTGTTTTATTATATCATATTATGTCATTGTTACAACTTTCCATTAAAACTGTGCAAGATTTGTATGTGTGAAAAGAAGACAAGATAGAAATTTATTATTGGATATGTCTATACTTTATTTGTAAAAACAATTTATTTTCTCCATTAAATAAGCAGTGTTCATTGGATATCTTCAGTTTCAAATAATTTTATCTACAATGTCTAGATAATTAGCCAACAATAGCAATCCTACTTCCTCTAAAAATACCTGATATTTGAAAGAGTAAACATGGAAAGCAATACTATATGACAAATGTTGCAGAAAATATAAATCACCCCAAAATTTGGTCTCCTCTTTTCAATCAGAATATAATCAATGACTTTTATACAGATTCCATTTTCAGATACATGTTTCTATATGAATAGCTTCCAATGAGGCAGATTCAAGCAAAATATGATTGGTTGAAGATTTTTTGCAATATTATCTTAAAAGACAATTACTACTTGCCTTACCCCCTTATTCTTTTTCTTTTTCTTCTGGGTTGGACTATAAATATGATGGCGAGATTTGGATCAGCCACATTAGACTATGAATTCAAATTGGAAATAGAATTTAGACTTGAAGAAAAAACAAGCTAAAGGATCCTGGTTCTATGAGTATATTAATATTTCCAATATAGTCTTTGGACTACCTGCTTTTGTACTCTATGTGAGAGAAGACTAAACTATGTATTGAATTTAAGATTCTTTTATGTCATGACTCTTCTAATGAATAAATTCAGCCCTTAGTTAGAAAGGTAACCATATCTAGAGATATTTTGTGTCTTGTCCGACACTAGATATTGGGGAAATATAAATATTCATAAATGGGAAGAAAATTTACTTAAATGGTATTCATCTAGAGCACCTAAGCATTTTTTTATTTCTGTAGCACCTCAGCTATTCAACCTTGCACACTGAAGAATACTTTATGATAATATGTGTATAGGGAATAATAGCAGAGTAAAACTTACTCATTTTAAAGGGCATTGGCTACATAATCTAGTACTATATAGTCCAATAAACAAGTTTAGTAAAATATTTCTCTCTCTCCAAAGTCTAAATTTTATTATTTTATCACACTGAATTTATAAATTACTAGTACATATTACAAGAAAATATTGAAGAAAAACACAGAGTAAAACATATTTGTTCTTAGGGCTTGGGGCTTATAATGCTATGTATTGTAATACATAGATCTTTTTAAAGTCAGGAAGCCTCTGGACCCAATGGCCAAAAAAGAAGAGACAGTAGAGGGGGTGAGAGCAGAAAGGGAGGGGGAGAGAGAGAGAGAGAGAGAGAGAGAGAGAGAGAGAAGATTGAGAATAAATGGAGCCATTGCAGCCAAATGAAACTGAGAGAAAGAAGGGATAAAAGAAATGACCAAATGTCCTACTGTTTGTTTGTTTGTTTTCCTTCAATTCACTGATAGAAAATAGGCTCAATGAGTAGCAGAATTCCTTTTTATTTATGTGTGGAATTCTTTAAATCTTCATTCATCCGTAAGGAAGAGTAAGGGTGACTGGAGAAAAATAAGTTTTAATGTAACTCAATTTGTGATGAAGGTGAGACCCTTTATTTTTTATTAATTCATCTATATAAATAAATATAAATGGCACTCAGGCTATATTGCTGAGTGAAGACATAATTAGATAATAAATAATGGATAATTGGATAAGTAATGTCAAAATGTTGCACTACTAGTTCTTCAAAAAATTATCTCTATATTAATGTATATATACATACTACACAGACATATATACATAAATACATATATACACACACTTGTATATGTATGTATGTATGCCTACACATTTACATATGGTTGCTCTTGAAATATAAATATAATTTTAAATTTATTTATGGTAAAATCACTGTTGTTTGGTTTATGATTCTGTAAATTCAAACGTATGCATACATTTGTATCACCATCACCAGAAACAGAACAGAATACAGAACAATTCCCTAATCCCCAAAATTTCTGTTGTGCAGCTCCACAGCAAATGCTACTCCAACTCCTAACTCAGGCAACCAGTGATCTATTATCCATCTCTGTAACTTTATCTTTTCCAGAATGTAATATATTTGGAATCAGATAATATGTAACATTTTGAAACAGGCTTCTTTTGCTTAGTGTAATGCATTTGAAACTGAGTCAAGTGTTGTGTTTATGGGTAGTCTGTTCCTTTTGCTGCTAGGGAGTATTTCCTTATATCACAATTGGTTTATTTATTTATATTATTTTTTAAAGAAGCCCAAACATATTTTCTTGCTGTATTTGTGTTTAATTATCCATCGACAATGAGCAAGCATGAAGATGGTCTTCTGCAGGACAACCTGGTCGCAGGACTGAGGCGATTCAGCAGCACTGAGAAGGAGTGTGAGGACTATACAGAGGGGGGCTGCCTCTTGTTTCATGTTAGAGACAAACTGTAACACAGTCCATGGGCCTACAGTCTTCCCCTGTTATCATCTGGTAAACTATGTAGTCATCCACTTAATTCCGGAAGCCCTAGCTGTCCCGCAAGTGATGTTCTGCAGCTTCAATATTCAGGGGATCATCAAAATTCACAAGATCAGTAAAGAAAGAGTTTAATCCCCAGATAATATCCTTTAATGTTCTCGTGGGATCCCAGCCAGTGCAGTCAATCGAATGTTCTCTCAGTAAACTCAGACATACTTCCCCTGTCTCTGTTATGTTGTGGTGTCACATCCTGGTCAGGCATTTCACTTTGGGAGGCGCCATGATGTACGCATGGGAACTTCAGTTTCAAATGGAAATTTTCCACCTTTTAACCCCCTCATCTGGTTACAATTAGCTGAAAACAATGAGGCTGGTTTGGATCAAGAAAAGGCACTTTACATGTACAGTGTAAATTAGCTTCAAGTTCTGCAATCTCTTTAACAAGCAACTTGTCTCCACAGAAACCCTCCAAGTGGAGGCGGACACTGTGGCTGCCGTCGGGACCATTTGAACAACAGTTTTTGTTGTTGTTTGTTTTCCATGTTTTGGTGACCAGGATAATGCTTCTATAAACATCCATGTGCAGATTACTGTTGGAATACAAACGGACATTTCTCCAGGGTAAACACCTAGAAGTGGGTGGCTGAGTCCTGTGGTCAGTGTATTATTATTATTATTATTATTTTATTTTAAATTTTTTATTATTATTATTATTTTGAGAGGGAGTGTCACTCTGTCGCCCAGGCTGGAGTGCAGTGGCGCGATCTGGACTCACTGCAAGCTCCGCCTCCTGGGTTCACGCCATTCTCCTGCCTCAGCCTCCCGAGTAGCTGGGACTACAGGCGCCCCCCACAACGCCCAGCTAAGTTTTTGTATTTTCGGTAGAGACGGGGTTTCGCCGTGTCAGCCAGGATGGTCTCGATCTCTGACCTAGTGATTTGCCCGCCTTGGCCTCCCAAAGTGCTGGGATTACAGGCGTGAGCCACCACGCCTGGCCTTAGAGTTAATTTTTATACAAAATATAAAGTTTAAGTCAAACTCATTTTTTGGCTTATAGATGTTCAATTATTTCAGAAATATTTGTTGGGAAGACTATGCTTTCTCCACTGAATTGCATTTGCAACTTTTTCAAAAATTATTTGACCATATTTATTTATATTTCTGCACTATCTAAGTTTTTAAACTGTATGCAATAAAACAAGAGCTGGCTTTGCAAAGTCACTTTAAGTAAAATATTTAAAAATATATATATAACCCTATGTACCCATTATTCTTCCCTCTCTACATTTATTCAGATATTTACCATTTTTTCTTTTGTTCTTCATTCGTTACCATTTCTCTTCTGTTTGCATTTTTTTTTTTTTTTTTTTTTTTTTTTTTTTTTTTTTTTGAGATGGAGTCTCGCTCTGTCGCCCGGGCTGGAGTGCAGTGGCCGGATCTCAGCTCACTGCAAGCTCCGCCTCCCGGGTTTACGCCATTCTCCTGCCTCAGCCTCCCAAGTAACTGGGACTACAGGCGCCCGCCATCTCGCCCGGCTAGTTTTTGTATTTTTTAGTAGAGACGGGGTTTCACCGTGTTCGCCAGGATGGTCTCGATCTTCTGACCTCGTGATCCACCCGTCTCGGCCTCCCAAAGTGCTGGGATTACAGGCTTGAGCCACCGCGCCCGGCCTTCCTGTTTGCATTTTTAAAAGCATCTTTATGGATGACAAATTGTCTTAATTTTCTTTCATCTGACAATGTGTTTCACTTTTGATCCTGAAAGATAGTTTTGCTCCATAAGAATTCTCAGTTTACTTTTAGCTTTTCCTCTCAGCACTTCAACAAATGCTATTCCACTCTCTTGCTGCCTCCATCGATTCTGATTAGAAACCTGCAGTTATCTGAATTATTTCTCCTCCTATGCAATATGTGGATTTTGTCTGGCTGCTTTTAAGACTTCTCCTTTTTCTTTGGTTTTCAAGAGTTTCATTATAGTGCCCCAGAATGGTTTGATTTCTGTTTATTCTGCTTGGAGTTGGCTGAGTGTTTTGGATCTGTACATTTGTATCTTTCATTAAATGTGTAACACACTCAACCATTGATTATTTAAATATTTTGTCAGTACCTATCTCTTTTTATCTTTGCTATTAGTCCCTAGTGACACAAATGTTAGCATTTCTGATACTGTCACACAGAGATTGCTAATATTATTTTTATTTTGTTTTAATTTTTTTTCTCTCTGATGTTCAAACATAATTTCTATCGATCTATTTTCATGTCTGGTGACCTTTTCTTATGTTACGTCTATTATTGAGCTCTTTTGGTAATTTAAAAATTTCTCTTATTGAGTTTTTTGGTTCCAAAATTTTTATTTTAAAGATTCTATTTGTTTTCCAAATTTTCTATATTTTCATTCATTTGAAGATTGTGATTGTTTCATGGAACATAATCCTAACAGATGCTTTAAAGTTGTTATGAGACTCTGCATCTTATTAAAATTTTGTAGACAGCTATTTTCTTCTTTAAAAAATAATCAGTCAAACTACTTTAAGACCATAAATCCTGAACCACTTTTTTTTGGAACCATAGTTCTAATAACAGCTTAATTTTCAAAGCCTTTGCTGCATAATTTTGGTACATTCAGTGTGTGAAACATCTAAGGTTCATTATGGATTTGGAAGTGATCCAGACATTTGTTTAGTCTTAACCTTTGTATTGTTAATTCTGATCAGTTCCACACATGATTAGTTCAAAGTATAGCCCAAAACCTTATGTGTACATAAATTCAAAGTATCTCTTTTTTTTCCCCACACCCTGTAATCTCCATGCTCTTGAATTTCCAGTGGTCCCTGTTCTGCTGTTGCAGATACTAAACCTGAAGTTTTAGGGCACCCATTCTATTGCACACATCCTATGGCCGGGTTAATGTTGGTGTAAAACAGCAAGATAAAAGAGTCTGCAAAGCTGCTGCTGTTGCCCCTGCCACCTCCACCTCTTTTGCCTCTGCTGCTTCCATCATAAGCATCCAGTTTCTTTCTGGAATTTGTCTAGCATGATGCTAGAGAATCGAAAAAGCTTCATCCTTTAACCCCCCACACCAAGATTTCATTCTTTTGTCTAGACAAAGTGTGGTTTTTTTTTTTTTCCTTCTTAGAACTTTTTCTGTCTATATCTATCTGCAATTCTGAGAGATGAGGTAATCTAATCAAGAAGCTATAAAAAAAAAGAGCAAAAAAGAAAACATAACAAAAACACACAGCAGATCAAGACAGCAGCAAAAAGCAAAACAAAATAAAACAAAAAACCACAAATGGAAATTTACCACTATATGGTCATTTAAGGGTGGTGGTGATTTCCCTACCCGATGTGCCAGCTCTTACCTACTGCTCAGAGCCCTCTGATAGATGTTTTACTTTTTTTCCCCAGTATCCCTGGTAGTAATCAGTTAGCAAGATAAGCTAGATGTGCATATTCCATCTTAACTAGAACTGGAAATTTCCTATACCAACAATTTTTAAGAATCTCAGAGTCCAATGGGCCATTATTATTGACATGAGAGACATTATATTTAAGAGAGGTGAGAAGAACACATTATTTTCAACATTTTGAAAAAGACTATTCTGTATTCCTAATTACAACTCCACAATTTGATTACTGGAAAGAAAATGGAAAGTCGTTTACTTAGAGATGACATGTAAAGACTTCTTGCTAGTGAAGGATAAAAAATGAAGTGAGGAGAGAGAGAGAAGAAGAAGAAAGAGACAGGGACAGAGAAAGGGATATTCTATATATAAATTTCCAGGAGTTAGTAAAAAAAATATTTCTCACCTATTTATTTTTATAAGTAACATTTTTCTTGGTATAACATATTTTATGTTCAAGCAACTTATATGTGTTTTTGTGTGTGTATCTTAATTTTTTGAACTGTAGAAAAGCAAATGTTGGATAATCGATCTAGGTTTGTAACCAAGAAAGACTAAGATGTCAACACAATATAATAACCACATACTTGGAGAAATAAATTATAAATATTATGGCTGAATTGAAAATTATGATCCAAGGCTTTCGTAAGCCACTGTTGACTCAGAAGATGGTGGATAACATGAGATAAGGGTTAAAAAGCCTTATCACAGGGAAACCAAAGAAAAACAGTTCTGGTGTCAGTCTAGTCAGGGAGAAAGTTATTGTCATGTTAAATAAACACAAATGCCTCTAAAAGCAAAGAGTCCCAGGATCCCATACTTAGACTCAGAGGGTTGCTGGTCAGAGAGAATGTAGGCATCTGAACTGTATATGCAAGGACTGAGCCTAGGGAATGAGAGGCTATTAAATCTGTTAGAGCAATAGGATGCTTTCATTTCCATTCTAGGTTGAATACTTTGACAAGAGTGTGAAGATAAACCCAGTTGTAAGTGTCATTGCCGGAAGGAGAATAAGCAGTTAGGATCTATGGAAATAACCTAAAAGAAGGGAAAATAGCTTCGTAGAAGTGGAAGAACCATTTTCTAAAGCCATTTCTATGATTATGAAAGTTGAGCTCAATTCTCATAGATGTTTAGGCATCCTTAGAATGGATAGGGTATGGTATTTTATTGTAGGTATGTCACTGGGGTGGTTATAAAGAGGGAGGAATTAAGGATGCATTTCAGGTTTCCAGTCTGTGAATGTAGCAGATATTGGGACATAAGAGGTAGTCAGACAGTAAGAAAGCCAAAAAGTAAGAGAGAGAGAGAGAGAGAATGATGGGGTAAAAAACAAAAAAGGGCAAGATTGTGATGTTTTTAAATGGATATTTTAAGATCTGTAAATCACAAAATTTGTGATGTCTAATAAGTAGTTGGAATTGCAGGACTAGAATTCCTACCTTGGGACCTGGGAGACTGGCTCCAGAACCAGGAAGTTTACAGTTAGAGAAGGATCATATTTTAGAAATGTGGGTTAGAGGAATTGCTGTGAGAGCAGGGAAATTATTACCCCCAAATTGTGGTAACAGCATATTTCTCCATTAACCCGGTTTCTTGAGGTACTAGAGTTGGATAGCCCTGGGGATGCTTTATTTGTTAAGTGCTAGGGAGAGAGAAAGAGAGTTGGGTGGAATGAATAGGGGTGTTATTGATTATAAAAAATTATCTATTTTTGCTCATACTGCACACACCATATATCTCTTTCAAAAAATAGAAACATTCTAAAGCAGTTGAAATTATCTCTACTGGACTATTGTTAATTCATTTTATATCTACAGCTAATGATGCAAGTCAGAATAATTCTGATAATGATTTTATGAAAAAATTGTCCAAAATGTTTGAGGAGACACTTAAATATATATAATGGAGAAGATATATATAATGAGAAAAAAGAAACTTTTGTTTTTAGTCTTTTATCTGACTTTTTTACTTGTAACAACTTTAATAACAATTTATATCATTCCTACACAAAACCTTGGATTTGAGTGCTTATCTGGGCAAATTAGATATACTATTAAAGTTTGAACCATGAAAGCACACTGAATCATTTCTCCCCAAATGATGCAAATGCTTAATTAATCTCTAATTCAATATTATATGTAAACTGGGTCCATTTCAAATCTAATACATGTTTTAAGAAAAGTCCATTTTCACCACTAAATCAGAATACTTCTCTATTTTGGAAATAAAGTCGGATAGAGAACAGAAAATTGTCTACGAATGAGCCTATTCTTGACCAACTTCTAGTGAAAGGATGTAAGATAAGTTTTTATTTAATATTTGAGCTGAATCTAGTATATGAATGTCAAGCCATTTATTGCTGCTGGAGGATTTTCTAAATAATGTTTAGCAGGAAGCGATGTGACAATTTCCACTATAAGCTTAGGGAAATAATGAGTAATTTAAGACACAGAATTGTTTTATTATCTCTGAAGCCCCATGACTTTAGACTCCTTGGTTTGAAGCAATGAAAGGAAATATAAAGAGGATTAATACTACCAGCTCGTGTTTGAGGAGCTCAATGACGATCCACTATTTATGCAGTACTAAAAATTTAATTGATTACCTTTTAGTCTGAAAAGGGAAGTGACTATACGATCTAGTACTGTATATATTTTGATTAATTTTTTGGTTAATTATCTTTATATATTTTGATTAATCTTTTTCTTTAGATAAAATACTGTTACTATATATATATAACATATATAACAATAATAATATACATGTATTAGCTATTGACATAACACCTATTTGATGTGATATACATTAAGAACTAATAGGTTACAGAATAATGAACTAAAAGTACACACACACAAACACACACACAACTCCGGGGTATAGGGAAAATTACACTTTAGAATTCAAGATTCCTGGGTTTGAATGACATATCTGCTGTTAAGTTTGGGCAGTACATTCTCTCTTTGGGCTTAGTTTCCTCATTTTAAAAAGAAACATGACAGTGCCCATCATATGATGTTGATGTGAAGAACAAATAAAATAAAATTTAAAGTATTTACCAGAATACCTGGCACATAGACAACATTGATACACAGTCTTCGTTTTTGCTACTATTACTGTGTTGCTTTGATTGTTGTTATCAGAAGAAGACTTGTGTTGATGTTAGTAATCTTTGTTGAGTAATGAATGTGAGAACTTAACAGATGTGGCTGTATGGGTTCTAATTGTTTGAATCCAGCAAAAAATTCTTTGTCATCCCAACTGGTATAGTGTCATGTCACAGACTTCCACTGTTACCAGGTCATGGTGGGGGCAGTGATCAGGGAAATGAGTAAGTAGAAGGTTCTTGAATGTTGCCACCTGAAATGGGACTAGATCAATAAAACAAGTGGGAAGTATGTCTCTCTTTAGCTCTCTCTATCCTTCTCCACAACCAAAAGAGAAATCAGAGTTACAATAAAATGTCTTGCAGATGGCCGTGACAATGACTGACATCTTAAAAATATCATTCTCGATGTCAGCTTGATAGAGATTCATAAGATGTGTTAGGGAACAAGAAATGGGTTTTTGAAGCGTGAAACACACTTGTATGAGCATGCCACTTTGCTCAGATGAACGGAAGTAGGAAAGGTGGTTAATAATTAATCTGTTCCTTGTGAATTCCTGAATGAATTCTGACTGACTTAAGTGTGAAACAGAACAGAGCTAGTGTATTGCACTAGGCAGAAGAGAAAAAAAAGGAAAAAAATGAAGAAAACAATATGAGACTTTGGAGGATATATGTCACCATCTCCATGCCTGAAACTTCCTCAGATTTGGGCTATTTTTGACTGGGTAAGGAGTAGGGAATAAAAAGAGGGGTGTCATATCATTGCTTTGAGTGAGCTCATTTCTGAAGCTGGTTGAAGCATTTTATGACCTATTGCCGTGCCACACCTCCATCTGTACTTCTCAACTCTCTTGTTCATCCAATTAGAGATGGAAATTGCAATACAACACAAGTGAGAAGGAGGTAAGTGGACAGGTGGCTACATATTCTATTTGATGGTGCCAAAGTGATTAGAGGAAGAGCAGAGAAAGACAAGAGCATGGGAGCAGAGCACAAGGGAAATTCTATATTACTGGGGAATGCTCAGCACATAATGGCTCCATCCAAACCTCTGCACTAAGGGAAAATCAAACTCTAACATGGCTTTTAGAAGCACAAAGCCTTGTTCCTAGGATGACCACACCTCCCCATTAAAATACTTGAGAAAACTCAGTGCTGCCAGGAGAATTTACTGTTTGTTCTAGCCAACACCTTCCCATTCTTGGAGAACTTACTTAAAAAGGGCATAGAACTGTGAACCCATCCTCTACCCCTTTGAGAAAAAATATGTAACTTCTACAATTCAGGAGTGTCTTTCTCAAGCACCTGAAAGCCATTTCTTCGAGATGTAATTATCTGGAAAGAGAGAGCCTCTTTCAGTTTCTGTGGATGGATGAAATCCTAACTTTGATAATTACCAGCTAGCAGACACAAGTGATCTAATGACATTAGCGCTGACCAATCTTTTGTAAGTTTTTCACTTGACCCCACTTGCCTCCTCACAATAGCGCCTCATCCTCCCTCTAAAATGCCCAGTCACCTCTGCTCAAATTGGAACGAAACTCTTTCCCCTATTGTTAATAGTTGATGAATAAAAATTTTTAACTGCTTTAACTAATGTCCAGCTCTATTTTTCACAGACAATCACATGATTTTATTTCATTCTATCTTATCTTACGCTACTTCTATCAAGGGACAAATTTTAGACTACTTCTAATTTTCCAGCGGTATATTTACCTCCACATCTTCAAGGATTCATTCCAGAATCATATACTATTGTAAGATATGTTAAATGTGCTGAGGTCTTAACCTATGAATAGAAGACCTGTCTAGCTAATGGCTGACATTAGTATTCTAATAGTATCTTCCCAAATAATAACGGGGAATGAAAAAGAAGAATCTAAGCTCCATCTGTTGGCAACATGGCTTGGATCAACATTTTCTTGCCCAAATGTTTCAAGAGAAAAAGAGATTTGGAGATAAGTTCCTGAGACATGAAAGATGGAAAGTGTTACATTGAAAAACAAAACCAAAAGAAGAGAGACAAAAAACTTTTAAAATACTTGTTTAAAAAAACAAATAACATTTTAAAATTTGTCTTCAAAATGACTATATAGAGTAAGCAAATTAATTTATAAAAATTTTATGACCATCTTAAGACAAATTTGCTGCTTTTAGTATATACAATATACTAAAACTTAAAGAAGTATATGCATAAGGAACTTAAAGCATGGTGCATTTGTATGGTCAAATATTCTGCAACCAATAAAATTGTGCCTTTTTTTTTTTTTTTTTTTTGAGACGGAGTTTCTTGTTGCTCAGGCTGGAATGCAATGGTGGGATCTCAGCTCACTGCAACCTCCACCTCCCAGGTTCAAGCGATTCTCCTGCCTCAGCCTCCCGAGTAGCTGAGATTATAGGCACCTGCCACCACGCCCAGCTAATTTTTATATTTTTAGTAGAGATGGGGTTTCACCATGTTGGCCAGGCTGGTCTTGAACTCCTGATCTCCGGTGATCTACCCACCTCGGCCTCTCAGAGTGCTGGTATTACAGGCGTGAGCCACCGTGCCCGGCCCAAAATTGTGCTATTAAAGGGCATTTGAAACCATAGGAAAATAACATGAAAATCTCAGAACCAGAACACACATTTGTATATGTAGTATGACCCTAGGTAATAGTATATTAACTCACTTGTATACAAACACACTCATTATATATACACGCAAATAGACAGTCCAATAGCAGTATATGATTTCCAAAATTAAATAGGTCATTTATTCTGAGTAATGAGATTATAGACAATATCATTTTCTTTTTCATACCTTCTGGCATTTGCCTAATTCCTTCGAGTCAGCACAGACTATTTTATAATTAGAAAAAAGTACATAAACATTATACGCAACATCATGAGATATGAGAGCCATAAGAAATCTGCAAAGTGTGTGAAACACTTGGAAGTAAAGCATAATTCTCAAAAATACAATGTGTAGTTACAGAATTATATTCCTATAGTGAGCTACTTTAGGATGAGAAGTATCTTATTTATCTTTTCTGGCCCATCAAACAAGCTTGACAAATATATGATGACTAAATGAGCATCTATGAATTTTCAAGAAAATGTATATTTGAATATTCTTTATTTAATTAGACACAGAAGCTTATTATCCATTTTACCAAAATTTAAATAAAAATTGCCTGCTTTTACAGAAAAGAAGAATTGAAGTCTGGATAAATTTTCGGAGAAATTTACTGGGAAAGATGGAGTAGATTATTCCAACTTCATATCTGATGGTGTCCCCATTTTCTTAAAATGTTTTACTTAATAAGCATTTACTGAGAATTTGCTTTGTGCAAAGGTTTAAATGAGACAATAGTGCCAGGCCAAAACGTACCCTAGACTTTAGAGCTGTCCTTTACAAGAATGCAAATGCTGGGGTTGGCTGGAGAATATGTGCTTTGGGAAGAGATAGGGTACTAGGAAAGGAAGGTGGGACGAGAGTCAACTCACATATACCCCAAGCTATTTCTCATGTAGATGAACATGCTGTGACATATGAAATAGCATCAACATCATCTCTATATTTTTTACAAGCATAAAGATAGGTACTGAATTTTGAGAAAACGATTTGTTCCTTCCAATTTCCAAACCAAATGTGGATCATTCTTGAAGACTATGAAATAAACGATGCACATTCATACATATAGCTCCATTGATGAAATCAAGAGACAATGACATTGAATTCTCCAATTCAAAAAGCTCCCAAGATGAGAAGTAAAGCAAATTACTAAGTGCTCTTCATTTATCTAAGCCCAAATTTTATGGTGGAAGATGTTAATTCATCTCTGCCTAAGAGAAACCTCTAACGAAAACACAAACTATGTCAACTGCAAAATGCTTTTCTCAAAGGTCATGTCACAACTAGAGGGCTCTCAAAAGTGTTTTAAAGTATTCTTTGCTGGAGAGAGTTGATTTAATCACCTGTAACCTGTCCTCTGGGGATAATTTGAATTTGATAGCACTCTGCAAAGACATGTTTGCAGGAAAGAAAATTCTAAAGATACTTTCTGTAAAAAGCCTAACACACACAACGCAAACTTTTATAGCCCCTCAATTTATTTTCACATAGTATGAAAAGCACAAGATTTATTGCTTTGTTCTTGTTTGTTTATTTAATAAATATGTCTTGTTTTCTCCAGCAATGCTACCAGGAGCTGAAATGACTCAAGTGCAGGAAATATTTCAAAGCTAAGAATAAGAAGCAGCAATAAAGAATAGAGCTTAATTGTCGTCACAAATCTAATCGGACTGTTCTCATAATGCTTTCTTCCCTGGGTGCCTCTGCTTTAGAACTTTGTGTCAAGTAAGCAACAATTAACACAGAATTAAGAGTGCAGGTTATATATTGGAAGTGAGACTTCCACATTTTTGCAGGGGCTCAGGAATATATATATATATATATATGTATATATCTCTCGATGTTATGATTTTCAGCAATAACCAGGTATCATCATCTGGGATGAGCCAATTTGAAAATTGATGTTTTTCTCTTAAGGTTTTAATCATTAGAATTTGAACCAAGATCATGACAATGGAGGGAGAAAAGGAAGTGATTTCTTCACTATTTGACTTTCAGAAATAGCTCAAATGACCGTTTTAATTAGCTTTTAAGGAAGGGCCTGGAAGTAGCTGGAGGAAAGTAGATTGGGTAGATTTTCCCCAAGGAACTTAAAAACTAGCATTTACTAAAGTGTATTCTGCAGAATACTACATCCTTGAAATATGATTAATTGAAAAACAATGAGATTCTGTGATCAACTATATGTTGAAAAATATGTATTTAAATAAAATTTTATCTTACTGTACATTTCCCGTAATATTTTTTCCTAGCTACATGGGCATTATCAATTTTCAAGAGAAGTATAAAATAAACAATTTTCCAAACTTGATTGGTCCCACAATACTTTTTTTTGCTACACATTTAATGAAGAAAAGTCTTTCAATGTCATGCCTAGATAAGAACATTATTTTTATCCAGGCATCTTCCACACATGTGATTGATGCAAACTTTTTTCTTTTTGAAGGGAGCAAGAGCGGGAAGTAGGTGAACCAAGTTATTTAGAATACAGAATTGTTAGAACTTTAGCGCAGTATTAAGCCACTTGTCTGACGCAATAAACTGTTTCTGTGTTTTTCTAAGGAGTCAGGCATTATGGTAAGAATTCCCCAATATATGAAATAAGTTCATTCTATCTACATAGTTAAGGAAAATGAGACTCATGAAGTTAAAGTAATTTACATAGCTAATTGTGACAAATCTGGGAATTGGACTTAATTCAGATGCGTCAACCCTCCCTATCAACCAGCACAGATGATTAATATTGTTGGCTGCTGTGTGAATGATACTTAGACCTTGTCTCAGACCAAAGCCAAAATTGATTCCAACAGAACAAACTGAGCCAGTCAGACCATCATCACTTTGCTATGAAGAGTAATGAATCATATATGGACTTCAGGAGACAGATTAAAAATATGTTTCCAATCCATTGCTTTCCCTGCATGATTTAAGATTTTATAAACCATTGAGGTAGAAGGTAGGACAAAGCTGCTCATGCTTGTATACAAGAATCAGACACTCTCCTCAAGATTTTTAGTTAGAGTATAGTGATTTGTATATTTAATTAACTTCTCAGGAAACATTCTTTTAGGTAATCCTTGAGCTATGTTTTAAGAAGCTCTGATGTGAAGAATATAAAACATAGCCAGTTATTGATAATCTAGAAAATATAAGTGTCTAGCAAAGATCAGTATGTTAATTATTCCACAGTACAAAAAAGTTGTTGGACACATAAGTAAAGGAGATGAAAGTCAGAATTTGTTAGATCTTCCCGCTGTTTTAAAAAGGCTCTGTACCTGACTCTTTTTTGAAAGCTAGCTTGGATTAGGGAAACATAATCTACTACCTATTGTTTCTCATTTAATAATTCATTCTTTGAAGACCTTGTCATTATGCTTATGCTTATTTTTATATCTGTGTTCAATTCATACTTCCAGATATTCAGGTGGCTAGTAGATTGGTTCAAAGTAGAGTACAAAAGGAAGTCAGATACTAGTCCTGCATTCCAACATCATAGGCTGTCATTAGAAATAGGAGGGTAGACCTGGCATAGTGGCTCATGCCTGTAATCCCAGCATTTTGGGAGGCCAAGGTGGGCGGATCACAAGGTCAGGAGATCGAGACTATCCTGGCTAACATGGTGAAACCCCGTATCTACTAAAAAAATAAAAATGAAAAATTAGCCAGGCATGATGGCGGGCACCTGTAATCCTAACTACTTGGGAGGCTGAGGCAGGAAAATGGAGTGAACCCAGGAGGCGGTGCTTGCAGTGAGCCGAGATGGTGCCACTGCACTCCAGCCTAGATGACAGAGCGAGACTCCGTCTCAAAAAAAAAAAAAAAAAAAGAAAAAGAAAACATAAATCACATAAGAAAATAATGAAAATTTGTTTTCTATAACAACAGTTGCATTGGTCTGATTATAAGTTTTTCTTTTCATCGTTTAAAAAATTGCTCTGCTTCTTCAAGAAGCACTGGACACAAAATGTTGAAGTTTTGCACATCTAAATAGCTGGGGATATTCTAAATTAGCCCAGCTCTACACAATCCAGAATTTTTAGATATTGTAACTATTATATCAGGCAGAACGTGAAATAACAAAATTTTAAAACAGTAAGAAGGAGGTGGTAGAGAAACAAGAGGTGTGGAGGTATGGGAGGGTGTGCAAACAACAGAGAGAGAGATGAGGAGAAAGTGTCAGAAGACAGAGGCAGAAGGGTGAAGAGGCAGAAGACAGAGGCATGAGAGTGAAAGAAATGGGAGAAAGAGCGAAGAACAGGTAAGAGTGAAGAATAAGGAGAACGCATGCCGCCTGTGTCTCTAGGTTTCCTGCTACAGGAATCATCCTAGGGAATAGAAACACCAGTGTGGACATTCAAGTTTTGCTCTCCTCCTTCCCAAGGACCATCCCGCAGAAATTAACCATAGGAAGTAAGATATAAATAGAGTTATATGAAGAGAACATTAGATATTCAGATAAACCCAAAAGAAAAAAAAGAATACATTGGCATTCAAAGAAAGACAAAAGGAACAGAAGTGAAAGGGTTGTCTAAGTTAAGACCCCACCAGCAGGAAGCAGAAGGCTCCATCCAGGGCTGATACCAGATGTCATGTTGCCAGGTGAACAGGTGAACATCAGGTAAGGAGGAGCAGATGTCCAGAACAAAGATGACATCCGCATTGAGGGTATTAGCAGTGTGAGGACTTAAACTAGGAGACAAAGAACACAGCAGTGCAATTGAAGGGGAAAAGATCACAGGATGGTTATTGCAAAACCAGGAAACTTCAGGCATGTGACTCCGTCCTGAAATTTACCATCTATTGGCAAATACATGTGTAGCTAATATTCATATCTTCATTAATTTATTGTTTAATAAGCATATTTCCACCGGCCATGGAAGTATTGTTCATCTCAGGAAATCTATAAGAACAGAAAAAAAGGGTAAACCATTTTATGAATTCCAAAGGTCCAGGTCTAAGTACAAGTACTGAGACTTAAATGTGGACTTCTCAACTGAGAGAATATCAGTGTTTTATTTATCCTCTGAACTTATACTGATGTTTCAAGTGTTGTGTTATTCTACTGACCTCTTTTTTCCCCAGCTCTTTTCTATTTATCTGAACAAACAAAGAAATAGTAGCAGAAAGTCACTGGGGGAAAGTAAAACAGTTTTGAATAGACCAAGGAGGAGCCCCAGTTTAGGAATAAAGTAGTCCTTTCCAGCACACGTCATACTGACAGCTCTCGTATTTGGTGTCGTGCAGAGAGACAGATAATATCACAGCATGCTACAGAGACAAAGAACTAAAGGGCCAAAACAGAGCCCTCAGAAAGGAGTTGTGGTATTGATTTTTTTATTAAATCACATTTCTCTGAAAATGGAGAATCTGAGTTTCTAAGGGAAAAGACGCCTTCGGCTTTATGCCTCCCTGATTTCCAAACTCTAGGAAAAAACTAAGGAATATGATAAATATTTCAAAGACAATCTATGCAGATATGCAACCTAGTGGTAGAGAAGGGACTAGAATCAACTTTTCTTGATTTCAAGTATGACACTTTTTATGTTTTTAAGAATACATTAAAACAATTTGTGGGCAAAATTATTTCCATGGGTAGAATAATTATTATTCTCCCATCACATCTTCCCTTTGGATAGTTTCTGAGAAGTACTGTGAGATGGAGCAGTATTTGGCAAAGTTTTACAAGAGGAAGTATAAACCAGAACTGGAGGCTTTAAGCCACTAATGTTGTGGTAATCTATTACAACAGCAATAGGAAATTAACATAGGAAGTCCTTTGTCACAATTGTTAAAGTCTTCTCCTCTTGAAATTATCCCTGTACTCTCAGTGGTTGGGAAATCTTATTTAGAGATGGCTATGAATTGACTAGGAGCACTAGTATGCTATCAGATATACTTCAGTAAATCCTCATTTTTATTTGAAAAGTCAAAAAGTGCAAATTTGATGAATTCTGTGGTTTCCAAGATTGGCAATGGCTTGGATGGAAAACTTTTTGCTTTCATCTTTGTTTTTGTTTTTTGAGACAGAGCTTCACTCTGTTGCCCAGGCTGGAGTGCAGTGGAGAGATCTTGGCTCACTGCAAAGTCTGCCTCCTGGATTCAAGTGATCCTCCAGCCCCAGCCTCCCAGCTAGCTGGGATTACAGGTGTACACCACCATGCCTGGTTGATTTTTTTGTATTTTGTAGTAAAGATGGGGTTTCACAATGTTGGCCAGACTGGTCTGGAACTCCTGACCTCAAGTGATGTGCCAGTCTCAGCCTCCCAGTGTGCTGGGATTACAGGCATGAGTCACCGTGCCCAGTCAGAGAGAAAACATTGAATTATTGGTGGGAATAAAGGAAGATGGCAGTCGGCTTGGGTTGCTATTAAAAATGGCATAAACTGGGCCAGGAACAGTGGCTCACACCTGTAATCCCAGCACTTTGGGAGGCTGAGGCAGGCAGACCACCTGAGGTCAGGAGTTTGAGACCACCCTGGCCAACATGGCAAAACCCTGTCTCCACAAAATATACAAAAATTAGCCAGGCTTCGTGGTGGGTGCCTATAATCCCAGCTACTCAGGAGGCTGAGGCAGGTGAATCACTTGAACCTGGGAGATGTAGGTTGCAGTGAGCTGAGATCGTGCCTGCACTCCAGCCTGGGCTACAAAAGCAAGGCTCCATCAAAAAAAAAAAAAAAAAAAAGAAAGAAAAAAGAAAAGAAAAGCGTAAACTGGGTGGCTAACATATCAAGTATTGATCTCTCATATTTATAGAGGCTGGGAAGTTCAGGATCAAAGAGTGCCAGCCAGTTTGGTTCCTGCCAAAGGCCTTTTTCCTTGTTTGCAGATGAATGCCTTTTTTCTGTATCTTCACATGGCTGAGATCATCCTGCCGTGTCTCTTATTGTAAGGGCACTAATCCCATCATGAGGATTCCACCCTCATGACCTCATTACCTCCCCAAGGCCCCATCTCCAATACCATCACCTTGGAAACTATGACACAAAATTTTGGATGGATACAAACATTCAGTCTACAGTAGAAGACTTCCTTAAGACGGTCACCCCTATTGCGCTTGGCTTTCAGATAATTTGTAGAAAGAAGTAAAATGTGTTTATTTTTATAGTAAACAGAGACTTGGAAGACCTTTCTAATTTCTGCTTTTTCCTCCATTTGTTATTTATTATATTTGGCTTAGGTCAATAGTCAGCATAGTATCAGGTCATTCACAGATCTTTTTTTTAAAGAAATTTGGCCCTTCTTTCTATGAACCAATTTTGCCAGCATTGCTTTCCATGTTTATAGATGCACTTTATACCCTGTGAAAAGTAATTGCTGGATTCATTTAATCTATTCTAGATATAATTAATTTTTATGGCATGGCTTCTGAATAAATAGCTTTTGAAGTATACTTGTGTAAGTAGAAACAGGTGTAAATGCCAGGAACTTGTCAGAAGCAGAGCTATGCCTTTTCTATATTATTATCCAAGCTGGCACCTATCACATGGTCTACCCCAGAGAGAGGTCCAATAAATATGTGTTCACTTCATTGATTCACTGCTTCTCTGGCTGACTGGGTGTAGGGGTGTATGTTGGATTACTTACTGATGGGTAAAACAAACGGTTTTGGCCAACACACCTTTGTGTTGTTCATATGCTAATCAGCACTTTCAGTAGGGCTTCCTAAATTTTTGTTTGCACATCTGCCTACTTCAATAGACTTTGAGCATCCTGTTTATATCTGTTTCTCAAGCCTATAGTCTAATTCATGACACATAGGAGGTACTAAGAAGATTAAGTTAGAACAGGTACAGGTACATAGAGAACTGAATGAATGAAAGAATGAATGAATGAACAAATAGATGAATAAATGAACAAGTGAATGAGTGGATAAAGGACAATTTAGCATTATTCAAACATGAGTTATTTTGAACATCCGCTTTATCCCATGGACATGTTTGGAATACACTGATGAACGAACAAACGTTGAATTCCTTAAAACATTTCTTCTGCAGCATAATATTTATCAGAATCAGAGACTGTACCTTCTGATAAGTGTCTGGAGAGAAGCTACATTCAGAGGTTGATAAAGACTGAGAATATGATTTGTCATTGAGGAAGCGGGCCTTAAAAGTGCTTCAGTCTCTGTCCTTCTCTAGCAGAAAGACTATACCAGGGCAAAATAAATAACTAATTAAATAAGGAAGCACTTCTTAATTAAATTCTTTGAAATTAGTCCTAAAACATGGATAAACATATTTCAAAATACTAAAAAAAAAAAAAAATCACTTCCATACAGGATGGACTTGGTTCTTCCAGTTGTTATGTTTCAGAGTGGAGATAATAAAATGCAGGTATATGTATGTGTGCTTGTGTGTTTGTGTGTATCACAAGAGTGGGCTTGATATACACGGGTGTTCTGCCCCATCTGGTTCTCTGACTCTAGCATTCCCTTGCTCTTCTGCCTTCAACCATGGCTGCCGTTTTGTTTTAATGTTAATTATTAATGATTAGTGAATATGACCAATCCAAGTCCCATGACCAGCCAAGAGGTAGATAGTCATAATAGGCATCTCTGTCTCTTCTCTTAGAGCAGTAATTCAATTTTCACTAATTCAATATTTATGGCAACTGTATAGAATGTGACAACTATGAATAATGTGAACTGATATTTTCCACACACTAGTCCTACCAGAATCTATTCATTCCCTTTTATCTCTCAGGTCAACCCTGACATTTTCCCCTCATTGACCTCTTTATGGCCTTTCAGGCCTCCATAAAGCTTCTCAAACACACCAGGTATAGTCCCAACTTGTTCTTCTCTGTCTGGAACGCTAAACTCACTAAAATCTTCATGGCTGTCAGGTTTTATGAAAGTCTAATATACTGTAATATTTACTTATGTTTTTAGTTCACTGTTTATCGTCTAACTCATACCCAGAGATTCAGTTTTCACCTGAGTGAAAAATACGCATTGTCTTGTCATGTTTCTGCAGATGCAAGAATGAGGGCCAGACATAGTCAGGTGTTGCTTAACAACAGAGATGTAATCTGAGCAGTGTGTTCTTAGACGATTTTGTCCTTGTGCAAATGTGATAGAACTTACATACACCTAGATGGCACAGCCTACTATACACCTAGGCTGTATGGTGTTGCTTATTGCTGCTAGGCTACAAACCTGTGCTGAATATTGTAGGCAATTGTAACACAATGGCAAATACTTGTGTATTTAAACATATCTAAACATAGAAAAGGTGCATTCAAACTATGGTATACAATACATATTTGGTACACCTGTATAGACCACTTACCATGAATAGAGCTCACAGGACAGTAAATGGCTCTGGGTGCATCAGTAAGAGGGCGGTGAATCAGTGTGATGACACAGGATGGTATTGTGCACTATTGTGGACCTTATGGATTCTGCACACTTAAGCTCTGCTAAATTTATTTATTTTCTTTCTTTAATAATACATAACATAACCTTACTATAACTTCTCTATTTTAAGACGGAGTCTCGCTCTGTCGCCCAGGTTGGAGTGCAGTGGCATGACCTTGGCTCACTACAACTTCCACCTCCAGGGTTGAAGTGATTCTCCTGCCTCAGCCTCCCAAGTAGCTGAGATTACAGTAGCTGGGATTACAGGAACCATCACGCCCGGCTAATTTTTGTATTTTTAGTAGAGACGGGGTTTCGCCACGTTGGCCAGGCTGGTCTCTTAACTCCTGACCTTAAATGATCTGCCCACCTGGGCCTCCCAAAGTGCTGGGATTATAAACATGAGCCACCATGCCCAGCCACTGTAACTTCTTTATAAACATTTAAAGTTTTCAAAAATATTTTTACTCTTTTGTAATAATAATTATCTTAAAACAGAAACACATTGTACAACTGTATAAAAATATGGTTTTTTACCTCATTATTCTATGATTTTTTTGTTTTTAAGTTTTTTTTTTAACATTTTAAACATTTTTGTTAAAAACTAAGGTGCAAACACACATATCAGCCTAAGTCTACTCATGGTCAGCAACTTCAAGTTGTCACCAGGAAGCAATAGGAATTTTTTGGCTTCATTATAATTTTATGAGACCACCGTTGTATATGGTGTCATTAACTGAAACATTGTTATGATGTATAGTACTATATACACATGTACATATATTTGTATGCATACACATATTCATATATACATACATAAACGTATATCTATGATACATCACACATTTGATACATATGAAAACATGCATGTATATGTGGTTTACAAGTACCCAGGTGATCACTATTAATAGCCAGATTTCTGTACTGCTGATACACATGCCAGCAAACCTCTGAATAAATATTAGAGGAAGAATCCTTGATCTAGTAGTACTATGCTTGATAGATTGATGTTCCAGGGATGTCAGATAGTTTAGAGAAAAGAAAATGGAGTGTAAGGGAGCAGTGATTTAAAAAGCAAGCTGTCTGGAGCCCAAATACCCAATATTTAACACTGTTTCTTGGTGAACATTATACACGTGCAACTCATAAAGTGATGGCATAAAAACTCTTGTTCGCTAAAAACACCCAAAGTAAAGGCATTAGTGAGGTATTCACAGTGAAGCTGGAGAAAAAGGATATGCTTAAGAGATGTTTTGGTCATAAATCAGTAGAAAGAAATGACTGATAAAAAGTTGGGTCTGGGCGCGGTGGCTCACGCCTGTAATCCCACCACTTTGGGAGGCTGAGGCAGGTGGATCGCCTGATGTCAGGAGTTCGAGACCAACCTGGCCAACATAACAAAACCCTGTCTCTTCTAAAAAATAGGAAAAATTATCCAGGCATGGTGGTGGGCACCTGTACTCCCAGGTACTCATGAGGCTGAGGCAGGAGACTCGCTTGAACCCAGGAAGCAGAGGTTGCAGTGAGTCAAGATTACGCCACTGTACTCCAGCCTGGGTGACAGAGTGAGACACAGTCTCAAAAAAATAAAAGAGTTGGAAAATGGCTAAGCTTAGAAACTTAAGGCATTCGATGGTGGATGTGATTCTGTACATGATGCATTTGAAGCTTTCGTGGTATAATTAGGTGGAGATGTCTAGTAGACAGAAGTGTGTGCTGGAAAAATGTGCAGAAGCTGCATGATTAGGAGACATAAAGCCTTTAGAGATTTGTGTATAATCTGTGGACGATTGTTGTTACTAGCTCAATCCTTTGCCCCACATTTACCACTCTACGTGACCTTGCTAATTCTCCTTAAAGTACATATGGTTGTCATTTTATGTTTTCATTTATAAGTTATTTGTCTACTGATCATCTCTCTCAGGAGACTGCATGTTCTATATGAACTGGTACCTTTTTCAATTTGTCCACTATTGTATTTATAGCACTTTGATAGTGCTAGATGCCTATTATTTGTTGAATGAATAAATGAATGATTAATATGATGAATTTTTAGCAGAAATAAAATGTTCAGCTAGATTATTTTATTTATTTATTTATTTATTTATTTATTTATTTATTTATATTATTTTTTGAGACAGAATCTCACTCTGTCACCCAGGCTGGAGTGCAATGGCATGGTCTCTCTCACTGCCACCTCTGCCTCCTGGGTTCAAGCAATTCTCCCTACTCAGCCTCCCGAGTAGCTGGGACTACAGACGCGTGCTGCCACACCCAGCTAATTTTTTTATTTTTAGTAAAGACGGGGTTTCACTATATCAGCCAGGCTGGTCTAGAACTCCTGACCCCGTGATCCGCCCACCTCAGCCTCTGAAAGTGTTGGGATTACAGGCGTGAGCCATTGCACCCTGCCAGATGATCTTTTATATAACCATAATGGTTGGGAAAAAAAATTCCGTATTCTTGCATCACCAATATCCCTATGGTGTTAGAAATAGTAGCATCTTTATTCTTTCATAGTAAAACTCAAATATCTGAAATTACAACATAATAATCGTTTGTCTTGCCTGCTAATAAAAAGTAATGTATAAATCATCACAATGCTAATTATAAAACAAGTAGATCATATAAATACAGCGTGTCTCATTGTCATTACATCCTACAAACATAGTTACAGTGCTACTAAAAATCAACTCTTCTCAAAATACAAAGACATAACTCTGGGAACAATTTAAGAAATAAATTTTAAAAGTAACGTATGAGTTGGCACAAACAGAATATTAAATGTAATCTTCATATCCTTAATTATGCAAGTCATAGAAGCAGATGTAAAAGAAAACTTGTATTGAGTAATATATGTTAATAACTTCATATTCAGTTCCCTCAAATCGAATGATTCAGCCAAGTTTTATAGCTTTAGAAGTACTTTATTATTATGTGGAGCACTGAACTAATGACCAGATAAAGAATTTTCTGCTAGCTTTAACTTAGCTCTGAAAAGTCATCGCAAATGCAATAAAATTATATTGCATCTTGTATTATTGATATTTGTGTTATTTCCTCTTTTCGAGTCATTTCTCTTTTTATATTCTCACTAAGGCGAGATACAAAAGAACTATATCTCTCTCTGGGAAGTGCATCTAATGAGAGTGAATGAGTGAGAAAAGAAATATTATCCTAAATAGCTTGACCAAGTTTTCAAGAGTGAGCACATACTTTATGTAATGTAACTGCTCCATTTTATAGGGATGTAAACTTAGGCCCAAAGAGTGGAGGTGTACTCTTTAAAATTATGTTTAGTTAGTGATGATAGAATATAACTCAAGTCATTGGATGAAGTAACTCCACTATACTATGAGAGTAGCAAGTAACAAATAACCAAACCAGGCATGGTTGGTCTGATACTTTTCCCGTGTTTAATGGGAATTTTATTAAGGGAGGCAAGCAAACTGCTCTAAGTAGTAGTCTTTTATGTTCACACTTTATCATCCATCTCGGTCCTAAGAGATCAGTAAATTTCAGACTTCAAATAAATAAATAATAACTCCCCATCAGGAGAGGGTTCTCATATCTCTGTAATTGTAAGCAATATATACAACAAATTTCTCCATTCTCTAAGAAAGATGGTTTGATCCTTCATCTTGTAGTCTTCAATCATTCTCTCAGTGTCGATTAAGTATTTTCTGTGTGCAAGACACCTCATTAATCTTTTACAGATACAAAATTTAAATAAAAAAACAACTTTGAAGACTTCTGTTTCTGGTTCTGCACATAAGAAAACTGGAAGACATCATTCCATCCTAACAGCAAGCAAAAAACTGAACAGACTGAAAAGTCAGCAAGTTGTCTAGGATCTGTAAGAGTGGTGAGGTCACAGGACAAATATCTGCTCCCAAGAATGGAGAGACAGGCAGGGAAACATAGGGAACCACGGTTTACAGGAGCAGAAACCACCCTGAAATCAGTGTTAGGGTAGGAGAATCTGAACTGAATTTGATGAATCTCTGAAGGCTCAGTGTGGAATACTCTGTAAGGTAAAAACTTCTAGAGGACCCAAACATGAAGAATAGGGGACTTTTTTTGTTAGTTTTACCTTCAGGCGCACTGCCAGGTTCTCACATTAAATATCAGAGGAAAATCTCCTTCCTTCCCTCTCTCCCATGCTTCTAGCAGGGGAAAGGAAAAGGAAACCATTCTGAAATACGCCAGGTCACTTTATTCTTTTTAACATGGTCTGACCTTAGGAGAGACTAGTTAACAAGGGTCTAGCCAGCTAGGGTATCATCAGAGCCTAACTTACGTCGGAGAAGGAAAATACTCAACTGTAATCCACTCTAGATATCCTCCCCCATGTAAGCGGGGAGGAAAAAAAAATGGAGAGGCACTTGTGAAGTTCACAGCACAGGAGAATGGTCTCACTAAGAGTCTGAGACCAATTCCTAGCACTCTAGTACACTTAGCCTATGCCCATGCATTACCCCTGTGTTACTAAAAGCCTCTTTACAGTAGCTTCTCTTAGCTGCTACATTAAAATTACAAGGTATGCCAAAAGGAAACACACACACACACATGCGTGCATGTGCACACACACACACACACACACACACACACACAATTTTGAGGAGGCAGAACCAGCATCAGAACTGACATGGCAGGGATGTTAGAATTATTAGACTGGGAATTTAAACTGACTATGACTAATATGCTAAGGATAATAATGGGAATGTAGACAGCATGCAAGAACATATGAACAATGTAAACAGAGAATTAGAAATCCTAAGAAAGAACCAAAAAGAAATGTTTGAGATCAAAAACACTGTAACAGAAGTGAAGAATGCCTCTGATTGGCTTATTAGTAGACTGGCACAGCTGAAGGAAAATCTTTGAGCATGCGGCTATCTCAGTAGAAAACTCCAAAACTAAAAAGGAGAAGGAACATGGACTGAAAAACAACCAAGAATATCCAAGGAGTGTGGGACAAATACAAAAAGGTGTAACATGTCTGTAATAAGAAAACCAGAAAAAGAAGAAAGAAAAAAGAACAGAAGAACAGAAGAAGTGTCAGACACCAAACCACAGATCCAAGAAATTCAGAGAACAACAAACTTGATAATTAAAAAAAAAAAAAAAAAAAAAAAAAAAAACCAACCCACTACACCTGGGCATATCATTTATAAACTACAGAAAACTGATGATGTAGAAAAAAATTCTCAGAGAAGTCAAAGAAAAACAACACCTTACCCATAGAGGAAGAAATATGAGAATTACATCTGACTTCCCCTCAGAAATCATGAAAGTAAGAAGAGAATAGAATGAACTATTTAAAATGCTAAGAGAAAACAACGCAAAACACCAATGTAGAACTCTATGCTGTATGACATTATCCTTGAAAGTGAAGGAGAAATACAGACTTTTTCAGGCAAACAAGAATTAAGAGAACTTGATGGCGGTAGACCTGCTTTGCAAGAAACATTGATGAAGTGCTTTGGAGAAAAAGACAATAATATAGATCAGAAACCCCTATCAACAGAACAAAAGGAGGAACATCAAGAAGGAATATGTAAAGGCAAAATACATTTTTAATTTGTCTTATTTCTAATTGATCTAACAATAAATTTTTTCAAAATAGTAATAGCAACTATGCATTCAATTATATATAAATGTATATTATTTTGTATGTTTATACATAAGTGAAATGAATTACAAGTAATAATATAAGAGATAAGAGAGGATTTTGTTATTATAAGATATTCATGCCATCAGTGAAGTATAGTATAGCATATTTGAAAGTAGTCTTGGATTCCTTGTAATGCATACTGCAAATTATAGGGAAACCACTAAAAAAGATTAAAAAAAAAAGAAGGAAGTATAACTGACATGCTAAGAAAGGAATTAAACTGGAATCATATAAAATGCTTCATTAAAACCACAAAAAATGTGGAAAAAAGTAGAAGACAAAAATAAGAATAAACAAGTGCAACAAATAGGAAACAGTAGCAAATATGGTACACATTAATCTAACTATATCAATAATGACTTTGAATATTAGTGGTCTCAATGCACCCATTAACAGAGAATGTCAGAGTGGATGAAAAAACAATACTCAAATCTACATGTTTCTACCAGAAGCACACATCAAACATAAAGCTATATGTATTTATAATTTATATACATATATACATTAAAAGTAAATAAATGGATAAAGGGATAAAGCATACCAAACTAACACTAATCAAAAGAAAGATGGCGTAGCTATATTTATTTCAGACAAAACGAATTTCAAATCAAGGGAAATTATCAGGAGTAAATCAGGGCATTGCATGATGAAAAATAGGCCGATTCTCCAAAAAATATAATGATACTTAATTTGCATGTACCTAATAACAGAGTGTCAAACTACGTGAGGGAAAAACTCAATAGAATTTTTAAAAATCACATGATCATCTCAAATAGACATAGAAAAACAAACATTTGAAAATATCCAGCATACTTTCATGAACAAAACATTCAAGAAATGAGAAATATAACAGAACCTCCTCAATTCAATAAAGACCGTCTATTAAAAAACAAAAACAAAAACAGCTAAGATTATACTTAATGATTAAAGACTAGTTGCTTTTCTCCTACCGTAGAAATAATATACAGATGTCCCCTCTCACTACTTTTTTTTTTGAAATGGAATTTTGATCTTGTTGCCCAGGCTGGAGTGCAATGGCGGGATCTCGGCTCACTGCAACCTCTGCCTCCCCGGTTCAAGCGATTCTCCTGCCTTAGCCTCCCGGGTAGCTGGGATTACAGGAACCCACCACCATGCCCAGCTACTTTGTATTTTTAGTAGATATGGGGTTTCACCATATTGGCCAGGCTGGTCTTGAACTCCTGACCTCAAGTGATCTGCTCGCCTCAGCCTCCCAAAGTGCTGGGATTACAGGCATGAGCCACTATGCCCGGCCCCCTCTCACTACTTATATTTAAAATTTTAGTGAAGGTTCTAGTAAGGGAAATTAGGCAATAGAAAATAATAAAGGCATTCAAATTAGAACGGAAGAAGGACATGATCTTATAAATTAAAAAATTCAAATTCATTCATTAACAAAATTCTTAGAACCAATATACAAGTTCAGCATGGCTTCATGATACAAAGTTAATATACAAAAATCTATTGTATTTCTATATACTTTAACAAATAATCCAAGAATATTAAGAAAATAATTTGATTTACAATAAAACTAAATGTAATACAATACTTAGGAAATAATTTAACAAATAATTGTAAAATATGTACACTGAAACCTATAAAATTCCATTGAAATAATTTTTAAAAGATCTAAATAAATGAAAACAAGTGCAAAGTTCATGATTTGTAGTACTTAACATTAAGATGATGACACTCTGCATCGATCTATAGATTCAATGAACTCCCCATACAAATTCCACCTAAATTACTTGTAGCAATTAGCAAGTTAATTCTAAAATTTACATGAAATTTCACAGGTCACAAAATAGTCAAAACAATCTTAAGAGTAAGAATAACGTAGAAGTACTTACAAAGCAGGGAATCAAGACAGTGTGACATTGTCATAAGGATAGACATGTTGATCAATGGAAGATAATTCAGAGTTCAGAAATAAATCTATATATTTACAGCAACTGATTTTTGAAAATGGTGGCAAGACCCTTCAAATGGTGCTAGGCCAGCTGGAGAGCCACTTGCATCCTCATACCATACACAGCTATTAACTCCCAATGGATCAAAGACCTCAATGTAAGAGATACAGCTATAAACGTGTTGGAGTAGAACACATGGGTAAATAATCATGACCTTCGATTAGGCAAAAATTCTCACGTATGACACAAAAGCATGAACAACAAAAGGAAAATGAATTAGACTTAATCAAACCCCAAAATAAAAACCTTTGTGCTTCAAAAAGTCAGCATCAAGAAAGTAAAAAGACAAACCACAGGATGGGAGAAATATTTTCAAATCATATGTCAGATAAGTGGGTTGTATCTAGAATATATAAAGAACACTTACAAATCAGTAATAAAAAGACAAATAACCCAACTAAAAATAGATACAATATATGGAATAGACATTCAAGGAAGATATATAAATGTCTAGCATACACTTGATAAAATGCTTGACATCACTAGGTATTAGGGAAATGAAAATCAAAACCACAGTGAATTTCTGGCAACTTGGGTTGTTTACACTTTATCTATTGTGAATATGGCTGCTATGAACAGTTGTGTAGAAGTATTTGTTTACATATACATACATATTATTCAAAAATAAGTATTAAACAAATACCTCTACATAATTGTTTCTCGCAGCCCTATTCACAATACCCAAAGAGAAATCAACCAAAATGTCTATAAACTCATAAACAAGATGTGATAGATACACATACGATTGGTTATTAGCCACAGAAAAGAATGAAGTACTGACGCATGTGACATGGATGAACTTGAAATATTGTGCTCAGTGAGCTAAGGCAGTCATGAAAGATCACATGTTTTATGATTCTAGTCATTTGAAAGTCCAGAGTATAAAAATATACAGCTAGAGTAGATTCAGGATTGCCTAGAGCTTACGTGTGTGTGCAGCAGAGGGATTGTTAGAGAAGTAATAGTTAAAAGGTATGGAATTTCTTGTTGAGAAGAAAAGAATGACTTTGCTCCTTGTTGCACACATAGTGAAAACTTGATTAGTACAGATTAGATGGGTGAAATATATGACGATAAAGATACCGAAGATAAACCAAAGACATATGCAAGCACTAAACCTATAAATCTTCTGGCTGAAAACACTGGAGTAGATATTCGGGGCTTTGGATTAGGCAGCGATGTCTCGTATATAAAATCTAAATCACAAGCAACCAAGAAAAATGTCAATAATTTGGGTTTCACTAAAATTAAAAAACTGTTGAACATCACAGGACATCTTTAAAAAAGGTGGAAAAACAATCCAGAGATGGTGAAGGTATCTGCAAGTCATATATTTGATGAGATGTGTACTTCAAATCTGTAAGGAACGTTGATAACTCAATTTTAAAAAGACAACAATGGTAAAGGATTTGAATAGCTACTTCTTCCAATGGCCAATAAGGATATGAAAATATAAAAAATCAACCCTCAATGCAATAATACCTAATGTCTGTTAGAATGATTATGATCAGGATACAAATAATAACAAGTTTTGGTTAGGATATGGAGAAACTGAAACATTCATACTATGCTTTTTGGAATGTAAAATGGTGCATCCACATTGAAAAATATTTTGGCAGTTCCTTAAAAGGTTAATCATATTTATTAAATGACCGAGAAATTCCACTCCTATGTAAAAATTTAAAAGACATAAAAATGCGTCCACAGAAAAACTTGTAAAAGAGTATTCATAAAAGTGTTATTCATAATAACCAAGTATTATTCATAATAGCCAAAAGCAACTCAAATTGCCATCAACTGATCAATGGATACATACAATGCAGCGAATTCATACAAAGGAATATTATTTGACAATAAAAAAGGTATAAAGTACAATCTATTCAAAGTTAATCCATGAACCTATTTATGTTAAACACGTAAACATGTTAAATGAAATCAGCCATGCACAAAGACTGAATTGTATATTATGCCTCCATTCGTATGAAATATCCAGAATAGGCAAATATAAAAGAAAAATAAGACTGTGGGTGCCCAGGAGTGGGGAGGATGAAAGGAATGGGTGATGACTGCTAAGTATTGGTTTGTTGTTGTTGTGGCTTTTGGTAATGAAAATACATCACGTTTGTGGATTAGAAGATTCAAGAAAATATTGAGAAGCTCATTCGAAAAGTTATATGAAAATGTAAAGGACCCAGACTAGTCAAAACAATTTTATAAAAACTAACTTGGAGCACATACATTATTCAATTTTAAATTTTACTATACACTCAAAATAATTTAAAAAGTGGAAGTGTTGGCATGTTGATAGCATCAAAGATAATGAAACAAAATTAAGAATACAGACATACATGGCTAATTAGTTTTTTGCTAATGTCACAGGGTAAATTTGTTGAAGTAAAAAATAATCTTTTCAGCAAAAGTTGCTGAGACAATGGTATATGCATATGACAAACGATGAACCTTGAGCTTTGCCTCATAATATACACAAAAAGAAGTAAATGCAGATGGATAGCATAAATATAAGCTTAAATATAGAATTTTAACTATTTTCTTTGCGAAAAAAGTTTATTTAATTTTAGAAAATATATAAATATAAAATATTTTCTTTTTTTTTTTCCTGAAATTTACTAAACTTTATTGTGTTACGTGTCTATACATTGCCACATATATGAACACAAAATTGAACTGTTAGTATTTTGTTTATGGATTTTGAATCTGTGTTCATGACAAAGATTGTCCTAGAATTTTTCTTTCTGGTAATGCTCTTATTAAATGTCAGTATAAAATTTTACTACCTTCATAAAATAAGTTGAGGAATTTTCTTGTTTTTTCTATTCTTTGGAAGAAAATATAAAATATTTTCTATGTATTTTCTTCTCAAAGCTATTTTCTTTGAGAAGAAAATACAGGAGAAAATTTTCCTGACATTGAAATGAGTAAAAATTTCTTAGATAAGACACAAAAGTCTAAACCATTTAAAAATGATGAATTACATTTCATCAAATTCAAAACAGCAATATAGAACAATACGAACCATAGTTTCCTTTTTAAAATACACTGTTACAAATGAAAAGGTGCCAGGCATGGTTGTGTACACCTGTAGTCCCAGCCAATCGTGAGTCTGAGGCAGGAAGGTCCAACTGTTAGGGATTGCAGTGAGCTATAATTGTGCCTGTGAATAGGTCACTACACTACATGTTGGGCAACAGAGATCCTGTCTCTGTGTCTCCAAAAAACAAATAATAATCATAAAATGTAAAAGTGGAAAGGCAAGGCACAAACTGAAAGAAAATATTTAAAAAGCATGTATTCTACGAAGGACCTGTACTCAGAATATATAGACATTTTGCAAGTTAATAACAAAATGACAGACAGTCCAATAAATAAAATGATAAGCACTTTATTGGGAGAGTTGAATCAATGACAAATAAGCTCCTAAGATGTTTGACAGCATTTGTCATTAGAAAATTAATATTGAAACTGCAATGACATGTGATTATACATCTATTATAAAGACGTAAAATGATTTCATAATAGCTTAAATAAACAAATGAGAAATATGACAATATCAAATGTTGGCAAGGATGAGGAACAACTGAAACACTCATACATTCCTACTAAAAGTTCAATATGTTTATGATAGTCATTAAAAAATTCGACAATTTCTTATAAAGTGAAAATATGCTTTCCATGTGACTCAGCAATCCCACTCCTAGGTCTTTACCCAAGAAATGTAAATGTATGTCACAAGAAGACATGTGTTTTTGTTTGTAACTGACACATGTTAAATAATGCTAATGGAACTTCATTCATAATGGTCCCAAACCACAAACAACTTACATGCCCATCAACTGGTGAATGTTCCAAAAGTTCATAATATATATTCACAGAATAGAGTATTACTTAGTAATAAAAAGAATAAGTTATTAATACATGCTACAGCATTAATAAATTTTAAATATGGTGTATTAAATGAAAGATGCTAGACAGAAAAGACTGCATACTACATGACTCCATTTATATGGAACAATGAGAGCAGGCAGATCAATGTTTGCTGGGGCAAGATGCTAGCAAAAACGTTTGCAAATTGGAATCTGGGCATTTTTCATGGGTCATGGAAATGTTTACTATCATGACTGTGGTGGTAGCTACACTGCTATTTGTTAAAACTTATTCAACTCTCCATTTGGCAATTTGTATTGTATATAAATTATCTCAAAGCTAATTTCAATAGATGAAAGAGAGATACAATATGCAAAGTTTAACAAAACTATTTATTACTGTGTTTTATTTTTCTTTTCCTCTGTCTGAAATATAGGAGACCTATGTCTTCCTCCTTCCTTATCAATGCCTAATACTACAAAATATATGACTTGCAAAATCAGATCAAACGTCTGCATTTTATATTCTTTAAGAGTCTAGTAGCTTAGCGTATTTGTTAGAACTGCCTTCGAAGACAAGCTAAGCATTATTTTCAAAACATGTAAAGAATCCTATCATTTTTAAACACGGCTACAGTGGTTTTCACATAAGTAGAAACATAAACCTCTGCTATACTGCCATAATTTGACCATAGAGTTGCTCATCATTCTGATAAAAAAAGATACGAAGAGTTTTAGCCAATATATTATTGCTAACCAGATATTCAGCTCATATCAAGATGAAGTCACTAATTTATTCATATGTTTATTTTTAAAAAGCATGTAGTGGAACACACTGCCAAGTAATCTTTTGGTAGTGGAACACACTACCAAATATATTTTTTTCAGGAGAACATAAGGTTGAATATCACAGAGACAAGCCATCATATTTGAGATGGTAATCAAAAAGAAATTGGAGTTGCTATGTGAACACATTTGAGAGAATTACTCAAGTAAAAGTTAAAGGTTAATAATATAGTTTCTTTCTTTCTTCCTTTCTTTCTTCCTTCCTTCCTTCCTTCCTTCCTTCCTTCCTTCCTTCCTTCCTTCCTGTCTGTCTGTCTGTCTGTCTCTCTCTCTCTCTCTCTTTCTTTCTTCTTTCTTTCTTTTTTTTTTTGACAGAGTCTCACTTTGTCACCCAGGCCGGGGTGCAGTGGTACTATCTCGAGATAGGCTCATTGCAACCTTCGTCTCCCAGGCTCAAGTGATTCTCATGCCTCAGCCTCCCTAGTAGCTGGAACTACAGGTGTGCATGACCATGTCCGGTTAATTTTTGTAATTTTAGTAGAGACAGGGTTTCACCGTGTTGGCCAGGTTGGTGTCAAACTTCCTGACTTCAGGTGATCCTCCCTCGTCAGCCTCCCAAAGTGCTAGGATTATAGGCGTGAGCCACTGTGCCCAGTCATATACATTCTTTCATACAGTAAAGAAATATCAAAATCCAAATAATACATAGAAATAAAATAAATGCAAGTTAGAATAAATCTTGAAATTGTATTTTACCTTCTGGCCAGAAAAATCCATTAGTGAATAGAAAATATCCTTTGTTGCCAGTAAAAGAAAATAAAATATTTTCTTCTTATTTTGAAATAACTAACTTCGTGGAATTATTTGGCAATACTGAACATGTCCAAGCAAACCTTATCTTTCCCACTTTTATAAGCAAGACATTAAATATCGCAGTAGAGAACCTTGGGTACAAGTTGAAACTGATGCTAAGATCCATGTTCAGAATCTACTTCTGTAAAAAGGAGCTGAGAATCTGAAACTGATTATGTGTTCTCTTACTGTGTATAAAGATGAAAGGTCTAATTGGCCTGCAGGACATCTTGACAGGACAGCTTTAACCATGAAGCAGAGTAGGGATAGGACTGAAGGCCCAGGGTGCTTATAGGAACCCATAAAAATATTTTAATTCATTTCAAAATCAAAACATAAACTGAATAAATCAAGCTGGATGATAGCTGTCTTCATACCAAAACAGTCATGAAATAGAGTATTTTTGTATTAATCTGATTCTAAACTGATGTTCAACGTTTGAGCAAAGTTTATGGATCAGTGAAAATATGTTCACATAATAAATGCGTGCTTTGTGACAATGCTGAATCATCTTCAAGGGTAGGCTTAGAGAATGCCTAAGTTCCAAAAGCATACCAGCCACTGACTTGCAAGCAGACATGGGAGAGGAATAGTGTCAGGAACCAGACATGTGATACCTACAACTGATCTCATTTCACACGCCAGAAATTGACAATCCCTGCCTTTCTCTTTGTACTGGACTACCTTGTTGTTATTTTAAAACATGAATTGAAAATAAATGGCCGTTAATTGACTACATTTTTTAGTAATAGAAAAGAATCTTACTCAGGCTGTTAATTATGATTATTTATCCCTTCATGGTTTGTTTTGCTCTATTCTGTCTGAGAAATGCATCGCACAGTGATCTTTATGTTCAGACACTCTTACAAGGCTTCCCACTGTGCAGTTCTTAGCTCCTCGTCACACAATGAAACCCAGCCTGTGTGAAGCTAAGATATTACTTCTTCACTATTATGCATAATAAGACTTACAATTTGTTTGTCTATGATTAATTACCACTTTTCCCAAGAGATGCAATGCTGAGTGTTTTCATATGCTAATATGTGCCAAGCTGCCAGTGCTAACTCAGCTCTCTAATCCTAAAACTCACCTTAAGTGAATGAATATCACTGTTTATTGCCAAAGTTGTCATTTGTCTGGAAATGAAATAAATATCTAAGAAGAATTTCAATGATAGAGCTGCTTTTCAGCTGACAGCTCATTCCTTGTTATCAAAAGGCAAATATATGTCAATGTGTGCATTACTTAAGACTCATGAGATAATTGCTTCAATTTGCCTGACAATCTGATAATGTCATTTGCACAGTTGTGAAAGGTGTCAACACTGAATGAATGTACCTCAGACTAAAGGTGTGAAACAGGTGGAGTAAAAAGGGCTTCTATTGAAGTATCTTCTGCCAGATGAAATCCTAGATAGTTGCTTGCTTCTTCAAAAGTCTGTGTCCTTGACACAAATTTGATCTTGAATTTATCACCAAAAAGGAGAACAGATTCAACATTCCAGGTGGCCTAAGAAACATGTAGGTTTCTAATGATTTCTTTTAATTCAAAATTTTATTTATTGATATATTTGTGAAAGTCCATATAATGCACAGGTATATACTTGCACAGGTATATACTTTCAGCAAACTGATGGATATTGGAGAAACATATATTTTAGCAATAGATCCTTCTCATCTCAAATCTCACTAAGTTTTACGGTGTTGAGTAAATTTTGTTGCTGTTTTTGTAATTTCTCTAATTATATATTTTTAAAAAAATTATCTAAATGGGTATAATCCTACCCGTTGCTAAGGAATTTTATGGAGATTAAATGTGTTAATAAATAAAATGTGTTTATAAATAAAATGCTTTAATAAGTAAAACAATTCTATTGTAATCAGCTCAGGTTAAACACTTAGAATAGTTTAATTGTTATTAGTAACACAACTACATTTGTATTTAATCAAGTTCTTATCTTTTTTAAGCCTCAATTTCTTTTTCAAATAGATCCAAGAATAAATCATTTGTAATGTTAATATGTTTAAAGTTTTGTTGTGATGGTCACATAAGAAACATAAATATCTTTGCCTAGTGTATAGCACAAAGATGCCTTTAGGGAAAAGAAGTGCTTTCTTTATTTTATGCTATCAACAAGTAAAATATTAAAATATTATATATATATATATATTCATATGATGGCATTGACAGACTTCAAAATTAACTGCAGTGTATTTCTATTTTATTATTCACCTGAGCTGGTGCTAGCAGCAGATTCTGCCTGGAGTAATTGTTCAGATCAGTGGTCTATGGCCAAGGACAGGAGAAATGAGACTTTTAATTAATAGAGTGGAAACCAGAGAGATATAATATTTGGGACATCTGCTAAACTATAAATCTCTAAACATAAATGACTCTTTGTTTGATTGCAACTCAATATTTAGAAATTATAAGATGCAACATGGAGTTCATCTCAAATAAAGAGTTCTTATTTAACTTAGAAGGTAAACCTACAGTGCATTAACGCATGTCCAATTGAATTTTATTGTGATCGAATAAAAAAGGAGGCTTAACATACTTTACTAAATGCATGCATTCACCATCAAAATATCTACTAAAATGAGAGCAGATGACTCATTTTTAAAAAAAATTATTACACCTAAGGACTCGAAGAATGAGAAAAGATATTTGTACATAAATAGTTCAGCACATACTTAAAAGATTTATAGCAGGTGAATAGTTATTACTTTTCTTAACAGAAAGTAGAAAATTAAAAATTGAGAAGTGTAATGCTGTAAGAAAAAATAAGTGGATTCACCCAGAATTATCTCAGCCAGCTCAGATATTGGAGGCAGGAATATATGATATTTAAAAGATACATGAACAATAGTCATCCCACTTCCACTGTTCCTTCACAACCCATGTATACCACGTTTCTGCTCAGGAGAAACTGAACCATAGATGGTCTGGATGCAAGGACCTGAGGCACAGCAGAAGATCTGGGAGAGACATAATCATAAATGGAGTGGTTCAGTGCATTTCTATTCTCTGAAATGTTAACGTCATCTTACTCAAAATCTTTCCCTGCTATTTAGCTCCCAGGATTCTGGCAGCCATATTTACAGGCCCATTTTGGAAATTTGGAGAATGGTTTTTTTGTTTGAGTTTTTGTTTTTTTAATTCTTTCAGAAATCAAATGCTTCTAGGGAAATATTTTTAATATTTTTTATTTTCACTCTTCACCCTCCATTGAGTTCTACCCATTGACAATAGCAACTATTGAACCAGAGTGCTCCAGAACACACTCAGTGATTTTTAAATGTGAACAGTGATCCAAGTATCACCAGACATTAGAGGAGGGTCTCTATTATAAAGCTAGAACTCAAAACAAATGAATGGGAAGGAAAAGAATAGGAAATGAACATAGTCTTTGGAAAGGACAATCAAAACCTTACATCAACAGGAATATGCAATATTTGTAGAGAAAGTAAAAAAAAAAAAAAATATGTTTCAACCAAGAAACAAAATGAAGAGGCCATATAAAATAAATAGGAAATACAAAACATTTCTAGGAAATTTTAAATATGATAGCTTAAATTAATAGAAAATTTAAAACCTATACATGTTGTAAACCAAAAGTAAAATTCTAAGCCCCCAACCATCTGAATGGACCTTTTCCTCTGAACAAGAACATTCCAAAGTTAGATCGGGACATAATGGGAAGGGGGAGCCAGACATGCCTCATTATATCCTCCTCCCTTTTGGAATTACTGATAGAACAGACTCTTTAAGTCTGGTAAGAAACATTTACAATCTATTCTCTTTAGAGCTTGCTACCTGAAGTATTCATCTGCATGTTAAACTTTGATTTCCAAATCTCCTTATTGTAACCCAGGCATTCATTTCTAATGATAACTCTTTCAACCAATTACCAATCAGAAAATCTTTGAATTCACCTATGACTTGGAAACCCCCACTTCCAGTTACTCCACCTTTCTGAACTGAATCAATGTACGTCTTACATGTATTGATTGATGCCTATGGCTCTCTAAAAGGTATAAAACAAAGTTGTGGCCTGACCACCTTGGGCATGTGGTCCCAGAATCTCCCAAGGATTGTGTCATGAACCATTGGTCACTCAGATTTGGTTCAGAATAAATCTCTCCAAATATTTTACAGAGTTTGACTCTTTTCGTTGATAATGTATTGGATGATAATATCAAGGAATCACTGAAAATGTGGCATAAAAATAATCAGGGAAGCATATCAAGGATCATACATAAAGATCATTGTGGTGTGTTTTGCAATATAAGATATTAGAAACAATTCAAATGGTTAAATATGGTTTAGGGTTGTATACACACAAACATTATATGTGGATAACAACATATGTAAGTTATTTGATATAAACACTGTTAGACAGGTATGTGAATACTGTCTAATGGCATGACTCTCATACAGAAAAACTGAAAAATCTGAAAAATACATCTAACAGTTAATGGTGGTTTCAACTGGGTTTTTAGATTATAAGGTGTCAACCAACAACAAAATTCTAAGCACCCCCAACAATCTAAATGGACCTTTCTTCTTGGGAAGGGCATTCCAGAGTTAACTTGAAAAACTATTTCAGACCATGATGGGAAGTGGGGGTAAGACCTCCTTTATTATCCCCCACTTCCTTTTGAAATTCAGGCATAACTGATCAGCATTAGCATTAAAACAGATCTTACATCTGACAAAGCTGACTCTGTAGCAATAAGATACCAAATTGCAGCCTGACTCTAGTACAGCATTGCGTGACAGATAGCAGGCCCTGAAAGAAATCAAAGTATTTTACCTCAAATAATGTTTATTTGCTATATCTTGAAATAGTCCTGCAAAGCTGTCTCTTGTGGGAAAAATCTACATTCTGAAAAGAGTCCCTTCCCTTTTCCACGTTTTTGTACCTGATCCAGAAAAATTCAACCAAGATTCTGGCATTCTTTTAAGTCTGATAGCAAACATTTAAAATCTATTTGCACTGAAGCTTGCTACCTGGAGGCTTCATATGTGTAATAGAAGAAACCATGGTCTCCTCAAGCTGTTATCCTAACCCAGACACTCCATTCTATTGACTCCAAGACTGTAGATAAACTATTTAAACCAATTGCCAATCAGAAAATCTTTAAACTTGCCTATGACCTGGAAACCACTCCCACCTCTTTCTTCAAGTTGTCCCACGTTTCTATATCAAACCAGTGTACATCTTACATATATTGATGTCTAATATCTCCCTAAAATGTATAAAACCAAGCTGGAGCCCAACCACCTTGGACAACCATTTTCAGGATCTCCTGGGGCCAAGTCACAGGCTATTGGTCACTCATATTTGGCTCAGAATAAATCTCTGCAAATATTTTACAGAGTTTGACTCATTTCATTGCCAAAGGAAATGAATGCTGTTATTTTAATAACTAGTCTGCATTTTCTAAATTTGTGTATAATTGATATAAATTGCAGTTATTTGAGCAATTTAATATATAAAATAAGAATTAAAATCTTGATTTTCAGTTCCAGGTTTTTCATGCTCTTTACCGATTGTGTCAAATGACTTTCTTCTCTTTGTCTAAGAAGGCAGTGTAACTATGTCATCTATTCATTTGAACCACAACATTTATTAAGCACTTGTTATATTAAGCACTTATTAAGCACTTGCCTTTATATTAAGTACTGAGGATATAGTGTTTATAAGTCAGTCTTTGCTATCATGAAATTGATAATCTAGAAGAGAAGATAGCTAAGAAACATAAAATCACATACATAAAAAAAGAAAAGTGTGTGTATTAATTAATTCTCACACTGCTATGAAGAACTGTCCAAGACTGGGTAATTTATAAAGAAAACAGGTTTAATTGACTCAGTTCCACATGGCTGGGGAGGCCTCAGGAAACTTACAATCATGATGGAAGGGGAAGCAGGCACATCTTACATGGCGTCAGGCAACAGAGAGAGAGAGCACGAAGGGGAAAGAGTCCCTTATAAAACCATCAGATCTCATGGGAGCTCACTCATTGTCATGAGAACAGCATGGGGGACACCTCCCCCATGATCCAATCACCTATCAGGTCCCTCCCTCAACACCTGGGGATTACAATTCGAGATGAGATTTTGGTGGGGACACAAAGTCAAATTGTATCAGTATGGCTTGTAAAAAGTGCCTTGGGGAAAAACATTGGTTGAAAAGAATGAATATCAATTGGATGGTTAGGGAGCCCTCTCAAGAAAAGTTGACTTTTGACCAGAGAAATTAGACTATGAAGCCATATAAAAGGAGTGATGGGAAAGAAAAGGAAAAAATAAAAACAAAAACAAAAACAAAAAAACAGTGGGCATTATCCTCCAAAGTTTGGAAGGTCTCAGTATAACTCAGAACCAAAAAGAAGGTAAAAACATAATTAGTAAAGGAAAGAAAAGCATGTGATAATTTTAGAGAAACTGGGAGACGTGAAAGGAAGGATTTGAATCATGATCCTAATTCATAGGGCTTTTTGGATTTTAGGCTGGAATTAACATCATCCATTTTACAAGATACTTATTGTTGTCCGGTGATGAATGAATGGGAGGATGTAAGAATGCCAGCAGGAACCATTTGGAAGCTACTGCATTGCCCCATGTAAACAGGATAGCATAATAAACTCCAACTATACCTTGCAGATTAGTGGTTTGTTTTATTCCTGGAAGGACTGCTTCACCATAAAAGGGACAAAATGCAATGCCGCAATAGATGTCCTCTGCTCTGGCTTCTGCTTTGTCACTATTGAAGAACACAGACTACTCAAAAGGAGATTCCAGTTTAGAGGCACTGTTGTCTGAAAGCACATCGCTTATTGCTCATTACTAATTTTGGTAATAATGTTAAGCAACACAACTATATGGCCTGAGAGAAAACACTGTAGACAGAGAAAACATTTATTTTGCTCTAAGCTAATCTTTAAATTGTATTACTATTGTTATTAACCATAGAAAAGCAACCCTACATATGCACCAGAATCATTTACAATTCTCTGTTATAATACAGGATTGAAGGCACCGTGCTCAGAACTCTTGAATCAGATTTGCCTGGGCTAAAGCTCTGGATACTGCATTTTAACATACTTGCCACGCACACTCCCTAGGGGCTTAACTACGCAACAGATAAGGGAACTACTCTTCCAGGCTACCTCATAACTGTCCGTCCTGACACCAACCACCCCTGCATCTTCATTTTTTTGGGGGAAGTTACCATATAGGGAGTTACAATCAACCACTGCAACATAATACAAAATTAAAACCTAATTTTAGACTCAAAGTACTGCTATTTCCTCACGTTTTTGAATTCAAGTTTATTCAGAATTAATTTACCGAATAATCAACAGAAAAAAATAGGTAAGTGTTTTTCTATCCAAATGAAAATTAAAAAATGAATGTGATTTCTTAAGAACAAATGTGATTTCTTTTGAGATTTTCCTATCTGATTTTTAAGGAAAATTCAAAAACTTACTTAAAGTAAATATTTTATTAAAAAGGGCACTCTGTAAGGAGAAATACATGTAGCATTCTGGAAGTCAACATAATCTAGGTCATGGCACTCTAGAAATCACACTCTTTTTATTTTCTCTTTAATATACTATGCATTTTTAGTCTAAGTAGTAGAAATTTGAATAGATAGCTGTTCAAGTAGAAAAAGCTTTAGTTTAATACAAGGCATTAAAGACTATAAAGAAATTGCCAATTTCTCTTCCCTGCCATCAAGAGGAAGACACTACAGTATGATCACAAGGTCATTTCTACCTTAACATTCTCTGATTCTGATGTTGCATATCTTGTGCAAATCACATGCTCTTTTCCATTTTTTTCAACATATAAAATGGAACATGAAGAGTACAAATATTCATTTACTCTATGCTACCTGCAAACAGTACGCACAGCTTTATCTGTGATATAACACTAACCCTCGGCAAAAATGCAATATGATAGTTAGCAATATTGTAACATTCTTTCACATGAGAAAAGAGAGTCTTTCTGTGGTTAAATTATTTGACTAATGTTATACAGACCATAGGAGAAATCTACTCTGGTCTAATTTTGAGATATACGTTTTTCTCTGCTATGTCAAATTTTCCTTCATAGTGAGTTCTTTTCAATTTTTTTTGTAGAATTAACAAAGTTTCCATATTAAATTCTAATGCTCCTCAGGGGCATAGAAAGGACAAAGTCATAAGTTGTTTTTAATTTCTGCTTTGGTGCATAGCCACATTATAGCTACACACTGGCCAGAGGAAAATAAGAGGACAAAAAATTCTGTAAAGCAGATCCTAATGCACTATACAGAATGAAAAATCATGGAACGCTGGATATTATGATTATTCTATTCATGGGATAGTAAATAATTTTTATCCCTTGCAGCAGCTCTAATCCATAAATAGAGAATTCCAATAGCCATGTGCAGAGAAAGGTTGCTGATGAAATTTATCAAAAAAAGGCACCAGGATCAATTAGCAAGGTCTAACTAACATGGGTGGAGCAGGTGGAAGGGGTGGCTTTTATTCTGGTTCAGGTATACCTTGGAGACATTACAGGTTTGGTTCCAGATTAACACAATAAAGCAAATATCACAATAAAATGAATCACACGATTTTTTTTTTGCTTTCCCAGTGCATATTAAAGTTGCATTTGTACTGAATCTATTAAGTGTTTAATAGCATTATGTCCAAAAATCAATGTACATATCTTAATTTAAAATATTGCTAAAATCTGCTAATGATCATCTGACTCTTTAGTGAGTCATAACCTTTTTGCTGGTGGAGAATCTTGCCTTGATGCTGATGACTGATCAGGGTAGTGGTTGCTGAAGACTGGGATAGCTATGTTAAGTTCTCAAAATAATAAAAATAAAATAACATTTACTACACCGATTCACTCTTTCTTTTAAGAAAGATTTCTCTGTAGCATGCAATACCATTTAATAGCATTTTCCTAACAGCAGACCTTTTTCTGAAATTGAAATCAATACACTCAAACCCTGCCACAGCAGTCTTAAGTTGATAAACTTATCAACTAAGTTTACTTATTTTCTAAATCCTTTGTTGTTATTTCAGCATTGTTGACAGCATCTTCACCAGGAGTATATTTCACAAAATAACTCCCTTTACTCATCTAAAAGAAGCAACTCCTGGCCAGGCGCAGTGGCTCAGACCTGTAATCTCACTACTTTGGGAGGCCGAGGCGAGTGGGTCACTTGAGGTCAGGAGTTGGAGACCAGCCTGGCCAACATGTTGAGGCCCTGTCTCTAATAAAAATACAAAAATTAACTGGGCGTGGTGACACATGACTGTAATCCCAGTTACTTGGGAAGTTGAAGGAGGAGAATTGCTTGAACCCAAGAAGCAGAGGTTGCAGTGAGCCGAGATGGCATCACTGCACTCTAGCCTGAGCAATAGGGTGAGTGAGACTCTGTCTTAAAGAAACAAAAAAAGGCAACTCCTCATTCATTCAAGTTTTATAATGAAATTGTAGCAATGCAGCCACATCTTCGGGCTCCTGTTTTAATTCTAGTTATCTTGCTATTTCTACTACACCTGCAGTCATATCCTTCACTGAAGTCTTGAATTTCTCAAAGTTATCTATGAGGGTTGTAAATCAACTTCTTCAACCTTCTGTTATTGTTGATATTTTGACCTCCTCCTAGGAATCACAAATGCTCTTAATAACATCTAAAATAGTAAGTCTTTTCCAGAAAGTTCTTTTATTATTTTGCCCAAATTCATCAAAAGAAGCATTATCTGTGGCAGCCATAGCCTTATAAAATCCATTTCCAGTACCTGGAAGTTGAAAATACTTCTTGGTCCATGGGCTGCAGAATGGATATTGTGTTAACCGGTAGGAAAACATCATTGCTATCCTTATTCATCTCCGCCGGGCATAGTGGCTCATGCCTGTAATCCCAGCAATTTGGGATTACAGGCAGACATCATTTGAGGTCAGGAATTCAAGACCAGCCTGGCTAACATGGCAAAACCTCGACTCCTTTAAGAATACAAAAATCAGCTGGACATGGTGGTGCACACATGTAGTCCCAGCTACTTGGAAGGCTAAGGCAGAAGAATCTCTGCAGAGGTTCCAGTGAGCTAAGATCATGCCACTGCACTCCAACCTGGGTAACAGAGCAAGACTCCCTCTCAAAAACAAAACAAAACAATAAATATTCTTATCCATCTCCATCAGAGCTCTTGGGTGACTGGGTGTATTATCAGTGAGCAGTAATATTTAAAGGAATCTTTTTACCTGAACAGGTCTCAACAGTAGGTTTAAAATATTTTGTAAAGCATACTATAAACTAGTATATCATCACTCAGGCTTTGTTGTTTTATTGACAGACCACAGGCAGAGTACCTTTAGCATAATTCTTAAGGGCCTCGAGATTTTTGGTAAATGATCATGGCTTCAACCTAAAGTCACCAGCTGCATTAGCTCCTAAAAAGAGAATCAGCCTGTTCTTTGAAGCTTTGAAGTCAGGCTTTGACTTCTTCTTTCTAGCTGTGAAAATTCCTGATAGTATCTTCTTCCAATAGAAGGCCATTTTTTCTACACTGAAAATCTGCTGTTTACTGTAGCCATCTTCATCCATTATCTTAGCTACATCTGCTGGATTACTTGCTGCAGCTTCTATGTCAGCACTTGCTGTTTACCTTGCACTTTTATGATCTAGAAACAACTTCTTTCCCTAAACCTCATGAACCAACCTCTGCTACTTTCATGTTTTTCTTCCACAGTTTCCTCGCTTCCCTCAGCCTTTTAGAATTAAAGACAGTTGCAGCCTCGCTCTGGGTGAGGTTCCAGTTTATAGGTATGTTGTGACCGGCTTGATCTTCTATCCAGACCACTCAAACTTTCTCCATATCAGCCATAAGGCTGTTTCACTTTCTTAACATCTGTGTGTTCTCTAAAGCAGCCTTTTTTATTTTTTTCAAGAACTCTTTCTTTGCTTTCAAAACTTGGCTAATGGTTGACACAAGAGGCCTAGCTTTTGGTCTTTCTAAGCTTTTGACACAGCTTCCTCACTAAGCTTAATCATTTTTAGTTGCTGATTCAAAGTGAGAGAGGTGCAACTCTTTTTTTTCACTTGAACACTTAGAGGTCATTGTAGGGTTATCAATTTGTCTACTTTCAGTATTGTCATATCTTAGGGAATAGAGGGAGAGAGATGGGGCAGTGGTAGGCGGAACAATCAGAACACATGTAATGTATATTGACTATGTTGGTTGTCCTATATGGGCATAGTTTGTGATGCCCCAAAGCAATTAAAATAGGAACATCGAAGATCATTCATCACAGATCACCATAACAGATACAATAATAATGAAAATCTTTAAAATATTGCAAGAACTCCCCAAATGCAACACAGAGACATGAAGCAAGCACATGCTGTTAGAAAATGGTTGCCACAAACTTCAATTTATAACAACAAAACACAGTATCTGTGAAATGCAATAAAGTGAAGCACGATAAAACGAGGAGTACCTGTAATTTCTAGCTCTTTCCTTACCAGCAATATAATGTTGGCCAAGTGACTTCCTCCTTTCATTCCTTAATACTAAAGTAGTGCTAACATCCACCTTTTAGTGTAGGGGAATCATTACCTAAGTGACGTAGTTTCTATAGATTGTCTTCCCCAGTACCCCGTAATTTTATTGCTGTACTGGGAGCTTTAGCACAGCTTGAAGTAGTCGCAGGTACTTAATGTCTCACCTAGTCCATTATATCTCTTCACAAATGCACGTGCTTCTTTTTGGATTATTCTTCCCTCCATCTCTTACGGGAAACCCTAGTTATAAACAGGCTTTGCAGCCAAACAGGACTGGGTTTAATTCTGGCTCTGCCAAATAATCTGTATGTTTTGGCAATTTGTTTTACCTTTATCAGCCTCAGTTTCCTCATCTGTCAAATGTGGCTTCTCATAGTACAACATAGACTTTACAGAGCAGTTGTGAAGATCAAATCAAGTGAGGAAATTTCTATTTTAGATTATGCCAAATATCGAATAAAAAGTAAGTATAATAATAGAATCATAAACTAATTACACAATATTTTATGTATTATGAATGATTATAATACTTTCCATTTTATTATCTGCAAGCATGAATCTTCAAAGTAAAATCCAAAAAGTAATTTTTATTCTAACCGACACATTATTTTCTTCCCAAGAATAAAATTAAGCCAGGTTTAACTTGCAGAAATAAATTTCTTAGGGGAACAACCTTACATATTATATCGTAAAGGCCACTTTATTTTTATTGTATTTTCAGACCTGACATATAAGAATGCCCAACTAGATTTACATGGGCAGTTTTATAATAAATTAAGTAGAAAATATTATTTTCTCCTTCCAAAAATCCAAATATTTTAAATCTCAAATGTCACCTCTGCAGAGTTGCCTTCCCTGAATACTTATTCTAAAATAAAGCCTTGAGCCCAGTCATCAAATTCTATCTCTTTATGTTTTGTTTCACAGAAGCAATCATTTCCCAACATAACACTACATATTTATCTGATTTCTTCTTTTTTTGTTTTACTCTGCTAGACTGTAAGCTCCATAAGGACAAGGAACTTGTCTAGTTTACTGCTTGAATCTCCAGCTGTTATAATAATGCCTGGCACAAATATTGGATCTCATTTTCACTTTTTTCTTTTGGCATATGTATAGAGCCACAAGAAGTTGCAAATATGTTACAGAGATGTCCTGTGTACTGTAATTCAGTTGACTCCAATGCTAACATCTTACATAATAGTACAGTAGGAAACAGAAAATGGACATTATTGGAGCCAAACAACTAGAGGACTTAGATCTCATGAGTTTGCGTGCTATTTTTTTTTTTGCACATGTTTGTGTATAGGTCTACATTTTATCACATTTACAGATTTGTGTTAACTACGATCACCATCAAGATACAGAACTATCTTCTCATTTCAAAACTCCCACATCTCAAAACACTACAATTGTTTTATAGATGCATCTCCTCCCCTTCCCTAACCGTTTGCAACCACTGATCTGTTCCCCATCTCTATAATTTTGTTATTTTTAGAATGTTATATAAATTTACTCATATTATATGCATATATGAAAGCTATTTTCACTCAGCATAAATAACACCCTTGAAATTTATCCAAATTTTATATGTACCAATAGTCTGTTCCTTTTTACTATTTAGTTTTATTCTATATTTCTACTAATTATATCATTAAGTAAATCCCACGTTCTATGATTTATATTACATATTTCAAAGTCATGTAAAATATTTGCATTTTATCACTTTATTTCAACATATTAACCTGCCACTTATCTTGTCCAGGGCACTGTATATCCTTATATTGTAAAATTTTTAAATGTCATATTTTCCTCCTGCCTCCACATCCTTATAAGCAGCTGTGAACACTCTGTCCAGGTGGTCAGATGCACTAAATGATAAGGAGGCACCTGCCACAACTTCCCTCCTTGCCCTCCCCTGACTGTTGAACTAGTGACATTCAAACACACTAATGAAATTCTCTCATTCCTTTTGCTTGCGTACACCCCCCAGATTTCCAGTAAAGGCAGTTGTCCATGGGTCCTCTCTCCCTCAGCTCCACCTGGTTGGCTGAGCCCACTTTCCTGGAGCTACTCCCATACGGCCTCTTGAGCATCATGCCACGCCTTTCTTTCTAAGACATGTGAGCGTAATAAATCCTTTTATTTCATATGCCTCTGAGAGTGTAATTTCCAGGGCAGTGTGGGAATGACCCTTAAAGGCTCCATGAGGGGAACTTACTTTCCCATTTATAATACAATCCTTCAGCAAGTAGGGGAAATTTCCAAAATGAAAATGTGATTGACTCTGATCTCAGCTGACAGCTAAAGAAGGGTCTCAGTCTTTCTGCCTGTGATGTTTCAGGGTATATGGTCTTTCATCGCTTACTACAGTTGACACATGACAGTGCATAACACATTGGAATGGCTTCTCTGTTTCCATCCTTCTGCTTTTCCCTTCTCACCTTGTTTGGAGAATAGGCAACATTCTCAGTGGACTTAAGAGGAAAGAAAATCCTCATTAAACTGGTAATAAATAATTTTATTTTGTCTTTAGAAAATCTTCTCAATTTTTTTTCTTAAAAATTACATAAGAAAAGGAAAAAGCCCTAGAAGTTCAGATCTAGCATGTAAGGCATAAGGCCCAGAAATGCAAATTTTAAGGTATCCCAAGAAACATGGCATTCTTAGAGAAATACTAGAATTATTTAAGGAAAGCACACAAACAAAAACAAGAATCCCAGTGCTATATAATATATAAAAATTATGCAGGGTAAATACTTTATAATTAATGGCTTTCAAACTTTAATTAATGAGTTATAGAGGGCACAAAACAGAACAGAGGTTTTCTGTTGGGTGTGATGACTCACGCCTGTAATCCCAGCACTTTGGGAGGAGGTCAGGAGTTTGAAACCATCCTGGCCAACATGGTAAAATCCCACCTCTACTAAAAATACAAAAGTTAGCTGGGCGTGGTGGCCAGTGCCTGTAATTCCAGCTACTCAGGAGGCTGAGGCAGAAGAATCACTTGAACCCAGGAGATGGAGTGAGCCAAGATTGTGGCACTGTGCTCCAGCCTGGGTGACAGAGGGAGACTCTGTCTCAAACAAACAAACAAACAAAAACCCCACACAAACAAACACACACACAGAGGTTTTCATCCCCTCTGTTCCCAGCACTGTGGCTGCTTCTCATATTGTATTAGTTTGCTGGAATGTGACTACTGCCCCCCACAACAACAACAAAAAAAATCAGGAACAGAAGAGATGAAATCATTCACAAAAAAAAGCAAGAAAGACACAAACTTATAGTTCTTAAATAACTAGTTTCCTTGGCTTTACAATATGACACCTCATTTTTTTTTTTTTTTTTGAGACGGAGTCTCGCTCTGTCGCCCAGGCTGGAGTGCAGTGGCCTGATCTCAGCTCACTGCAAGCTCCGCCTCCCGGGTTCCCGCCATTCTCCTGCCTCAGCCTCCCGAGTAGCTGGGACTACAGGCGCCTGCCACCTCGCCCGGCTAGTTTTTTTTTTTTGTATTTTTTAGTAGAGACGGGGTTTCACCGTGCTAGCCAGGATGGTCTCGATCTCCTGACCTCGTGATCCGCCCGTCTCGGCCTCCCAAAGTGCTGGGATTACATGACACCTCATTTATTGCTCCCAAGAGCTTTGTGAGGTAGGCATACTTTTTCCTATAGTAGACTAGTAAAATGAGATATGAGATTTAGAGATACTGTATGCTATGTGCTGAGTGTTTATGCCCCCCAAAATTTGTATGTGAAAATCTTAACCCCCAGTGTGATGGTATTTGGTGGTGGAGTCTTAGGGAAGCGATTAGGTCATGGGGTAGAACCCTCATAAATGGGATAGTGTCTTATAAAAGAGATCTCAGAAGGCTTGGTGTGGTGACTTATGATTCTAATCCCAGCACTTTGAGAGGCTGAAGCAGGAAGATGGCTTAAAGCTGGGAGTTTGATACCACCCTGGGCAATTAAGCAAAACTCCCATCTCTACAAAAAAAAAAAAAAAAAAAAAAAAAAAAAGAGTAAAATTAGCTGAACATGGTGGTATGTACTTGTAGTCCCAGCTACTTAGAAGGCTCACGTATGAGGATCAGTGGAGCCCAGGAGTTTGAGTCTGCAGTGAGCTATGATGGCACCACTGCACTCCAGTCTGGATCACAGAGGGAGGCCACATCACTGAAAGATAATAATACTTCTTTTGTTTTTATTTTTTTGTTTGTTTTATTTAGCAACCCCAGAGTGTGTGCTCTCTTTCTCTCCTCTGCTTTTCTGCCATGTGAGGGTACAGCGAAAATACAGCAGTCTATGAATCAGAAAGAGGGCTTTCTCTAGACACCTAATCAGCCAGCGCCTTAATCTTGGAATTCCTACCCTACAGAACTATGAGAAAAACAACGGCTTGTTGTTTAAGCCACCCGGTGTATGGTCTTACATTACAGCAGCCCAAACTAATACATGTGATTTGCCTAGAAGCCTAATGTACCTTAGGTATTAAAGGCAAAACTGAGATTGCAATTTGAGATATCTGGCTACAAACATTATATTCCTCCTTCCTCACCAACTACCACTTGGCTTCAAATCTTTAATTGAATTTTCTTTATAATTTAAGTTTCATGTTCCACTGAACACTGTTCCAGATGTTCATAGGGGTGCCAAGGCATAGGGAGTAGGGATGGCAGGTAGACCTTTGTTGGTAAATACATATGAGAAAGCCAGCACCAAATAAGATACGTAGAAAGTAACAAACAACACACCTCTTCATAATTTATTTTATAGGATTTACTTAAAAACAGGTTTCTGTTTATTTTCAATTTTTGTGGGTACATGGTAGGTTTAAATATTTATCAAGTAGATGATATATTTTGATACAGAAATACAATGGACAATAATCACATAAGGGTAAGTAGGATCCATCACCTGAAGTGTTTATTCTTTCTTCGTATTACAAACAATCCAATTACACCCTTTTATTTATTTTAAAATGTATGACGGTGGTGGAAAAGTAACTGAGCTTTTTCCCATTGCTTTTAATACAATAAATTATTGGTGAGTGTAGTCACTGTTGTGCTGTCAAATACTAGATCTTATTCATTCTAACCACATTTTTGTACTCATTAACCATCCCACCATCCTCACTTCCCCCTCCCACTACCCTTCCCAGCCTCTGGTAACCATCATTCTACTCTCTATTTTGATGAGTTCAATTGTGTCAATTTTTCAATCCCACAAATAAGTGAGTACATGTGAAGTTTGTCTTTCTGTGCTCAGCTTATTTCACTTAATATAATGTCTTCCAGTTCTATCCATGTTGTTGCAAATGACAGGATCTCATTCTTTTTTATGGCTAAATAGTACTTCATTGTGTATATTTACCACGTTCTCTTTATCCTTTCATCTGTTGATGGACATTTAGGTTGCTTACAAATCTTAGCTATTGCAAATAGTGCTGCAGATAAATATGGGAGTGCAGATATCTCTTTGATATAATGATGTTCTTTCTTTTAGGTATATATTCAGCAGTGGGATTGCTGGATACTATGGTAGTTTTAGTTTTTTTCAGGAATCTCCAAATTGTTATCTATAGTGTTTGTCCTAACATATTTCCACCAACAATGTACGAGGGTTCCATTTTCTCCACATCCTCATTAGCATTAGTCATTTCCTGTCTTTCTGATATAACCTATCTTAACTGAGGTGAAATGATATCTCATTATAATTTTTACTAGCATTTCCCTGATAATCAATGATGTTGAGCCCCTTTTCATATATCTGTTGGCTATTTGTATGTCTTCTTTTGAGACACATCTTTTCAGATATTTTGTCCATTTTAAAAATCATATTATTATATTTTTTCCATTGTTTGAGCTCCCTATATATTCTCTTTCTAATCCATTGACAGATGAATAGTTTGCAAATAATTTCTCCCATTCTTATGGTTATCTTTTTACTTTGTTGATTGTTTGCACTAATATGCATAAGCTTATTAGCTCAATGTGATCTAATTTGTCCATTTTTTCCTTGGTTGCCTGCACTTTTGGGGTATCACTCAAGAAATCTTTCCCCAAACCAAAGTCTTAGAGAGTTTCTTCAATGTTTTTTGGGGGAGTAGTGTCATTATTTTAGATATTAGATTTAAGTCTTTAATCCATTTTGATTTGACTTTTGTGTATGGCAAAATACAGGGGTCTAGTTTTATTATTTTGCATATGGATATCTAATTTTCCCAGCACTAGTTATTGAAGAGACTGCCCTTTGCCCAATGTATGTTTTTGGCAATTTTGTAAAAAATGAGTTTACTATAGATGTATGGGTTTATATTTTGTATTATCTATTCTATTCCATTAATCTATGTGTATATTTTTTATGGCACTACCATGCTGTTTTGATTACTATAGCTCCATAGTTTATTTTGAAGTCAGGTAAGGTGATTCCTTCAGTTTTCTTCTTTTTGCTCAGAATAGCTTTCACTATTCTAGGTTTTTTGTGGTTCCATAAGCATTTTAGGATATTTTTCTATTTCTATGAAGAATTTCACAGGTATATTGATAAGGATTGCATTTAATCTGTAGATTATTTTGGGTATAATGGACATTTTAACAACATTGATTTATCTAATCTGGACATGGAATATCTTTTTATTTTTGTGTTCTCTTCATTTTTGCATCAATTTTTAAAATAGTTTTTATTGTAAAGATCTTTCACTTCTTTGGTTAAGTGTATTCCTACATATGTCATTTTATTTGTAGCTATTGTAAGTGGGATTTTTTTTATTTCTTTTTCAGATTATTCATGGTTGACATATAGAAATGGCACTAATTTTTATATGTTGATTTGGTATCCTGCGACTTTAATGAATTTGTTCATCAGTTCTAATAGTTTTGTTTTTTGTGGAGTCTTTAGGTTTTTCTAAACATAAGATCATGTCACCTGCAAACAAGGATAATTTACCTTATTCCTTTCCAATTTGGATGCTCTTTATATATTTGTCTTGTCTGATTGCTGTAGCTAGGACTTTCAGCACTATGTTGAATAATGGTGGTAAAAGTGGACATCCTTGTTGTGTTCCAGATCTTAGAAGACAGTCTTTCAGGTTGTTGTTGTTGTTGTTGTTTTCCCCATTCAGTATGATACTAGCTGTAGGTCTGTTATATGTCATTTTTATTGTGTTGAGATAGGTTCTTTCTATATCCAGGTTTTTGAGGGCTTTTATCATGATGGGATGTTGACTTTTATCAAATGCTTTTTTTCAATGTTAATTGAAAGTATCATGTGGGTTTTCTCTTTTATTATGTTGATATGGTGTATCACATTGATTGATTTGTGTATATAGAACCATTTTTGCATCCTTGGCAGAATCCCCACTTTGTCATGATGAATAATCTTTTTAATGAGTCACTGAATTTAGTTTGCTAGTATTTTGTTGAGGATATTTGCATCAATGTTCATCAGAGAAATTGGCCTGTAGTTTCCTTCTTTTGATGTGTCTTTCTTTGATTTTGGTATCAGGGTAATAATGACCTTGTAGAATGAGTTTGAAAGTACTCCCTCCCTCCCTCTCTCTCTCTCTCTCTCTCTCTCTCTCTCTCTCTCTCTCTCTGGAGTAGTTTGAGCAGGATTGGTATTTGTTCTTTCAATGTTTGATAAAATTCAACAGTAAAGCTATCAGGTCCCTGGCTTTTCTTTGAGGGGAGTTTTTTTTTTTATTATGGCTTCGATATCATTACTTGTTATTGATTGGTTCCGGTTTTGTATTATTTTCATGTTTCAATCATGGTAAGTTGTGTATTTCCAGAAATTTATCCCTTTCTTCCAGATTTTCCAACTTATTGGCATATAGTTGCTCATAGTGGTCCCTAATGATTTCCATGGAATTGGCTTTGAGGTCTTATTTTTCATCTTTGATTTTATTTATCTGGGCTTTCTTTCTTTTTTTTTTTTTAGTAAGACTACATGTTTATTGGCTTTATCCTATCAAAAACAGCTTTTCATTTCATTGATCTTTAGTATTTTTTTTTCCACTTCAATTTCAGTTATTTCTGCTCTGATCTTTTTTATTTCTTTTCTTCTATTAAATCTGTTTTTTTTTTCTTGCTTTTCTAGTTCTTTAAGATGCATTGTTATGTTTTCATTTGAAGATTTTCTACTTTTTTTTCTGATGTAGGTGTTCATTGCTATAAGGTTACCTCTTATTACCACATTTGTTGTATCCCACACATTTTGTTATGTTTTGTTTCCATTTTTATTTGTTTCAAGAAATTTTTAAATTTACTTCTTAATTTCTTTATTGACCTACTGGTTATTTAGGGATATATTATTGAATTTACATGTGTTTGTATAGTTTTCAAAATTCCTCTTGTTACTGGTTTCTTGTTTCATTCCTTCATGGTCAGAGAAGACACTTGATATACTTTCAATTTTTTTGAATTGTTAAGACTTGTTTTGTAGCCTAGCAAATGATCTATCCTTGAGTATGATTCATGTGCTGAGGAGGAAGAATGTGTATTCTGCATCTGTTGGATAAAATGTTCTGTAAATAACTATTAGATCCATTTGGTTTATATGATAGACCAAATCTAGGTGATTCAAGACTGCCTTTCCTATCATTTTCAGTGCCTTTTTTCTTAATATGATGTTAAAACTAGGCACTGTGATTGCTCACCAGATTTTTGGTTCTCATGAAGGTGCTTTTTGTGTGGAGAATTGTTCAATTTGGTGTTCTTGTTTGGGTAAAAATAGCTGGGGGTTTCTATTCAGCCATCTTGCTCGGCCTTCTCTAAGACAGCTTTTTAAAAACATTTATTGAGTTTCTACTATAAGTAAAACAAACAGGTTATTGGTCAACTCCAAAAATATGTTATGTGTACTTATGAAGCTTAGAAAATAAAAGTCAAAACAAATATTGATATTAATAAAATAATAGGAAAAATAGCTCTTCCTGTTTTTCTGGGACTATCCCTGTTTTAAAAGGCAAGTCTCCCTCCTAGGAGCTCCCTCAGTACCAAGTCAACATGGTATGCTGGGTAAGCCTATCAAATAAGCATATGAGAAATACAGAATTACAGCTGTCACAGTTGTTAAAAGACAGAAGAGCACGAAGTTACAGATTTCTATGATGGGGAAGGTCCTGACTGGAGGTCTGAAGTGTATTCTCTGTAGAAAGGAACTATGAAAAAATAGTCAAAGAAAGAGGAGATGTTCACCTGATACATATTGGAAGAAAAGTGTTTTATGTATGTAGTGAAATTGGCATTTAAAAAAGATCATAGTAGAAGATAGCTTGTTTAGTGTGAGAACTATACAAAAGTCAGTGTGGCTGGGGCCCAGGAACCAAGGGGCTCATGGTGAGATATGTATCTGAATTACATACCAGGATTCAGACCAGACTCAGCAAGCATTTTCTGTAAAGTGTCATATGGTATAAAAAATGGTAAGACGGCTTAAAAGATTTCCAGACATTGTTGTATAGCCTCCTTGTTCCAAATATTAAATCAAACATGAATCCAACCACTTCTGGAAAGGAAATGTTATTAAGGTCCTGATCAGGTGACCTTTAGATAGAGAGGTTATCCTATTGGGCCTGACCTATCGCATAAACATTTAAATCTTAGTTCTAGAGGTCAGAAATAGAGGACTTCAGAGATTTCCAGCACAAGGGGATTTAACTCACAAGACATTCTCCATGGCTGACTTTAATATGGAAGAAATCATGTGGCAGGAACTATGGGCAGCACTAGGAGCTGAAAGCAGCCACTAATGATAGCTATTAAGCAACCAGGTGTCTTGCCACTCAAAGGAATTGCATTTTTTAAATGGGCATTTAGAGAAAGACCCTAAATCTTAAATAATATAGCAGCTCTGGACAACATCTTGATTTCAGTCATGTGAGACTCTGAACAGAGAACATGGTCATACTGTGCCAATTCCTGACACATAGAGACTGGGAAATAACAAATTTTTGTTATTTTAAGCTAATAATTTTGCAGTGATTAGTTATGCAGTACTAGAAAACAAGCACAGTAAACCTGGTAATTCTTTTTTAACTACTGGGCATTACAGTTTCTGCTGCAACTAGTCAACTATGATATTATAGTGCAAAATCAGCCATAGATAGTACATAAATGAATATGTATGTCTATATTCCAATAAAATTTCACTTACAAATAAAGTAGTAAATATATTTGGTTTGTGTGTTATAATTTTCAGACTCCTAATATAGAAAATCTAAGGAGTTGTATACATTGTTAAGGAGTTTTTGCTTTAGCCTAACTAAAATGGAAAAGCATTGTATGGCTTTAGTGTGGTGATAAATGATTATATTTACATTTTGAAGATCAATCTGCCTAAGACGTTGGTAATGAATAATTGAATGAAGTACATCAATATGAAAAGTGTAGAATAAGTTTTTGGCTATTGCACTTGATATCTCTTGCTAGAAGGATGGTTACTGGAAGAGTGATAGGGAAAATCTTCAATCTGGGCACGTGTGTGACTATGCATGCATGCGTGTGTGTTTCCATTCATACACATGTATAAACTCCCTATAAAGATAGGAGTTGTGTTTTGTGACATTTTTGCTCTAATGAATAAACAGATTCTGCAACATTTGTAATGTAACTCTAAAAAAAAAATGACTGTGCTTTTTCTACGACCATGGCATCAGATTGATTAAATGAACATTTCCTGTACCTAGTGGATTCATATGAATTATAGGGAAGAAACCAGCTCTACTGACCCGGTGATTTAATGTTCTCTTCCTAACAATTTGCAAAACATTATGAGATGATGAGAACGATATCACCAGGGGCATTTTGAAACGGTCTGAAATTGATCATGGCTAAACAACAGTTTCCTCTTTGCCTTACCTCTTCTCACACAATGCTGTTAGAAATAGTATTTTGGGCTGGGCGCGGTGGCTCAGCCCTGTAATCCCAGCACTTTGGGAGGCTGAGGTGGGTGGATCATCTGAGGTTGGGAGTTCGAGACCAGCCTGACCAACATGGAGAAACCCCATCTCTTCTAAAAATACAAAATTAGCCAGGCATTGTGGCACATGCCTGTAATCCCAGCTACTTGGGAGGCTGAGGCAGAGAATCGCTTGAACCCAAGAGGTGGAGGTTGCAGTGAGCTGAGATTGCACCATTGCACTCCAGCCTGGGCAACAAGAGTGAAACTTCGTCTCCAAAAACAAACAAACAAACAAACAAACAAATACTATTTTTAAAAGTCTTTATATCGGAGTAATTTCTTAGGTACTGAATGGTCTCTTATGAAATAAGACACCCAGCTCAATAATTGGCACATAGTAGATATCAAGTGAATTTTAGTGGGATTGGAATCTAACTTGGCTAAAATAAAGACAGTTTTTAATTGAACCTAGGTTTAAAATACTAAACAAAGTTGGTAACTATGGTGAATACCAAGCTATTTAGAGTTCAGCATTGCTTTTCTTCAAAAAGAAATGCAAAATTAAAAGAGAAAAATGTTGCAAGACATATCTCCCTGGGTCTTTCATATTCCTACATGTGTTGCTGTGTGCTACACTTCAAGACACTGACCACTCCTTACCTTGGATCATTTTTCAGTGTAATGTTTACAGCAAGTAATTGAGGAAGGAGTTAACATCTCCCCTAGGAACAAAGACTTATTTGCTGACTGCTCACTATGAAATAGAGGATTTCTTAAGCTTAGCAATCCTCTTTTGTGATACATTCCATGGTTTATGCAGGCACCTGTGTAGGCCCTCTGTGTGGATTTGGGAGGCAAGTGGAATTAACAGAAACATGCTAATACTCATGCTACTTGCTGTGTCATGAGTAATGAAATTCTTTGTCTCTGAGCAAGAAGTTCATATTTTCTGTCAGTGTTTGTGATAGAGTATTCAGGCTTACTTTATCATGTCATAAATAAAGAATGATTCCTACTGCAGAAAAAACTTTTCAAGGTTTTATGTCTTGGATAAATATTCCAGGTTGACTACTTTGAACAACATGTTCTCAAATATTTTCCTAAATATTTATGAAAGGATACCATAATTAGTGACATAAATGATGATAATGTTTTGGTTGACAAAGCATTCTTTCAAAAGTTTGCTTTAGTTCCTCAAACTTTAAGTTAAGTAAGAAAGATATTATCATTTCAAGTACAAATGTAAACATTGCTCAGAAGGTTTTTACAATGTTTTTCAAAGCAGTGTAGTGTTTAAAAGTTAGGTTCCTACTTATAATTTGAAGAATCTGCCTTCTGTTGTTTAAACATATTATTTATAAAAATAGTACATTGAAAAATACATTTATTTTAATTATGGATTCATGTATTTATTAGCAACATTTCTCAAAACTTATTGTATTATGCTAATAGTATAATGTTCTATAGTATGTTCTGTGTGTGTGCGTATGTGTGAGAAAATCAATTGCACATAATACGTAGCAGATACTATGCAGACGAGTGGTTAGAATATCTAGTTTGTTTTATAAGGTAAATAAGAAAGTTTTGTTTGTTTCGTTGATTTTGCTTTATAGCTCAAATATGTTTTTTGGAATAATTTTGGGAATTTTAATTGTACTTTCAGTCATTGAGTTAAAGATAGAAAGGAGAAAAGGGTAAAGTCAGGAAAAGAGTTGGTGAGAACCATCACCGTTCACATAGAGACCCAGGTATTGGAACCTCAGATTGAACCAAATCCCAGATTCTTTTGTTTCCTTGGGGGAGTAAATCACAAAATTTATTTAAAGTCCTCTTCATAGCTTGCAGTGCTCTGAAGATCATTCTTCAAGTGTATGAGTAAGCTTTGTATGTTCTTTATTGCGAAGGCTTGGATTCCTTATTGACATACAGATTGAAGTTCTTAATTGTCAAGACTAAGAGGCAATTGAAAGAATAACTTGGTGAAATGCTCTAGGTAAGAGACAAAAATTTGCTCATTTTTTAGATTTTGGTGCCTAGCACAGTGCCTTGAACTAGAGAAAGTACACACACACACACACACACATACACAAACACACACACACATATGGATAAAAAAGAGAAAAGAGGGAGACTGGGTGCAGTGGCTCATGCCTGTAATCCCAGCACTTTGGAGGTTGAGGAAGGGCAGATCCCCTGAAGTCAGGAGTTCAAGACCAGCCTGGCCAACATGGTGAAATCCTGTCTCTATTAAACGTACAAAAATTAGCTAGGTATGGTGGCATGCACCTGTAATCCCAGCTACTCGAGAGGCTGAGGGAGGAGAATAGCTTGAACTTGGGAGGCGGAGGTTGCAGTGAGCTGAGATGACGCCACTGCCTTCCAGCCTGCGCGACAGACAGAGACTCCATCTCAAAACAAAACAAAACAAAAAAACTCAGAGAGTGAAACGAGGGCATGAGAAAGGAAGATTGAATGAAAATACCAAGGAAATTCTTCTTTAAGAGAGTTGATGAAGCAAGCATGAACTTTAGACCACCTTTGGATGGATTTCCTCCCATTTAATAAAAAAATCATGTTAATAAAATCACAAACATACAGGAATTAGTATAAAATCTGTATTTATTTGTAAGGAGAAAGAATAGGAGAAATCAGGCAAACAAACTAGGAGAGAGAGGCTAAATTACATAAAATTAAAAAAGGGGGGTGGCTAAAGAATAACTAAGAAAGAGAAAATAAAAAAGAGAACAACCAGAAAGAAAAAGGCACAGAGAGGCTAGACAGAAAGAAAGAAAAAAAAAAGGAAAAGAAAAGAAAAGTTAAACTTTTAGTTTAGCTTTACTTTCTTTCTATATGATTAGTAAATCAACAAGCGAGACGGAACCTTACAGCAGGAAGAGAGAGGAGAAAATGGCTGCTTTTCAAACTTGACTTAACCACGCCTGGTCTCTAGCTGGCAGCCTCTGCATATTCCCCTGACAGCACCTGGAGAAGGTTCCTGTAGAACACCGAAGGGGTGGTGGGAAAGTATGACATGTGGCACCAGGGCAAGATCTGATCCTTGACAAATGAAATCTGTCAGCCATCTCCTCAAAGGCTGCCACCTTTCATATCCCTGCTTGGCTGAGCTAGCTTTATATAGAGACTTATTGTATTATTCAGCTGGTTTGATTTTCCTTTTTATGACAACCCTCCCCTGGAGACCATCCATCTCTTTACAATCCTGGAGAATGACTCTAACTGAATGATATTTCAATGTAATTTATAACTCTCTACTGTAAACACAAATGCAGGTTGTTTCTTAGCACTGGAAACAATGCTAGTGGCCAGTCTTGAACCTTTATTATTTGAATGAAGTCAGTACCAACATGGTTAAAGAATTTAGATGGGAAAATTTAATAGAGCTAAAAGAAAGAAGAAACAAATGCAAAACGAATAAACAAACACAAACACTCTGAAAAAAAAAAGGAAAGAATGAGTTTTAGCTTTCTACCGTTATTAATTTTGTGTTGTTGAACTTCACAGGCAGTTATGAAAATTGTAAATAATTCATGATTAAGACTTACTAACAAAGTTGTAGGAAATAGTACCCAGTACTATTTCTAGCATGATTCAAAAGATACAAGAAACCTTAAGATGTACCTATTCCATTGGAAGATCTAAACTCTTAATATGTTTATTCTCCCTAAATTTATTATAGATTCACAACAGTTCCAATCAAAATAGCAGTAGACGTTTTGTTATTTTTTGTTGTTGTTTGTGGAAATTGAGGAGAAGGTTCCTGTGGAAATGCACAGGATAACCAAGGTAATCTTGAAGGACACTGAGGTCAAGGGCTTACAGCACCTGATTTCAAGACCTACTAAAAAGGTCAGTAATTAAGAAAATGTGGGCTGGGCGAGGTGGCTCGTGCCTGTAATCCCAGCACACACACACACACACACACACACACACACACACACACACACACAGTGACTTTTATGCTCTTTGGGAGGCCAAGGCAGCCAGATCACAATGTCAGGAGATCGAGACCATCCTGGCCAACACGGTGTAACCCCGTCTCTACTAAAAACACAAAAATTAGCTGGGTGGGGTAGTGGGTGCCTTAAGTCCCAGCTACTCAGGAGGCTGAGGCAGGAGAATTGCTTGAACCAGGAGGCGGAGGTTGCACTGAGCCACTGCTTACCTGTGAAGATGTCTACCTAACATTTACCTCTGTTAAAAAAACGTTATTCCTGGTGTTGGCCTCTGTTTCATTCTACTCTAATTGATAAAAATTTATTTCACATTATTTAGACCAATTTGAAAATTTTCTTATGAATATATTTATCAAAAAATTATATTCATATTAATTATAATATAATATTAATCAAAACAATTATAAATAGATATTTTTGGCTATAGGATGCTGTAATCTGAAAATAATATTTTACATGAATAATTTATAATGATTTTATATCTATGTTGTAAAGTTTGACTATATGGTTAAAAATAAAATAATTTTAAAACTAAGCAATTACATTAGGAAAAGTTTTTGAAGATAGCGAAAAGAAATAACTCAAGTAGAAAAAATTGAATATAAAATTCCTGGTAAAGAAATTTTTTTTGTGAATGTATAGAATAATTAATAATGGTTATCAACTTGCTATAGGAATTTCATTTCATTGAATATACTTTATAGGAATGATTTAAATGTCTTATTTAAAATGTTAGTATTTATAGTGTGCCAAGTTTTATAACATTTGCAACTACCTGCTCTTAAAATGAAACGTGATTTGTCAATTTAAATATATGAAAAGGAGTGAGGTTTTCAGAATTCATTTGGAAATACACGAACAAAAATGTTGAAGACCACTGTCTAAGAACATAAAAGTAGCTATCTAGAAACCATCAACATGTGGACAAGCACAGAATTCCTGCTGTCCTCCAAAGTCGTTCCAGGCCTCCTCTGAAACTCTCGGGATGAAGTTCACATAGGAACACAATATGGCCTCAATGATTTCTGTAGCCTCATTTCCTGGGTTCTATTTTCCATACTCACGTAGAAGGATCCCCAGAGACAGAACACAGGGTACTTTTCTGAAAGACCCCAGCCTATTTCCTAGAAGGCTTGCTGTTTCTGCCTTGAATTCACTCTCTACACACCAAATGAACAAGCTAACAATTCCTGCTCCTGAAAATTCAGCTCAGCATCATCCCCTCCTCTGGAAACGCTCCTAGGTGATTGCATAAAGATTTGTATTTTTTTCGGGATTAGAACCTTTGCTGAGTTAAGTATTTGTCTTCACCAATGTCAACATTTATGTACTCCTTTGGGGCGGGGCTTTTCTGATTTTGTTCTGTTTTTTGTTTTTGTTTTTCCGCTTTGTTTCCCTCTTTAAAATTTGAGGGTTTAAACGCTATTTTACAGCACGCAAATGATTGTAGAACGATTAAATTTAATAATAAACACACATTGAATCTACTTTTCCTTTTCCATAGAGCAAGTTCATGCATTTGAAATTACTGAAAAGGCATATCTTAATGACGTCAAAGTTTAAACCTGATAATATTTGAAAAGTAAATTTCTGGTTTATTTTCAAAATATTAAATTATTTAAGAAATACTGGCTACATAGAATGCCAGAGAGACTTATAGTATTAAAAAGATAATTCTGTAATTATAGATACTATACTTTGATTTTTGTAGTAAATAAGTCTTTCTGAAGGCAGCACTCTCTAAGTATTTTGAGATGGCTTCTGCAAACCTGCTATTAATTTTCTGTGGTACAGTATCTGCTCTAATTATTAGAATTCACGGTATTGTGCTGTCTTAAATATCCTATTTGGAAAATCTATAATGAAATGATTTGATTTGCTCATGATGGCTAAAAAGATTAAGATGAGTAAGCAGTAAACCCTAGAAAACCTTTAAAAAATAAGAAAAAAAAAATCCTTATCCTGCAATCCACCTCTAGTGCCAGATTTAGGCTGATAGAATGGATGATTGATTGGCAAAGAGAAATATGCCTGGATGCCAAGCTGACGGAGGAGACTTATTCACTTGCTCCACCCCTCTCTCGCTCAGGGGTTCACTGGCTGGCTGACGAGAGCTGCCTGGCAGACTGGCTAGTTAACTCGCTAACTGACTGGTTGGCTAGCTGCAGAGATGGTTTCCTGACTAACTAAGTGTCCGATGAAAGGGATGACAAGTTGCACAGCTGCCTGCTACACTAGCTCAGAGGTCAGTTGGCTGATGGTCTGACTGACAGTTTGCCAGACTAAATTAATAACCGATGTGCAAGATCACACACATTCTGGAGGTGTTCTCAACTGCATACTCACACTCACTCAGGCTGCAAGATTATGCAAATATCCAGACCACATCTGTGTAGCCTGGGACTGCATAAAACTCACAGCTCCATTTGAGATGACTTTTTATATCTGAGGAACTCAAAATTCCTGATGTTTAATATTCTACAACCAGAGACCATTCGGAAAGAACTGGGGCTCTGTCTATGGATGGTTTATGTGCTAGGGCAAAAGTAAAAATGACTGCATAGGGTGTTTGCTTAAATCTGAAAGAGGCCAGTCATAGGTGGTGAGGGTGTAGATGATCAGTAGCTGTTTTGTAAGAGTTAGTAACTTTCCTTCCCATGTTAGAGAAATGGGTAATAAATTTTCCTGTGATAACACAGATTCATATAATCAGACCCACTACATCTCTCAGGGAGTCAATCTTATAAAGAAAAATAAGTATTCCAGGCACAGTGGCTCACGCCTATAATCCCAGCACTTTGGGAGGCCGAGGCGGGCAGATCACCTGAGGTCGGGAGTTCGAGACTAACCTGACCAACATGGAGAAACCCTGTCTCTACTAAAAGTACAAAATTAGCCGGGCATGGTGGTACATGTCTGTAATCCCAGCTACTCAGGAGGCTGAGAGAGGAGAATTGCATGAACCCGGGAGGCAGAGGCTGTGGTGAGCTGAGATCGCGCCATTGCACTCCATCCTGGGCAATAAGAGCGAAACTTCATCACACACACACACACACACACAATTAAAAACACACACATACACACAGTATTCATCTATCCATTAAGGAACTGCTCCCCTTTTTCCTGTGGTCTATTGAGATTATCCATCAAAGTGCCTTGTTCACCTACCAACCTGGTGGATTTGGTCCAAATCCTCTTTCCAAAGAGTTAACAGAGGGATTTAACAATATGGATTTAAAAAAAAAAAAAAAAACCAACATGGATTATGTCATGTTCTTAGAGGGGAATTCCCTAGTTGTAAGGAATATTTTGGTCAAGTTTTTGAAGGCTCTTTTTTCAGAACTAAGAAGTTTCCAAGTAGAAAATAGAAAGAAGAACTGAGACAAAGAGGTAAGAGAAACAAAACATATAAAAGAGAAGAGAAGATAGTAAAAGGGGGGACTCTCAATTGCCAGACTTCAGAACTTCTATTCAGACACACCCAAACTGGACACTGGACTTTCCAATATTGTGATTCAACAAAGTCCCTCTCATCTTGAGCTGATTTTTAGTTCTCTCACGTGTAATAAAAATGTTCAGAATAATACAGAGCCACAGTTTCACTCAATTATGTTGATAGATTGATTCACTATTTTAATAGACATTTGTTTAAAACTTACACGATGGAGGTAATACAATGGTATGTAAATTATATTAATGCGAAACAATATAAAGAAAAATATCACTACCTAAAATATACAAATTTATACAATTTAAAAAATCACTATCGCAAAATAATTATCACTAACAGAGCATGTCAAAAATAGAAGGACTTTGATAGTGTGGGTAATAAGAAGGTTTATAATTAAAATATTTCCAATAAATACTATTTCTCTCTTTTTTTGACGGTGATAACCTGTGTTTTTTCGTGAGTAAATGAACATGTCTTGAGTTTAATCAGCATGACAAAAATAACCGATTTTGCATGTATGTGTACCATTACTAAAAATGTCTTCTTACCTGGCCTTTATCTGCTTGGTAAGTGCCTCTTACCCATTAAAGTCCATCAAAATAGCTTCAAGCTCTGTTATTTTATCTAAGAATTTCTCTCTGCATGTGTATGTCAGGTTACCATGTGTTCTTTCTTTAGTGTTTCTGACTCACTAAGTAATATATGTTTAAGTTAATCATAGTTTCACATAATAATTATTATATATATTTTTCTGTGTGCTGTGAGTTCGTCCAGGATGGAAAACACTTATTTTACATCTTATGTCTCTCAAAGATTTGTCTGGTATTTAATTTATATCAAGTGACCAATAAATGCTAATTATAAAATTGAATAAATAAAATATAAATAAAATATGAGATATTTAGCCTCACTCCTTAAATGATCTTTTTTGCTTTGCAAGTATAAGCAAAAGCAAATTTAGCTAATGATAAATATCTATGTAATTCATAATAAGCATTAACTTTTTGCTTTTCTCATCTCTTATTTTCTTTTTGAGTTAAAAGATTCCCTGGGAATAAAGTTTTAAAATTCTTATGATTCTCTTAGTGTGGACAACTGGCATTTCATAATATTTAATTATCAAATAATCTTTCAGAGCCCTTAAGTTATGTGAACTCATGAAGGATGTAGAAAATCATATATAATCATATTTTGTAATCAACCAAAAAGAAATTGTCAGTGTTCATTGTAAAACATTTGTAACTAAATTGTTTATGAGGGTTAAATTAGGCCAAATATTTAACTCTGTGTATCTCAATATTTCTGTGTATTAAATTAAGATGACCTAAATTCACTTAAGGTCCATACATCTATTGCCCTAATGATCCCAAAGTCAAGTCATGCCATGACATTTCTATTAGTCATGCCAAGTCATTTCTCTCGTGTTTATTTTGTAAAATGTGGATAATAAGGAGGATCCCATAGGATTTTTCAAAGAATGAAATAGATATGCCTGCATGTATGTGTAGATAGATACATATAGATACATAGATATATAAATATTTTATCCTAAAATTTCTCTGTCTCTCTATATATGATGCATATCATATATGATATACATGAAACTTAGAACAAGTTCTGGCGTTGGTAACTTCTGTATATTGTTTTCTGTCTACTCATAGGGATGATAACTCCTGTTTTAGCTTCATTAGTCAGAAACTAGAACTGGATGAAAAGGGACTACAATTCAAGGAAGCAGAACAACAAAAATAATAATAAATCAGAGAAGGCGAGACAGCCAATATATCATGGGATCGTTTTCTGAGAATCTGCTTAAGCATTGCATTTAGTAGTCCTTTCAGGATACGGCATGAGAAAAAAATATATGAGCTGGCTTTATCCCTCACATGTCAAACATTAAGTCCCCGTGGCATTAACTTTACTGTACTTCTGAGTTGTGTTTGGACATGAAGGGAGTCTCATACACAGCATTAATAGTATAATCCTGGGGCGAGAAGGAAAGATGTATGTTACCCATTTAAAATTCTAAAAGTCCATATTCCTCATACAAAAGATGCAACAAATGCATAATTAGAGCACCAGAAGAACAAAGAGAAAACTGATAAAGAAATATTTCAGGTAATAATGACTAAAAACTTTCCAAAATTTATTATAGTCACAAAACTATGGATTTAGAGAGCTCAGAGCTCACAAAGCAGAAAAAGCAAAAACTATAACTGAGTGTAGGTAGCAGAGTTAAACTGTAGAAAAACAAAGACAAGTAAAACATCTTGAAGGAAACCAGAGCAGGGTGGGAGAACTCCCTGCATATAGAGGAGCAAGGATAAGAATTTCACAGTGACTTTCTAACCGGAAACTTCACAGTGACTTTCTAACCGGAAACCATGGAAGCAAGACAGCATCTGACTGAAATGCAAACTATCAGAATTCACACAAAGTGAAACAGACAACTTGCAAATTCCTACATCTATTAAAGAAGAGTATTCAATAATTAATAACCTTCTGAGAAGGAAACCACCATAGGCATATGGTTTCACTGGTGAATTATATCCCACATTTAAGTAAGATAACACCAGTTTTCTACAATATTTTACAGAAATATAGGCAAAAGCAAAACTTTCCAAATAATTCTATGAGGGCAGACTTAATCATACCAAACCAGATTGACATTATAGAGAAAGCAAAACATTATGAACACGTTGTAAGTAGGAAAAAAAATCTACAGGTTGATATCTCTCATGAACATAATCATAAAAATCCTCAAGAAATATTAGCAAATTGAATCCAAAAATAGATATACAGAATTTTACAACATAACCAGTTGTGATTTATTCCAAGAACACAGTATTCCCAACATTTATGAGACAAACAATGTATCTGCCATATTAACAAACTAAAAATGAAAAAGGTTGTATAAACAGAAAAAGCAAGGGAAAAAAGTCCAACAAATATGTATGATTTAAAAAAAAATTCTTAGCAAATTCAGAATGGTGAAGAACTTCTTCAACTTGATACAGAACATCTGCAAATACATACATAAAACATCATATTTAAGGTTAAAATACTGGATGCTGTAGTCTGGAAAGCAAGAGCACAGGTAAAGCAAATTTTTCTTTTTCTTTTTTTTTTTTTTTTTTTTTTTTTGGGATGGAGTCTTACTCTGTCAGCAGACAGGAGTGCAGTGGCACAATCTCGGCTCACTGCAACCTCTGCCTCCCGGGTTCAAGTGATTCTCCTGCCTCAGCCTCCCTAGTAGCTGGGACTACAGGCATGTGTCACCATTCCCGGCTAATTTTTGTATTTTTAGTAGAGACGGGGTTTCAACATGTTGGCGAGGATAGTCTCAATCTCTTGACCTCGTGATCTGCCTGCCTCGGCCTCCCAGAGTGCTGGGATTACAGATGTGAGCCACCGCGCCCAGCCAAAAACGTTTTTTTTGTTTGTTTTTTGTTTTTTACCACTCCTATTCAACATCTTATTGAAAGTCCTAACTAATGCAGTAAGATAAGAAAAGGAAAGAAAATGTACACCGATTGGAAATAAAGATCTCTCCTTGCAGATGGCACAATTGTCAAGTGGATACAGGAGTCAACTGAAATCTTCCAATGACCAAAGCTGAAAAAATAACAAAACCAGGTAGTGCTGCATTATAACACAAAATATAAAATAAATATTCATGAGGCCATACTTATATAATATAAATATGATTGAATAAATAAGGAGAATTCTCTTTACAGGATTATTCAAAAGATTTTAAATTATAGTCTGTCAATAAGAGGTAGACCATAATTGCCATTCCTTAGGTATAGACTATACATGGTGATTGTCTTTCTGGACAATGTGGTATAGAAAGGGAGAACAAAAGAGAAAACATTCATAGTGAAACAACCTGATAAATAATTTCTCAAGCCAGCTGACTAAGGTTAACATTAACAGTGATTATACTGATTGCATGCACTTTTATAAGAGGCGATATAAACAGCACTTCCTCATTTCTACTGTCTTCCTCCCAAAAAACCTTACCGCAGGTTAATCATGAGAAAACCATGAGATAAAAATACCAACTAAAAGGCATTCTATAAGATAGTTGCCCAGTAATCCTCAAAAATGTCAAGGTCTTCAAAAATAAGGAAAGTGTGAGAAACTTACATAACTAATAGGAACCTCAGAAGATACAACTACTAAATGTAATGTATTCTAGAGGAGCTTCAGCATATAAAATGAACATTAGGGAAACCCTGGGGAATTACAAATAAACTGGACTGAAGTTGAAAATAATGTATCAAGATCAGTTTTATTAATTGTGATCAGTGTACCAGGATAAGGTTTTAAAAACAGATCAGGGCACAGTGGCTCATGGCTATAATCCCAGCTCCTTAGGAGGCTGAGGAGAGAGGTATGTTTGAGGCCAGGAGTTTGAGACCATGCGAGACAATGAAATGAGATTTATTCTATTTTTTAAAAAATGGGTAAAAAATTAGCCAGGCATGGTGGAGCCTGCTTATGGCTCCAGCTGCTTGAGAGTCTTAGGTGGGAGGATTTCCTGAACTCAGGCGTTCAAGGATGCAGTGAGCTATGATTGTGTCACTGCACTCCAGCGTGGGCAATAGAGCTTGACCTCTATTAAGGAAGAAGAAGAAGGGGAAGGGGAACGCGAAGGAGAAGGAGGGGGAGGGGGAGGGGGAGGAGAAAAATTGGGTGTAAGGTATACAGAAAGTCTCACTACTATCTTTACAATCATTTTATAAATCTAAAATAGCTGTAAAATTATGTATATTTATCTATCATTTACCTAGAGAGAGCGCATGTGTTCACATTAGAACACTACTCAGTTGAATGTATAAGGTATGATTTGGGGGAATGAGAAGAGCATAACAAGAAAGGTGTTTGGAAGCATTCTGAAGCAAAGATATGTCTTAGGAACTGAAAAACATTTGGTATACCTGGAGAGGAAAACTGGAGATAGTATGTGGTAAAATATGAATCTAATGATCCAGAGAAGGGCTATTTCACTAAGGGTTTCATAAGCTATTTTAAAAGGTTTAGTCTTTACATTTAGGATAATGGGAAATCTTCCAGGAATTGGAAGCCAGTAATCAACTTGATGGTATTTTTGTGTTGGTAGGATAATTCTGATCTATAGGACCTGAGGGAGGTAAGACCAGGGTATAAGATAGTTCAGGCTAACTATAAGGGAGTCCAAGATATGTAAAATGGCAATGGGGATGTTAAAGAGTAGATATAGAAGGAAAACTATATGTGATACTTCCGAAATACTGAAGTTGAGAAAGGAGAAATTTGAACAATCATAGATAATGCCTTTTTCTTTCAAGCAACTAGATTCAAACCTAGGCTTTTAGAATCCAAAGCCATTGTTATCTTACTCTTGCTGCTATGTCATTGTGATGAGAATATCTAATCCATGTTCCTCTCTTTATAACCATTCTAACATAAGGTTTATGTGTGTGGTGGGGACTGTGATGGGAAGTAGGAGGTGGACTATGTTTATTTATAGATTTGCAGAGTATAACATTTCTCTGTTTCATAGTACCAAAGAGATTTTAAAACTAACTGGCTCACACACAGGGTTTTCCCAAAAGAATTTCAGCCACCATTTGTGGAATGTGTTCAAAGTGACAGGCAAAGCATTGGAAAACAGGTTCACATTTAATCTTCTAAATGACTTCGTAAAAATATACTTACATTCCCATTTTTTAAGATGAAGAAAACACGTATATAATAGGATAAATAAATTGCTAAGGAACTGAAGTTATTAAGTGTGACAGAATTCTGATTTAAGACTACATTTGCCTAATTCTGAATTCCATTCTTTTATAAAACATCACATCAACTTCCAGTAATAAAAGCAATCTATGGTATTATAGGAACAGGAAATTCAAAGGAAAGGAGTTGACCCCGTATAAAACCCACCTTTGAAAGTTTCAAGTAGCTATATTTATGGGGAGAGTTGAAAAAGAACTAGTGAATAAAGTCTCTTTTTCACTGTCTTAAATGATAGTTTCTCAAGGCTTGTTCCTTCAAAAGGCTTGAGTCATTTCTGTTTGACCGGGTCTTGGCGGAAGGAATGAAAGAGCTTCATGATGACACAGTTCAAGAATTACTACATAAATCAGGCAGCATGAATGATCCCATTATCTGGTCATGGATCCCTGGCTGCAAGGAGCTTTTGCTAAAGGTAAATCCACAGATACATCAACATAGGGAGGAACTTCTAAAAGTCAATGCCTGATTCCAATATTAGATGATGGGATATGTGCGGTGACACAGGACAGATTGAAATCTTTTGTGGTGCAAATTTATCACTTTGGATATGACTTTTTATGCTCTGATATAAAAGTGACAACAGAATGTCACAAAGTAGGTAGGGATGAGAAGTCCAAGTAATATTATAAAGAATATACTCAATGGCCAAGAAACGCATCTGCTCAGGTCTCTGGGCCAATGAAATAAAACAGAACACCACACAGTTTGTTAGGTACCTGGATTCATGAAATAGACCCCTCATGTCTGGCATAAACCACAGATTTAATAATTCTCATAATGCAAATTAATTTATATTTCAGAGAATGTATTTGTTTTCATCACTGAAATGTGGATATCAAGATTTGATTTATCTAAAATAATTTTTGAATTAATTCAATTAGGTCTGGCATGAGAAATACTGACATACAAATAGAAATATTAGCTAAACATTGATAAGGACACATGATGACTCATGCATTGTGCTAAATGCTTTATAGGAGTTATCATAATAAAAAATCATTGAAACTTCCCAAAGTAGGAACATTTGTCATCCCCATGTAACTGATGAATCATGAATGTCTGATACAGATCAGAGCTCAATTAGTCTCATTCCAAAATCTTTAATTAAAACATAGAAGATAATATATATTTATGGTATTTACATGTCAAAGACCATTTGGCATGTCTTCTAGTTAGGATATTTCTAATACTCTTCAGATTTTTGTATACTTGGATCATAATCTTCTATTTACAGTGTAACAGAGTTATGCTCATGAGGAATAACTATCACATATTAAGTAGCAAAACTAGTTTTAAAATTATTACTATTATTTCAAAGTCTATGCTCTTTCCCACTATGTTACAGTAAATGAGAAACTTTTCAAGCTAGATACTTGATCAAACCTGTTTATGCTACTTTCTTCTCATTGTTTTGTCTTTTCAAATGGAAAAAAAAAAGGAAAAAGATACGTTTTTAAATCTCTTATTTGTATTTGTATCAATATATACAAAATGTCTTACATTTTGTAAGTAATACTGAGTGAGGACACTCAGTATTGATTAAATGAATAAATAAACATGTAATAGATTTGTATATGAGTCCATGATTCAGAAGGTTTCATTTACTATGGAGACTCATGAACCCCCTGTATTAGTCTGTTTTCATGGTGCTGATAAAGACATACCCGAGGCTGGGGAATTTACAAAAGTAAGAGGTTTAATTGGACTTACAGTTCCACATAGCTGGGGAAGCCTCATAATCATGGTGGAAAGCAAGGAGGAGCAAGTCGCATCTTACAAAGATGGCAGCAGGCAAAGCGAATGATGAAGACACAAAAGAAGAAACCCCTGATAAAACCATCAGATCTGTGAGACTTATTCACAATCACAAAACAGTATGAGAGAAACTGCCCCCATGATTCACTTATCTCCTATCAGGTCCCTGCCACAACACGTGGAAATTATGAGAGTACCATTCAAGATGAGATTTGGGTGGGGACACAGAGCCAAACGATATCACTGCCTCATAAAGAGTGAACATTGGCTTTGGGAGGCCAAGGCGGGTGGATTGCCTGAGTTCAGGAGTTCGAGACCAGCCTGGCCAACATGGGGAAACTCCGTCTCTGCTAAAAATACAAAAATATTAGCCAGGTGTGGTGACGTGCGCCTGTAATCCCAGTTACTCGGGAGGCTGAGGCAGGGGAACTGCATGAACCAGGGAGGTAGAGGTTGCAGTGAGCCGAGATTGCACCAGCCTGGGCGACAGAGTTAGACTCCATCTCAAAAAAGAAGAGTGAACATTAGGGTTCAGGTAATTTCCCTTTTCTTCTGCTTCTATAGAGCTAAGTTTCAAAAAATGAAAGTCCTGACAACCTAAACGTCCATCAACCCATGAATGGATAAAGAAAATGAGATATATATACGCCATTAAATACTACTCAGTCATAAAAAAGGAATGAAATAATGGCATTAACAGCAACTTGGATGGAGTTGGAGATCATTATTCCAAGTGAAGTAACTCAGGAATGGAAAATTAAATATCATACGTTTTCACTTATAATTGGGAGCTAAGCTATGAGGATGCAAAGGCATAAAAATAATACAACGGACTTTGGAGACTCCAGGGGAAGGGTGGGAGAGGGGTGATGGATAAAAGCTACACATTGAGTACAGTGTATACTGCTGAAGTGATGGGTGCACCAAAGTCACAGAAATTACCACTAAAGAACTTATCCATGTAATAAAAAACCACCTGGTCCCAAAAACTGTTGAAATAAAATCAAGTAGGCACTCTAGAACTGTAAATATTATATATTATAATATATATATTATGTATCAATATATTATATATTTTTATATATTACATTGTATATATTATATATCATATTTATATAAATAATATATAGACATGAAATATAAATATATTTAATATATTTTTATTATATATTTATATAGAGAGACATGAAATATAGATATTTAAGGTTTTTTTTAAGTTAAAATCAGGGCACACAATTCTGATTTTCTTTCTTAGGAAGCCTTATTGGAACTAGTGGGGACTCAGCACTGTCAGATTGTGATAGCTAAGATGCACCTTGGGACTGGATTGCCTAGCTTCAGATTTGCCATGATAAATTGTAACTTTGGGCAAGATATTTAAACTCTCTGTATCTCAGCTTCTTTCTTTGTAAACTGAATTTGACTGTAACATCTAACTCAAAGGGTAAATTTGGTATATGTAAAGTACTTAGAAGAATTCCTAGCTCAGTATAAGTACTCAATAATTGTTATACATTTCATGTCATACATACATGTATAAAAACACATGCATATACATTCTCTGCAATTTAGATACTGTGTGAAATTTGCAAAAAGTTTTTTGTATGTATATGGTGCATATATGTGTGTATATACACACATATATAAACACATACACACATAAATATGTGTTTGTGGTGATTTTTTTTCTGGATCATAAAGTATGTCTTTTACATATTTTTTCATTTAATATCGAATTTTAATTTCATATATGTGACTGTATGCAGATAAAATGGATAAATAATTAATATCATTTACTTTATAATTACACCAAAGATAAATATTTTATTGCTGAGGGTTTGTTAATTACCCAGCCTTGCCAAAGCACACGTGTAATGAACAGCACTAGTACTATATTTAAATCCAATCTATGCAAATCCAATATAGTGCTTCAAAATATTACTGTTTATTATTTAATCAAATGCACACTCCACAGTTAATTTATGGATTATCCTAATGATAAAAATCTTGTTTACCTTCAACTACTTCCTATCACAAGCTTGCCAAAGATGATAATGTGGTTTATGAAGAGAAGGCATCACAAATACATCAAGTGTTTGTAACAAGTATGAGACAATTACTTCACTGTACAGAGAAACATCTAAGTTAAAATTCCACCTCACATAATTTGTAAGAATAATTCCCTTGGAATATTCTTATATGTGAATTCTTAGTTATTTGTGACAATGTTGCATAGATGATATATCAGGGATGTGATTTTCTTAGTCAAGGCCATATATGTACTAATGGTCACTGCTTTTTCAAATGGCAACAGTGGCTTGCCATCTAAGCACTCAGAGGCTTTTCATTCCTACGTTTTCTCAAGCATTATCTTGTTTTATAGCATACATAAATTACAATGCACTTTGATCTCCCTCTGTTCTGTAGACTTTTATTTCTTTGAGGGTACTTACTTTTATATAATTGTCATACATTTGTATTCCCTTATGTGACTTACCAATTGATATAATGTATCTATTTTACTTAATTTCCTGTCATTTACTTGACTTGCAGCAAAACCTTGTAAAATTCAAGTTGTTAATAATTTGCAGTTTTAAGTTTAACAAATAACTTGTCCCAACTTGTCATTTGCCTATTATATTTGTCTCTGTTTTTCTTTTTCCAACACAAATCCTCAGTTTCAATGGAGTCTAATCCATCATTTTTTTCTTACATAGTTTATATTTTCCAAGAATTAATATAAGACATTTTAGCTCAAAGAAGAATGGCATACTATCATTTCCTCTATCATCTCTTTATAATTCTAAATTTTATATTTAAGTATGCCAACCTTTATGATTTATTTTGCACATTTGGAAGTTTTTATGTTATTATTTTCCATAAATGAAGGTTCTATCAATGTATTCATAAACTAATCTGTTCTTTCATACATGCGCTTGATGTATATTTATTATAAACTAAGTTTTTAACACATGGAAAGATGCAGTTCTGGGTCTTCTGTTCATTTATTTGTCTTGTCAGCGAAAGTAAATGGTTTTAATTATACTTTTGGATAATATTTTAAAACTAATAGAATAAATCTTCTATGTTTACTCATGATTTTTATGACTACCTTGAGCTTTCATAAGCCTTTTTAAACACAGGTTTTCCAGAGAAATGCAGTAGAAATTTTACTGGATTTCCAAATATTTATAATTTCATGAAGGATAACTGGCATTTGTATAATATTAAATGATTATATTCATCAATATGTTATATATTTTTATTTTTGTTTCATTTTGTTAGTAAATCCTTCCAGTTTCTCAGTTTTGTAAGTTTTTTTTATACTTTTATTTTAGGTGCAGGGGTACATGTGTGTGCTTGTTATATACATAAATTTTGTGTCACAGGGGTTTGGTGTACAAATCATTTTGTCGCCCAGTGAATAAGCATAATAGCAAATAGGTAGTTTTTCTAACCTTTCTCTCCTCCCACCCTCTCCATTCAAAGTTGGCCTCAGTGTCTTTTGTTCCCTTCTTTGTGTCCATGTGTTCTCACTTTTTAGCTCCCACTTCTAATTTAGAACGTGGTATTTGGTTTTCTTTTCCTGTCGCTAGTTGGTTTAGGATAATAGATTTCTGTTTTAAGTTCCTGGAGAAATTGTCAAATTGTTTTCCACAATGGCTGAGCTAACTTACATTCCCACCAACAGTCTATAGCATTCCTTCTTCTCTGCAACCTTGCCAGCATCTGTTATTTTTTGACTTTTTATTAGTAGACATTATGGCTGGAGTGGAATGGTATTTCATTGTGGTTTTGAGTTGCATTTCTCTAATTAGTAATGTTGAGCAGTTTTTGTATATGCTTCTTAGCCACATGGATGTCTCCTTTTGCAAAGTGTTCATGTCCTTTGCTAACTTTTTAAAGTGTGTGTGTGTGTGTTCCTTATTAGGCTAACTTCCTAATTAGAGTCAGTATACTAGACTTTTGTTGGATGCATATTTTGTAAATATCTTCTCTCATTCTGTAGGTTGTCTGTTCATTCTGTTTATAGTTTCTTTTGCTCTGCAGAAGCACTTTAGTTTAATTAGGTCCCATTTGTCTGTTTTTGTTTGTGTTGTAATTGCTTTTGACATCTTTATCATAAAATCTTTGACAGGGACTATGTCTAGAATGTTATTTCTTAGGGTATCTTCCAGGGTTTTTATAGTTTTAGATTTTACATTGAAGACTTTAATCCATCTTGAATTACTTTTTTTGTATATGATGAAACAAAGGGGTCCAGTTTCAATCTTCTGCATATGGCAAGCCAGTTATCCCAGCACCACTTATTAAATAGGAAGTCCTTTCCTTTTTGCTTATTTTTGTCAACTTTGTTGAAGATTAAATGATTGTAGGTGTGTGTCATTATTTCTGGGCTCTCTATTCTATTCCAATGGTCTATGTGTCTGTTTTTGTACCAGTACCATACTGCTTTGGTTACCGTAGACTTGTAGTATAGTCAGAAGTTGGGTAACATGGTAGTATAGTTAGAAGTTGGGTAACATGATGGCTTCAGCTTTGTTCTTTTTGCTTAAGATTGCCTTGGTTCTTCAGGCTCTTTTTTTGTTCCATATTAATTTTAAAATAGTTTTTTCTAGTTCTATGAAGAATGCCATTGGTAGTTGGATAGGAATAGCATTGAATATGCAAATTGCTTTGGACAGTATGGCCATTTTGACAATATTGTTTGTTCCTATTCATGAACATATAGTGTTTTTGCATTTGTTTATGTCATCTTTGATTTCTTCAAGCAGCGTTTTGTAATTCTCATTTTACAGTTATTTCACCTCTCTGGTTAACTGTATTTTATCCTCTTCGTGGCTGTTGGGAATGGTATTGTGTTCCTGATTTGGCTCTCAGTATGGATGTTGTTGGTGTATGAAAATGCTACTAATTTTTGTACATTGGTTTCATATCCTGATACTTTGCAAAAGTAGTTAACCAGATCTAGTAGGACCTTTGGGGCAGTTACTATAGCGTTTTCTAAGTATAGAAACATACCTGCAAAAGGAGATAGACTTCCTCTTTTCCTATTTTGATACCCTTTATTTCTTTCTCTTGTCTGATTGCTCTGGCTAGGACTTCCAGTACTATAATGCATAGTGCTGAGAGTGAGCATCCTTGTCTTGATCCAGTTTTCAAATGAAATGCTTTCAGCTTTTGCTCATTCAGTGTGATGTTGGCCGTGGGTTTGTCATAGACTGCACTTATCATTTTGCGGTATGTTCCTTCAATGCCTGTTTTATTGAAGATTTTTAACATGAAGGAATGTTGAATTTTATCAAAAGTCTTTTTTCATCTGTTGATATGATCATGTGGTTTTTTTTTTATTTGAGTTCTGTGTATGTGATAAATCACATTTATTTATTTGCGTATGTTGAACCAATCTTACATCTCAGGGATAAAGCCTACTTGATTGTGGCAGATTAGCTTTGTGATGTGCTGCTGGATTTTGTTTGCTTGTATTTTGTTGAGAAGATTTTTTTGCATCTATGCTCATCAAGGATATTGGCTAGAAGTTTTCTTTTTGTTGTTGTTGTTGTTGTTGTTGTTGTGTCTCTGCTAGGTTTTGGTGTCAGGATGATGCTGGCCTTGTAGAAAGAGTTCGACAGGTGTTCCTCCTCCTCAATTGTTGGGAATAGTTTCAAGAGGGATAGTATCAGTTCTTCTTTATACATCTGGTGGAATTCAACTGTGAATCCATCTAATCCTGTACTTTTTCTGGTTGATAGGCTTTTAAGTACTGATTCAATTTTGCAACTCATTATTTGTCTCTTCGGGGTTTCAATTTCTTCCTGGTTTAATATTTCCAGGAATTTATCCATTTATTTAGTTTTTCTAGTTTGTGTGCAGAGAGGTGTTTTTAGTAGCATCTAAGGGTTTTTTGGTATTTCTTTGGTGTCCATAGTAACATCCCCTTTGTCATTTCTGATTGTGTTTATTCAGATTGTCTCTCACTTTTTCTTTATTAATCTAGCTAGTGGTCTATCCATCTTATTTTTTCCTTCATTAAACCAACTTCTGTTTTTGTTGATCCATTTTTTTGTGTCTCAATTTTCTTCAGTTCAGCTATTATTTTGGTTATTTATTTTCTTCTGCTAGCTTTGTGATTTGTTTGCTCTTGTCTTTCTAGTTCCTTGAGGTGTGATATTCAGTTGTTAATTTGAGATATTTCAAACTTTTTGATGTGAGTATTTAGTGCTATAAACTTCCTCCTAAATACTGTGTTAGCTGTGTCCCAGAGATTCTGGTACGTTGTATGTTTGTTCTCACTGTTTTTAAAGAATTTCTTGATTTCTGCCTTAATTTCATTGTTTATCTAAAAGTCCTTTAGGAGAAGTTTATTTAACTTCCATGTGATCATATAGTTTTGAGCAATTTTCTTAGTATTGATATCTGTTTTTATTGTACTGTGGACCGAGAGTATGTTTGTTGCAATTTCATTTATTTATTTTTTTACTTTGCTAAGGATTGTTTTATGGCAAATTGTGTGGTCAATTTTAGAATACATGCCATGTGTAGATGAGAATAATGTATATTCCATTGTTTTGGGGTGAAGAGTTCTGTAGATATCTGTAAGGCCTATTTGGTAAAGTGTTGAGTTCAGGTCCTGAATATCTTTGTTCATTTTAGGCCTTGATGATTTATCTAATACTGTCAGTGGTTTGTTGAAGTCTCTCACTATTATTGTGTGGTTATCTAAGTCTCTTCACAAGTCTATTAGAACTTGAATTATGGGTCTGGGTGCTGTTGTGTTGGGTGCATGTATATTTAGGATGGTTAGGTCTTCTTTCTGACATTTACTAGTAGGTAATGACTTTCTTTGTCTTTTTTGATTATTGTTGGTTTAATGTCTGTTTCATCTTAAGTTAGAATAGCAATCTAGTAGGAACCTTTTTTTTTTTTTTCCTGTTTTTCATTTGTTTGGTAATTTTTTCTCCATTCCTTGACTTTGAACTTATGGATGCCATTGCATGTGAGATGGATCTCTTGAAGGCACCATACAGTTGGGTCTTGCGTCTTTATCCAGCTTGCCACTCGTGCCTTTTATTTGGGTCATTAAACCATTTATATTCAAGTTAATATTGACATGTGCAGATTTGATCCTGTTATCATGTTATTAGCTGGTTATTACTCAGACTTGATTGTGCTGTTACTTTATATTATCAATATTCTATATACTTAAGTGTGTGTGTGTGTGTGTGTGTGTTTTTAAATGTAGTCTTGCTCTGTCATCCAGGCTGGAGTGCAGTGGCACAATCTTGGCCCACTGTAACCTCTGCCTCCTAGGTTCATGCCTCCTGAGTAGCTGAAATTACAGGTGCCTGCCACCACACCCAGCTAATTTTTTAATTTTTAGTAGAGATGGGGTTTCGCCATGTTGGCCAGGCTAGTCTTGAACTCCTGACCCCGTGATCTGCTTGCCTCAGTCTCCCAGTGTGCTGGGATTACAGGCGTGAGCTACTGTGCCCTGCATTAAGTGTGTTTTTGTGGTGTACGGTAGTGGTCTTTCATGTGCATATTCAGCATTCCCTGAAGTACCTCTTGTAAGGCACGTCTGGTGGTGATGAATTTCTTTTAGCATTTGCTTATCTGAAAAGGATCTTCTTTCTCCTTTGGTGTTTTGCTGCATATGAAATTCTTTTTCAGAGCTGTGTGGGTTTTTGTTTTTGTTTTTATTTTTTTCTGTAAGAATGTAGCATACACGCTGCATTCTCTTCTGGCTTGTAGGGTTTCTGCTGAATGACCCACTATTAGCCTAATGGTTTTTCCTTTGTAGGCCACCTGTCCTTTCTCTCTAGTGGCCTTTAATATTTTTTCTTTCATGTCGCCCTTGGGGGATCTGAGGATTATGCAAACATTCTCTGCATCTCCTGAATTTGAATGTTAGCCTCTCTAGTGAGACTGGAGAAAGTTTTATGGATAATATCCTCAAATACATTTTCCAAGTTGCTTGTTTTCTCTCCCTCTCTTTCAGGGAATTCAATGAGTCATAGATTTGGTCTCTCTATATAATCCCATATTTCTCAGATATTTTGTTTATTCCTTTTTATTCTTTTTTTCTTTATTTTTATCTGAGTTACTTCGGAGAACCAACCAATCTTTGAGGTCTGAGATTCTTTCCTCAACTTGGTCTATTTTGCTTTTAATTCTTGTGATTGTGTTAGGAAATTCTGGCAGTGTGTATTTCAGCTCTATCAGACCAGGTCATTTCTTTCTTATAATGGCCATTTTGTGTATCAGCTCCTGTGTCATATTACTGTAATCCTTAGATTCCTTGGATTAGGTTTTGACTTTCTCCTGACTCTCAGTTATCTTCATTCCTATCCTTATTCTGATTTTTATGTCTGTCATTTCAGCCTGGTTAAGAACCCTTTCTGAGGAACTAGTACAGTCATTTGGCAGAAAGAGGACACTCTGCCTTTTTTGAGATGCCATAGTTTTGCACTGGTTCTTTCTCATCTGTGTTGGCTGATGATCTTGTAACTGTGGCATAATTTGAATACAGTCAGTTGACTTCTTTTATAGATATTTTCATAGGGCCAAGCCTTTATGCAAGTCTTTATTTGTAGCCAAATTCATGTCCTTGATTTCATAGGAGGGTATGTTAGCAAAATATTTTTTAGTGTTGAAGTTTCGGCCATGATCCACAGATTAAGCATAATGGCTTGTAGGTAAGCTCTTGCTTAGCCATGTGGCTCCTCTGTATTTCCTCACATTTGTAGCTGTGCTCTCTCTGAATGCTCTGAAAGTGTGAGCTCCTCTCCCACTACAGTCTTGGCTGCAGATCTTGACTTGGCAATCCTGGGCTGCACACAGCAGCCCTGGGGCAGGCTCAGGCTTTTTGTTCCTTCCCCATTGTGGAAGCAGCAGGGGAAGGGACCTTAGCAGTGGCTGTCACAGAGGACCATTCACTTGCCTGCTGGAGCTCCACTCCAGAGAAATGTAGAGCTACTGCCAATCAGCACGACTGGCCTTGAGTGGGGCAGCTGTGTTGTGGTCCCGAGCCAGAGGGCTCTGCTTGGTGAAAAGCAGGAGAGGTGAGTTGCTTGCTGGGGAGACAAACTGTCCTCTTCTTACAGTGCCTGTGGTTTGCTGGAGGTGTGACTAAAGCACTCAGGGTGTTTGTTTCTTTCCCAGTACAAGGGCAGCAAGGGTAAGCAGTGGCAGAGGGGCTCTCAGTTGCCTCTGGGAACTGCATCTTAGAGAAACACAGAGCCTTGGCTAATGGGAATGTTCAGCCATGGGGTGGGGTTGCTGAGATGCTGGCCTGAGCTGAGGGTCTTGCTTGGTGAAGAGCTAGAGGTTGAGAGCTCAAATGCAAGAGATACTGGGCTCTTCCGCATGGTGGTTGAAGCATGCTGGAGGTGCCAGCATAGCAACCATGCTTTGTTCCTTCCCCAGCCCAAGGGCAGTAATGGCAGTACCACAGCAGCTACAATGTCAGAAGGGCTATGGGTTGTCTCTGGGATTTCCTCCTCAAAGAAATGTGGAGCTACCACCAACTGAGGTGTTCCGGCAGGGGCAGAGTGGTTGTGCTAGGGGCCCAGATGGAGAGGCCATGCCCAGAGAGGAGTAGTGGGGGTGGGGACCTGCGTGGAAGACAGTCTGGCCACTTTTCCTGAAGGCAGCTGTGGGTCCCTGTTAGTTCCTAATCACTGCACTCCATCCCAAGTCTGAGGGCAAGAGGAGCAAGGGCTTTAGGGCAGCAAAAATAGCGGCCCGCCTGCTACCTCTGGGAGCTCCATCTCACAGAAGGGCAGAGCTGCTACCAGCCTGAGACCTCAGGTGGGGTTGGGGTAGCTAGCTGCACAGGGTCCCAGGCCAGTGGACCTTATCTGGTGAGATGTAGTGGAGGTGAGGCTTGCCATCTGTCCATTGCTCAGCCCTGTGGATTCCACCTTCGTCTTGGAGTCATATGAGGAAGCCATGGCTGGAGCTGCAGCCTCTGGGACTGGGGATACCTGGGGATCCAAGGTTCCTGGGACTCTGTGTTTGCCTGAGTGACGGTTCTGCTCAGACTTCATATAGCTCTCTGTCAGTCTGGAGGCCCTGGTGGAAGGAGGACACTGGGGATCTTCTGAGTCCAGGGTTGCAAAGTCCACAACAGAAGTGTGGGTACCCATGGAGTCTCAATCACTCACCATTTTTCCATAATGGAGGGCCTCCACTGGCTTTGTGCCATTCCTGGGTGGGTTGGTCAGCTGTCCTGTCTTGCTCTTCTCTGTTCTCTGTGGGTCACATTGCTTCTTTGATGAATCCCAATGTGTCCACCTGGATACCCAGTTGGAGAGCTGGTGTTTACTTGCCACTCTTCTCTCCTGTGAGCAGAGAACACCAGCTCCTTCTAATTAGCCATCTTGAGTGTAACCACTTTGTAAATTTTCCAACACGACTTTTCACAACTCCTCCTAATGATATTTATTCCCTAGATAGCACATGACACATTCCTAAATTTATGAATGACATAGTCATAATTGGTTCAAAGAAGAATAGTATGTTTGTCCCAAAAACTAGAGTAAAAATTATAATTCTTTCAGCAACTAATTGTGCAACTTTGAAAAAGATATTGTGCCTATCTTTACATCAGTTTCTTCTTTAATAATTTGTTAACAAGACATTTGAGGATATATTGTTGAGATTCTAATTGAAATATGTGTATACCCAGCATGTAGTAGACTATTTCTAATGCCTGGTAATAAATAATCATATTAAATACCCTGACTTCATCACCATGCATTATGTACATGTAACAACATTTCTCATGTACTTCATACATTTATACAAAAAATCATATTAATAATAAGTATCAGTCTTTGTATGAAGAAACCACCATTTAATGTCAGGCTAATTTTTTTTTTTTTCTTGAGACAGAGTTTCTCTCTGTCACTCAGGCTGAAATGCAGTGGTCCAATCTTGGCACGCTGCAACCTCCCTCTCCCAGACTCAGGTGATCCTCCCACCTCAGCCAACCAATCTCAGTAGCTGGGACTACAGGCCTATGCCACCATGCTCAGCTGATTTTTGCTTTTTTTTGTAGAGATGGGGTTTTGCGATGTTGCCCAAACTTGTCCTGAACTGCTGGGCTCAAGCGATCCACTCACTTCAGCTTCCCAGACTGCTTGGACTACAGGTGTGAGCAACCACACCTGGCCCAGGCTAAATTCCTTATATGCATAAATATCAACATGGGTGATATTACATATATTAACTCATTTTACGTTCATTGTGGCACTAGCATTATGTCTGATTGTTTTAAATAGGTACCCACTAGTTCTAGAAGGTGATATATTTATAATAGTAGCTAGTGTTTTTAGAGAATTTTAGTTTGCCAAATCTATGGCAAGTGTATTACATGAAAGATCGTGACCAAAATTTGCAAACACCCTTGTGTTAGGTGCAAATATTAGTACCATTTTATGGATGGTTAACCTTTGCTACCGACATTTTTGTTGAAATTTCCTTATTTCACAGAGCTTGATCTGATATTTAAACTCAGATCTGCCTAAATCCAGACCTTCTGTGTTTAAATACTATGCAAACTGTTAAACAAGAGCGTTTTCCTTCTTCTATAATTACTGTGGGGTGCAAAAACATTTTAATAAAGTTTTCATCAATTAGTATGAAAGAAGGGAGATTTGTAGTTTAATCTCAGGTGACACAATATTATAAAGGAAGATCTCCTGTTGTCTGAGGATTTTGTTTAATCAAAGATTTTTCTTTCCGTCTCTGTTCTGTTAATTTAAGAGTCTCAGCTCACTATTACAATTCTTTTCAGAAACTAAGAGAAAAACAGGCTATAGAGTGGAATTTGTTTATGGAAAAGCATTCTGCAATGCTGTCAGCTCAGCCGCTTGAGTTGAAGAACTTACTATGTGAGTGGGAATTTAATGCTAACACTTTGGGACTCATTGTCCAACCGTGGGTTTTGTCAGGCAAACATATGCAGCCACTGGGAGAATGCATGTACTTTAGCAAGAACTTTTTAGAGTCATAGTTTGAAACTTACACGAGTCTAAAAATGTCTTATTGCCTTCTCCTGTATTGCTCGGACAGCAGACATAATTCATTCCTACTTGCTGCAGCACTCATTCATGATTTGTGTTACATTCGGTCGTAAAGCTTCTGACATACTTTTTATTGGATTTAATATAAGTTTCTCAGTAAAGATTACACTCAGATTGCGAGATGGTAAACATATTTGGTCAAGATACCCATTTGTTCTTTTTGCTTTCTGGTCTGGTGTTTATTATTATTTTCTGCCTGCTCAAAATAATTTTGCCAATGAATATTTTATCATGCTATATGACTATGCATATCTTGAAGACAAAGACCAGGTGAGCATCATACATGAACAATGACTAGGAAGAAGCTAATAAGAATTCAACAGAGAAGTAAGAAGCAAATCAGTCTTGGATGCAGGGGACCTTAGATTTATGTTTAACTCAACCAGTAAGTAGATATGTTATCACATGGATGTCATTTTTTCTCATGATACCTTAGTCACTCCTTCTGTCTCCTCCCTCCCAACTATAATACAGACACTGATTGAGGTTATACTTTCCTAAATATGTCAAATAAAAGTGCTGCTACATCTTATCTCACTATTGCCAAGGTTCTTCTGAGGTTGTCTATGCATTCTAGCAGTCTTATCTTCTGATTACAAAAAACTCCTATTTCCTAACTCTACTGAATTCTTATTTTTTTTTTGTCTTCGACCTCTCCTTTTGTGTCTTCAGCCTCCCCATCTTTTTATTAATCCAAAGGTAGAACCCATGCCCTTTTCCTGATTTCCACAGTAAAACAATAAGAGAAACAACATCAACAACAAAAACATAAACTTCAACAATAGATGGAAACATAATTTTTTCATTGCACAAATGTTTATAATGCCACAAAGTGTTTTGCAGGAGAAGATATAAAATTCACATCATTAAAAACCAACAACACAGAAATAGAAGTTAGGCTAAAATATTAGATAATCCTGTGCTTAGAAATCAGCAGAAAACATGCGGCAACTACTATCAAGTAATTTATCTACTTAATGGTATTTTCTCTGTAATTTCTCTTCCCCCGCAATTAATTTCTCTACTTTTTCTTGTTTCACCCCTCACCAGACGATGTATCTTACGTTTCTATATTCCTCCCTCCCAACTCTTTTCCCCACAGCATTAGTTACTTCTAAGATAGCACATAATTTATTCATTTTTAATTAGATTTATAGCTGTTATGTCTTCAATTCACATAGCTAGTCAAATTTAAGTTACAAGAAGACAAAGCTGTTTGTCTTTACATTTTATTGAAGGACCTAACCACCTATGGCAATTTTTTACATAAAATAGTCATTCAAGAAACATTTATTCAATAAAAGAAGAAACACTTTGATATTGGAAACTAAATTATTCTTCTACACAGAACAATTCAACACACCAATATACTCCATTAACATTGAAAATCCTCTTTTATTTCTTTCTTTGCGTTTTTTATGTATTTCCTTTTTTCTCAAATGTCGCCATTGTTAAAATTCTGCTTTGTTCTGAGTAAGTTTTTTCTCTCTCTATCCATTTCTTGTTTGTTTATTTGGTTGGTTGGTTGATTTTTGGCTATTCTATGTGTAGTATCTGCCTTGATCCGTGATTTTGTTTTCAGGAGGCAGACACTCACCTCGTGTGTATCAATATTTACTTATACCTAAGCACGATTTCTTCTAGAGTACTTTCCCTAGAGGATTGACCACTTTCTAACCCACACACTGATAAGAGCTGGTTTCTCTACTCTTGCCTTGTTTTGCTTCTTTAGTCTCATGTGAGACAATACAACTCTTCAAAGAAAGAAGTAGATATTGCAGAACCAGAATATGAAGGGAATTCCACATGTATTGATCACCTATGCTGAAAAGTGGACTTCCAGCAAGAACCTCTCCCCTCCACAGAAGACAATGCTGAAGACCTCATCCACAGTCAAGCATGCTTCCATTATACCACCAGCATATTTCAAAGCACATTCTGTACCACCTTCATACATCTGTGGGCACTAATTGATTTGTTTTATGCGACCACCAGAGCAGGCGCCAGAGAAAAGGCAAGTAGGCAAGGTAAAAAGAAACTTTATTAGCTAGCCAATGTGAAGGAAGAAAGGGCGAGGCTCACCGGTCTCCGGCGGTGGAGGCTGAGGAAGTCGCTCCGGCGTTCTCGGGCGAGGTTCCTAGGTCCGCATATGAGGAGGGGCCGAGGAAGTTCGCGCCGCGCACCTGCCGAGAGCAGCTTTTCTGTCTAAGGCTTGGGAGTGGGGGGGCAATAGGCGGGACACGGGCGTGTTGGGGGCGTTCGGTAGGTGCGGCCAGGTAAGTTTCGGTTTCCTTGATCAGACGCCATGTTGCGCCTGCGCAGTTGGTCTGTATTTTTCCCGGGCGCGGGCTGCATTTTCCCACGCGCGAGTCAGTTGGTGATGAAGAACCCGGAAATGCGCCATCTTAGTCGTCTTTGTCCTCTCCCCTCGTCCGGTCATTAATAAAGTTGTCTCGCATTTTTAAATTATCTGTTTCCAAAGACTGTAGTGCAGTGCTTAGGAATATGGGTTTTAAAAATGAAAAAAAAGTTAAAATTCTGTTTCTGAAACCTTGTTTTTAATTCTATATCAAAACTAGTGTAAATTGAGTATTACTTATCTGTGTGCCATTTCCCTAAAACATAATATAAGGCTAACAATGCTGCTTATATCAAGAGATTTTGTAAGAAATATGGATGAGACAACACATGTAAATTTCTTAGTGAATCACTTGCCAGAGTAAAATCTCATTAAATAAAATCTACCACTTTTGTACATATGCAATGACCCCTCTGCATACCATTTTCAAAGCAGAGGTACAAATTTTATTTTGAAGTCTATCAGTAATTTAAAATGAGGAATCTGCCTCTTTGCAGCAAACGTGTGTGTGCGCGCACATACACACATGACAAAAACATCACCAAATTTTCTAAAATCTATTCTTAAAATTCCAATAGGCAGAAAGCAGAAGACCAGAATCTTGCCTATTTTTGACAAAATTTAAAAACTTAGTTCATGTATTAGAAATAATACATTTCTAAGACTTATATTTTAGAGGAGAAGATGAAGGATCACAAGGTACAGCAAATGGTCCAAGGCCGCAAAGTAAGCTGGAGGTATAGGCCTGTTTATATCACAGTTTTTCCCAGTTGAGGCAAATTTCTCTTTGGTATCTTATTCTGAATCAACCTGATAAATAATTAATAGTTTTCTTCTCCTGTCCCATTCTGCCTGTGAAGTTAGTGTTTTAGTAAACCAATGCTAGTTCCATTAACCATTGCAGAGACAGTAGTAGGAAAGCTTCTTCCCCTTTGCAGTCTGGGAGGAGGCCTTGGGCTTCTCTTAATTGTGAAAATGAGTTAACGTATGTAGTGTGCCTAGAAGAGGACCAGCCATATAGACAATAATGAGTAATATTAGCTATTAATGTGGTATATTTTGATATCTGGCATGGCAAGCTTCCCTGTCTTAGTATCACATTATTTCAATTAAAAATTGAGTATTCTATTTTCTTTTTATTTATATGAAATGTAACAATGTATTCAAGTGTCTTCCAAATCCCATTAACCCTTCTGTGATTTTCAGTGGAATTATATTAAATCCATGTATCAATAGTGAAGAGTACACTTTTAATTGCAATTAATTACCCCCAAATCTAGCAAGAAATATAGTGTAACCGTCAATTTATTAAAATCATTTTAAGGTCCCTAAACACATTTTATATTTCCTTTATACATGCTCTACATATTCTTTGTTATTTTTAATATATGTTTTACTTTTGCAGAAAAGTCTTTTTATTGTTTCCAAACCAATCCTTGTGGATGTTCAGGAAAGCTATTGCTTTATCTTTCTGTGTGTTATAAACCCTAAACACTCTGAATTTCATTTTCTTAATATAATTGGTTTCCAGTTGGTTCAGTGACATCCTCCAAGAGGATTATCATACCATCTACAAATATTGAAATTTGTCTTCTTTCCCTAGTTCTGTAATTAACATCTATTTCTTTCCTCACAGCAATTTAGAGTGTTAGAATAATGTAAATTAAAGTATATACCTGTATTAGCTACCATCCATTTTACCCCAATTCCAATATAATTATCCTGAGTTTTATTCCCCCATTGAATAAAACACAGAATTTCATCACTTGGTGTGCCTTAGAAATAATACATTTCTAAGACTTATATTTTAGAGGAGAATATGAAGGATCACCAGGTATAGCAAATGGTCCAAGGTCACAAAGTAAGCTGGAGGTATAGGCCTGTTTATATCACAGTTTTCCCCAGTTGAGCCAAATTTATCTTTGATATCTTATTCTGAATCAACCTGATAAATAATTAATAGTTTTCTGCTCCTGTCCCATTCTGCCTGTGAAGTTAGCGTTTTAGTAAACCAATGCTAGTTCCATTAACCATTGCAGAGACTAGTAGGAAAGCTTCTTCCCCTTTGCAGTCTGGGAGGAGGCCTTCTTGGGCTTCTCCTAATTGTAAAAAGAAGTTTTATATAGTTATTGTTATAAAATGTTCTATAAATAGTGAAGTCTTAGGAATTTTCACAGTCTCAGTTGGTAAATTAAGATAACTCTTAATCTAAGGATTTAAAATGATCTTCCTCCCTGGGAGATAGAACAAGTTAATATAGTATGTGGTTTCCCTATCCAATAAACTTGGACAGGACTTGTTGATAGTTAAAGACAGATTGTTTCATATGGAAGAGAATAATTTGATATCCCACTGATTTAAGTAAAGTACATTGGCTATGTCATCTACCTGAAGAGTGTGGCTATTACATAAATCAGAACAACGGAGGATAAGACATCTTTCCTTATACAAACAGCGGAGGAACATAGTATTATCTATTAGTTCTTAGAGAGTTTCCAACTGATGACAAAAAATGATTTTTGGAAGGTAACCTATTAGTTTTTATTTGTGTTGATGATTGAGAAGATGGGGAAGTTTTGCTCCAAGGATACTTTTTAAATAATTTTTTTCTTATTTTTACCTTCAACCAACTCACCCCATGAAGGATACTTTTGTTTAATAAATCAAAGTGTACCCTTCAGAGCTCATGAGATGGCTTCTAAATATGTAGAGCAAATTGAGCCAGCTCAGTGCAATGAGTCTTTAGGGCCAACAGACTTATCTGAGATTTCCTCAGGAAATTGTACATAAAGAAAATGAGTTAAAAGTTGTAATATTTTATCCCTCTCAAATTCAAATTATTTAGTTGGCATGGAACTTTTTTCCCAAAAAATATTTGAAAATCCTACTATATGACATGGGCTTCTTTCCCCCTAACAAAGTGGGGGATGAGGGTTAGGAAAGTGATTTGACAGTTGACATGTCATCTATTAAGCCTGTGGGACTCCAGAGATTCATGAATACAGGATAGTTTGCCATGGATGCGGATATCCCATGCATGAGATAATATGTCTTCTTAGATGTATTCAACTATCCTATCCCTCTGACATAGACATATAAATAGCCACTCCAACCCTCAACTACAGAGAAAGGGGCAAAATAGAATTACTCCATGTAGGCAGTCTCTTTTTGTTGTTATTGCTATTTTTAATTAGGAATTTATTTTTCTTCCATTAGAAGCATTGATTAAAAAAAGGAGATTACTAAAAAATGCACTGCCTACTTACTACTTTTTTTACAAGATTGTCAACTTTGTGATGTTGTATTTATATCTTTGAATTATGAGAGAGAATGTTCTCCGAGAGATTGATAAACTCACTCCAGCAATGAACTTTAAAGTATTACAGGTGTCTGGATGAAGCAGAGGGTTCCAGACAGAATGATGTTCAAGTCTTTTTGGCGCATGTGCTTTCTGTTTCCATCTAGTTAAAAATGCTTGCACTTAACAGTCATTTGCATATTATATAGACATTTCCCTTGATATTTTTAATCTTTGACACCTCCTATCATTATTAAACCAATCACCATAACACCTACTTCAAAAATGATACATTATATCCCCTGAGTTTATCAATCATAAAACAATCTCAGTCCATCATCACATGAATTATTACAAAACTGTTTGATATGTGTACCAAAAAGGGAAAAGTAGTCTCTTGTCTTTGAACTTTCAAGACAATCACATTAAGGGCTGAACTGTACAGCACTCTCATGTCAATTATAAAGACATTATTCAATGGCTTTACTCAATCCATTTGACTTACAGTTAACCCCACAACTTTCACTATTAACTTTCCTTTCTACTTCTTTTAATATTTGACACTTACACATCCTAAAAGAGTGGTAGGATCTTTGAAATAGAAGTAGATATTGACTACAGTCGTACAGAATTTGCCTGAGTGGGGGATGTAAAACTAGGATGTAAATCAGAGTGATTTTTATCGAAATAAGAGATGGTTTTAGACAGTATGCTGAAAAGGCAATAATTAACCTTGAATCTTATAGTGAGAAAGTTATTCTCATCTCAACTTTCTTTCATTCCCTCTGGATACATCAAGGAGAATGAATTAGTATGTTGCTAATGGGTCTTTAACACAACTTCAACACCTGCCATTGTAACCAAGAGAGAGTGTATCTCAGGCTCAAAGCCTTTAATAGAGCATGACAAAGGTATATATTTTGTTCTTTCATTTAATTTTAGTATCTTATATTTAAGGTAAGTGAGGCAGCTTTCCATTTATTGTAATGATAAAAATTTCTTTTTAAACATATCAAGTTAAGCAAGGTTTTGATTGTAAAATATCAACAAATAATCGTTGATATAGTATGTAGAAGTAGCCCAAATCATAATGACAGTTTGCAAACACCTAAAGTTTGGGAAATACTTAAGTAAACAGAAAAAATCCTTTAATACTTGGTTACATTCCTTAGACTCTACCATCAATAATGCTACTGAATATCTACATATTGGTAATATTAACACATGTGAAGAGTAGATATATTGGTAATATTAACACATGTGAAGAGTAGATGTATCTAAAACTGTTTTCAAATGTGTAATATAAGTCCATTAAGAAGTCAATAGATTTGTATTTTTCTAAGTTTTAGTGTACAATTTAAATGTACACACTATCAATATGGATTGGGAATATATGTACATGTGTGTATAAATGCATATGTATATGTGTATGAATATATGTGTCTGTAAGAAGTTCAGTGGCATAAAATACAGCAATAACTTTGTGTGTGTATATATATGTATATATGCACACACACACACACACACACACACAGTTTTACAAAATCATAGTTTTTTTTTCCCGACATTTATTATGTGCTTCACACTAGATGTTATACATAAAATTTTGCTTCATTTCCTCAACTCTCTGTGAGGTTTTATGTGCACTATTCCCATTTTACAAATGAGAAAACTAAGTCAGAATTAAGTATCTTGCACACAGTTATACAGATACTAAGTAGTAAAACTTATATTCAAATTCAGAAAAAAAAAACATTCCTTAAATACAGTGAAAGCAACCAATGCATATTAACACTCCTGGGTTAACATCGTTTTAATAATAAAAATATAACAATGAAAAATTTGAAAATTTGTAGACTCTAATGTTGAAACATTTTCTTAGAACTCTAAAATAATCTCATATGTAGGGATGACAGACCTACATTTTCAGATATAATTCGTTTTCTCAGTCCATGCTGTTGTGCTGCTGTTTCCTGCTCTCTAGATGACAGTTCTTAGAAATTAAGCAGATAAATGGAAGCATCAGTCTTCAGTTTGAAAGTTATTAAGGAATAAAAAGATAAATTGAAAATTGTGTGCACCAGATGGATTTCTTGAAATCTGGGTTCCAATCCCGATGACACCATTTATTATCCTGTGTCTTTGGAGAGTGACCTTCAGTTTTCTCATATTAAAAACTGGCAATAATTGCTAATGAGATATTTGTGTGATGAATAAATGAATTGCTGTTTACTAAATGTGAAAACAAAACAAAGCAAAAGCATATTTTCTGACATACGTGTCAAGGACTCTAGAAATTTCTGGTATTTTCATGATTTCATACATCTTTCAGTGACTTCACACATCTTTCAGTGACTTCACAATCCCCTCATTTAAATTATGCTTGTATGTTTGGCAAGACTAATTGCCTCTTAATGTAGACACACTGCCAACATGGAGGTAACACATCAAAAGACACAATAAACCTTAAACTAAAATCACCTCTACCCCAACAAGACTTGCCCAGCAGCTACTTTTGTATGATTTTGGACAGATTTCTGCTGTCCCAAATGAGACACATAGCATTTAAAACCTTTGCCAACATTTGCTCACAATGTATCTTCTTTTGTTTTTCAAATCCACCGTAGTAGTCAAACACTATATTTCTTAAAGCAGGAAGCATGGTATATCAATAAATTATTAGAAATACTTCAGTCAATTGGTTAACTGTTGCTGCCAGGGTGTTAGAAGGTATTCTTTCCCTTACAGAAGGGAGGAGTTCCCTGGCATAAGGTGTAGCAATAACTTTGAGGTGGTTTCACTTGAGGAAACATGATGGACCAGAAAGAAAATAGTCTTGGAGAATCAAGAACCCTGGGTTCTTATCCAGACATAGTTCACGGAATGATGAGGGCAAAAGGGAAAGAGTTGCCCCTATTGTTTAAGAACACAGGCTCTGAAGTCATGTTGCCTGGGTAATGTGTTGCTTCACCTTCTCATTATTTCTACGATTTTGATGAAATTCCTTAAAATTTCTGAGTTCAGTTTCCCCATTTAAGAAATGAGGATAGTTGATAGTACCCTCCTCATTGGTGTTTTGAAAGTCTAGAAAGCAACAATGGTTATAAAAATCTTAGGACAGTGCCTATAACAAGGGTATCATTCCATAAATAATAGTTTAGGTTGTTGCTCTTAGTATTATGGTTATATTTCAATTCTACTTTCTTTAAAATATGAAAGAATTGGGTTTAATAATTGCTGAGATAATTTGCCGCTGTCATATATTATGACTTCATTAATTTTTGCTATAGATTTTTATAAAACTCTTCTTTTAGTTAGCAGAATCATTGACAATGCATAGTAACTTGTCCTGTTTATTGATTATTTTGAGCCCTGAAAAGAGAATCTGGTTATGTGTTCAATGAATATTAATTGTATGACTACAACTTCATGAGCATCAAGTAGACCTAATCAAATCAGAGTCTCTGGGACTGAGATACAGGATTTTGCTTTTAAAAAAAAAAAGTTTTAAATACAGTAAAAGTGTATTTTTAGGCTGTACTAATGAGTTTAATCTGTGGACTATACTTTGAAAAACATAGTTTTAGGAAATATATAGAGGTGATTAGAGTGCCCATATAATGTGTTGTCAAAATTAGGATAATTTTATCAGTAAACTGTGATATTAATAATAATTATGACAACAAAACTGACATGGATTTGGATTTTATTGATCAGTGGGGAAAGGTAGACACCCTCAAAAGAACAGTGCTGGAATGCATCAAGGGAATGTCTGATACCCAATTTTTGACTGATCCCCAGGATATGCCTGTATACAGGATTTTTGGAGGATTGTTTCCCTGGGCTGAGGTTTTCGGAAGCCAGTGAGCTTGCAAAGTTATAAGACCCTGATTTTGACCCAGAGAAGAGAATTCGCATATTACATTTATATTCAGGGAATATGTTGGATGATAAAAAAATAATAATAACGAATGCCAGGAAATTCAACCAATTATGTAAATTTAAACTAATACGAGAATTACTTTTTTCCAAAGTAGGATTAAGGATACAAGATTTCCAAATACCAAGAACTATTCATATAGATATGTGAACTTCCAAATCCCCACCCAGCATTTCTGAGAGTTTATTGTCCTACTGGCCCTTAGGCTAGAATAATAAATGTTTTCTGCAGTATACTCCCCTCACCATCAGAACCCATTGATGCCTTTGAAACTGTTTCTTGCTTGACACTTCTCTAAATACATTGGAAGTATCATCAGTCAAGTTACAAACTGTTTTCCTTCATCGGTCTTCATAATCTAGTCTTACCTAAAAAGAGGATTGTTCAGGTATTGACATCAGATGTAGTACTATATTAGTTATCCATACTATAGAGAAGATGCACTGGAGGGTGATACAACACTGCATTTACGGAAATCACCGAGTCAAGTCAAGCCTGGCATTGGGTTCTAAGTCAAGTGCTATTTATTTTTAATGGCAAGACAAGGGCAAAAAAGATAGGCAAATACAGGCATAAAAGTTCAAAATTGAGTCAGCATTCCAAAGACACTCTAGAATGTCTAAGATGTACACAGTGAGTTGGCCAGATTTCTTGCTGTTGGATATTGTTTACGTCGTGTGTGTGTGTGTGTGTGTGTGTGTGTGCGTGCGTGAGTGCAGTGTGATTACTTTGGTTTCCTACAATCTTTCTTAAGAGGCCTAAGTGTGTTTCAGTTTTTCTGCTCTCAAGACTGTATTTCACAGTGAGCCAAAATAAGCATGGAGAGAAGGTGTTTTTATGCTCATGGAGCTGAAAAGAAAGAAGTGAAAAGTAAAGCATACTCCATAAGGCAAGACACTGTGTGATACCAGGCGAGGCAGGGGTGAATGTTGGCCACTTCAGGAATCTGGATGTTCAGTGTTTTCAAATACAATCATCATTCCTCTGCAGAGCGTCTCTCTTTATCTAGCAGTTACAAATGGATCCAAGAGTTGCCAGAGTTTCTGTCTTCTCATCTCATTATACAAACCACTAAAATGAGAAAAAGAATAACTCCCAAAAGCTTTCATGTAGTTAATGGCAGCAGGGTGAAGTTTGCCTTTGATATTCACCTGTTCAGCACACCTAACTTATTTTGTGCTTTTCTATCAAAAGCAACATCACAGGGGTGTTATTGGCTGGTTTCAGTGTGTGTGTGTGTGTGTGTGTGTGTGTGTGTGTGTGTGTGCGCGCGCGCGCGCACTTGTACACATGGGCACAAGAAAGAGAGAATTTAAAATAATTCTGACTTTTAGGACAAATATTGTTGTATTTGAAAAATCAATACTGAAATAAAACAACAATGTTGTTCAAAAACATAGGAATACATTCTGTGTACACGATTATGTATAATGAATGATAGATATACATATGCATAGATGTGCCCAAACACATAGAAATAGAGTTTCTGGGTGTGTAATGGAGTGCTGGGGTCAACCATCAGAATTAATTTTATTTTATGGTCACACATTTAATTATTTAACAAATAGTTCTTGTATTCTTAAAATTTGCAGCACCCTGTTGAAGAATGGAGTGAAAGTAAATCAAGAACTACACGAAAGCGTAAAACAAAAGTAGTCCGTTTATTATTGAAGAGCTTACAACTGAATAGAGAAACCCTGTGTGCATGCAGCTATGATGAAAACTAGGATGAATAATTCCAACTATGCATCGAGGACAGTAGGATAATTCTAACTGGAAGTGGAAGTTAGAAGACAAAGAAGTTTTCTTTGCTTTTCCAAAGCAAAAGAATTATTGGGCCTTCATTACATATTCTGGGACTTGGCTTCCTGTGAGAACTTAATTTTTCATTTAGTCATCCTTTTCAAGTGCCAGGTATCATTTTACATCATAGCTAACAATTTCACCAGAATTGAAAGAACAAGTAAATTTGGCAAAAATAATAATAATAATGATGATGATGATGATGTGAGGGAAGAACAGAGATGCTAAAAAAATAGGTGTTTCTGCTCCTCTCAGTACTTCTGAGCATTTGCCAGATGTCAAATACCATTAATGAACTGAGTGGGTGCTTCTTGGTACTTTAATATTCAACAGCCTTCTTAATTGTTAATAATTCCTAAGAGCACTGGAGTGAAATATGAAAGGGGTGGATGGGAAAAAAAATCAAGTTCACACTAGGAAGCCAAATCTCAGCATACTTAGTGAGGATCCAATAGAATGAAAGGCAAAATTGTAATTTAAAAGTTACATGAAATTTATAGGCTATTGATGCCAAACAGAATTACAAAAAATATTATTAGCAGTGCCTAGTACAAATATATAGTTTCTTTAGGTTCAGGGGTCTTTGTAATGACCTCAAATATTAACCCATGCTAGCCTTAAAATAAATATGATGATGATAATGATGATATTTGTGACACTAGTTTCTATACTGTGGATACTTTAAAAGAGTTCTTTATATGAACATGAGATGCTGTCAATAACTATATGAGGTAGATGTTATTGTTAATGTCTCTATTTCACTGATGAGAAAACTGAGGCACAAAGAGATTTCGGAATTTGCTGAAGACGTCATAGCTTTTAAGTTCAGAACCTGGAAGAACCGGGATTAGAATTTACATAGTCTGGTTCCAGACCATGCGTTTAAATCATATGCACTGCTGCTCTCAGTGGATGTAACTATAGGGATAAATGGGTGAAAAGTAGCTAACAATATAATGGTAGCTGAGATATAGGTAGTTGGTATATATGCCAGGCAGAGTGCTACAAATTCCACACACATTAACATATTCTATCTTCAAAATGAAACATTCCCTCTTCTCCTCCTCATTCATTATTCTCCCATCCTATTCATTAAGCATATGAGGTCATTGAGGCTCTGAGGCTCAATAATTTGCCCACGAGAAACAGAACCTATAGGATACACACACACATGTTTGAATATGCATATATATATATATGCACAAACATGTACATAATATATGCATATAAACATATAGGGCATACCTGTACCATGGTGTTTTGGTGACTATGGCCATATAGTATTTGAAGTCAGGTAATGCGATGCCTCCAGATTTGTTCTTTTGCTTAGAGTTGCTTTTGCTATGCAGGCTCTTTTTTAGTTCCATATGAACTGTAGGATTGTCTTTTCTAGTTTTTGAAGAATGATCTTGGTGTTTTTACGGGAATTGCATTGAATTTGTAGATTGCTTTTGGCAGTATGGTCATCTTCACAATGTTGATGCTACCCATCCATGAGCATAGGATGTATTTCCATGCATTTGTGTCATCTATGATTTCTTTTAGCAGTGTTTTGTAGTTTTCCTTATAGAGTCCTTTCACCTCCTTAGCTAGGTGTATTCCTAAATATTATATTTATTTTATTTTATTTTTTGCAGCTATTGTAAAAGGGGTTGAGTTCTTGGTTTGGTTCTCAGCTTAGTTGTTGTTGGTGTACAGCAGAGCTACTTAATTGTGTACATTAATTTTGTATCCTGAAACTTTGCTGAATTCATTTATCAGTTCTAGGAGCTTTTTGGAGGAGTCTTTAGAGTTTCCTAGGTATACAATCATATCATCAGCAAACAGTGACAGTTTGACTTCCTATTTGCTGATTTGGATGCCATTTATTTCTTTCTCTTATCTGACTGCTCTGGCTAGGACTCCTACTACTATGTTGAATAGAAGTGATGAATGGGCATCCTTGTCTTGTTCCAGTTCCCAGAGGGAATGCTTTCAACTTCCCTCCCATTCAGTGTTATGTTGGCTGTGGGTTTGTCATAGACAAATGGCTTTTATTACATTAAGATATATCCCTTCTATGCCATGGAAAAAAATAGAGAACCCAGAAATAAGGCCAAATACTTACAGCCAACTGACATTTGGCAAGGCAAACAAAGACATAAAGTGGGGAAATAACACCCTATTCAACAAATGGTTCTGGGATAATTGGCAAGACACATGTAGAAGAATGAAACTAGATCCTCATCTCTCACCTTATAAAAAAATCAACTCAAGATAGATCAAGGACTTAAATATAGGATCTGAAACCATAAAAATTCTGGAAGATGATATTGGAAAAACTCTTCTAGACATTGGCTTGGGCAAAGACTTCATGAACAAGAACCCAAAAGCAAATACAACAAAACAATGATAAATAGGTGGGATTTAACTAAACTAAGATATGTCTGTAGAGCAAAAGAAACAGTCAGCAGAGTAAACAGATAACCCACAAGTGGGAGAAAATCTTCATCTGATAGTAGGAGAAAATCTATACATCTGATAAAGGACTAATATCCAGAATCTACAAGGAACTCAAACACATTAGCCAGAAAAAAACAAACAATCCCATCAGAAAATGGGCTAAGGACATGAATAAACATTTATCAAAAGGAGATATATAAATGGTCAGCAAGCATGAAAAAATGTTCAATATTACTAATGGTCAGGGAAATGCAAATCGAAACCCCAATGTGATACCACCTTACTCCTGCAAGAATAGCCATAATCAAAACACAAACAAACAAAAATAACAGATGATAGTGAGGATGCAGTGAAAAGGGAACACTTTTACACTGCTGGTGGGAATATAAACTAGTACAACCACTATGGAAAATAGTGTGGAGTTTCCTTAAAGAATTAAAAGTAGAACTATGGTTTGATCCAGCAATCTCACTACTGGGTAACTACCCAGAGGAAAAAAAAGTCATTATGCAAAATGATACTTGCACACACATGTTTATAGCAACACAATTTGCAATTGCAAAAATATGAAAGCAGCCCAAATGCCCATTAATCAATGAGTGGATAAAGAAATTTTGGTACACACACACACACACACACACACACACACACACACACACCATGGAATACTTTTCAGCCATAAAGAGGAATGGAATAATAGCATTCACAGCAGCCTAAATAGAATTGGAGACCATTAGTCTGAGTGAAGTAACTCAATAATGGAAAACCCAAACATCATAAGTTATCACTCATAAGTGGGAGCTAAACTATGAGGATGCAAAAGCATAAGACTGATACAGTGGACTTTGGGGACTTGAGAGAAAGGGTGGGAGGGGGGTGAGGGATAAAAGACTACAAATTGGGTACAGTGTATACTGCTTGGGTGATGGGTGCACCAAAATCTCTCAAATCACCACTAAATAACTTACTCATGTAACCAAACAACACCTATTATCCAAAAACCTATGGAAATAAAGATAAAATAAAATTTTTAAAAACCAAACATAAAGAGCACATATAATATATATGTATACACATATACTCATATATATAACATTAGCATGCATGGTGTATATATATATACACACTATGAGACATATATACTCTATATTTATGAATCTACATATTTATATAAATATCTGTCTATATATTTATATACATAAATAAATTTTGTATGGGGTTATGTGATTACAGAAGCTAAGTCCCACAATCTTCCATCCGCAAGCTGGAGACCCAGAAAAACTGGTTGTGTAGTTCAAAGTCCTGAGAGCCAGTTAATGGTGTAGATTCCAGTCTGATTATGAAGGCCTGAGAACCCGGAGGGTTAAACACAAAGGATGGAGGTCCCAGTTCAAACAGGCAGAGAGAGTGAATCTTCCCTTCCTCCACTGTTTTGCTCTATTTGAGCCCTGAACAGGTTGGATGATGCCCTCCCACACTGGGAAGGTCACTCTCACCTACTACATCTACCAGTTCAAATGCTAACCTCTTCTGGAAACACTGTCACAGACACAGCCAGAAATAACAACTAACAAAACCTCCTGGCACTCTGTGACCCAGTCTGATTGACACATAAAATTTGCTATCACTTATCATAACTTTTCAGAGTAAAAGAAAGGATTGTCACAACTTCTTCAGGACAATAAGCATACTAGATAATGCAGAATGTGTATATTTTCTTCATATTGACTGAACCCTAGTTCTTTAGATCTTTGTTAAAATAACTCACACTTAAAACCTGTGAGAAAGAAGTCATTCAAAGCTAGATTCATTTTTTTTTTTATTTGGATCCTAATGTTCTCCCCTGACAAGAGTGGGATGGTGTGATTACAAGTATGTATTTTTCCAGGCCCACAAATTCTTCTCCGGGAAGCCTTTTCTAAACTTTCCCTTTTCTTTCTCTTATTAGTCCCACACATCCTCTGCTTTGCTCTGTTCTAGCTTGAATCAGACAGTATTCTCGTTTTCTGGTTACTTGTTTGTCTTTTCTGTTAGACAATGAAGTTTGGAGTACAGGCAATGCCTATGTTTTCCTTTCTTCTGCCTAATGCAATGCATGGCATAGAGTAGGTACCCAAGGCATGTTTAAATGAGAAAGGGAAGGAGTAAGTTTTCTTGGTACTAAGATTATTTTAATACATTAGCCAATTTTATTTTCAAAATTTGGAGTCAGTTTCCAAAGAGATTTTCTGATTAAGGAGTAAAAGTGCCATACCTTAATTTATTCAACTCTTCATTCATTAGGTCACACTCAGAATGACTGCTTGAAGGCTTTCAGGCAGTAAATTATAGAATTGATTAGTGAACACAATTTTGATTAATAAGGTAGTTTAATTTCAGAACGTGGTAGTGAATGTATCCCAAACTATCTGTGTTTGCGAAAAAGTCTCCAATCTCTTGGATAAAAATGTCATGATCCAATTGGCTGGGTCACTGAAATGACATTAAAGGAAAACTCTAGAAAAATGTTTAAATGAGGTAATACATTGAAATAAGTCTGCAGCCTCCCCAGGCACCTGTTTCAAAACAGCAACACTCATTTGGCTGTATAAGTTCTGGTCTATTTGTTTAACAATTAGTGATATTACGTTTCCTCATAAACTGTATTAGACCCCATTCAGGCATTTAATCAATGTGTGCTTAAAAGAGAGTATCAGGAGATTATGTACTGTTGCATGGCCGCTCTGGGGGTGGGACTGGCACATGGCATCCGCCTAGGTATTCAGGTGTGTCCTTTCTTGATAAATGATTAGTCCTCATAAGACTTTTCAGTTGGTTGTATGAGTTAAAAAGCAACCACTTGCACCTGGTTAAAGTCTCTTAAAAAGTTGTCTTCCCGGGGGTTATGAGTACCATGAGAGTATAAAGTAGTAATTTCACTTAAATTATTCACAGATACTAACATTTAAGCAAATTAGACTATTACTTCAACTTCCAAATTAGAGAAGAACTTTCCTTTAAAGTCAATAGAAAGTTCTATTTGTTTCAGATAATATAGTTAACTCGTTATCATCAGTTGTTTCTTTTAGTCATGTTGAATAGCTGAATCCAATAACACAAACACCTTTAAAATTTATTCCAAATGTCCAATGAGTAAATAGTTTAGGCATTCAGATTAATTTTTCTATTCTGTAAATTTAGCTTTGCTTTTACTTTTATTTGTATTTGTGAGGGTTCATTTTTATAGAGAAATCTCCTGCTCCCTCCCATCAAATCCACTATGTGCTTAAAAATTGTAGCAAATTAAATTTGTGCTGGCAAGTAGATAAAACAAATAAATGGCTTAAAAACATCACAATCAAGTATGATAATAGCAAAGTGTTATACTTTTAATAAGTGATTAGGAATGGTTGTAATGCAAAGATTTATTTCACAGAACAAAAGCACTTAAGCAGGAGTTGATATTACTGCTATGCTTCAGTGATGATAACATTGGGACTTCAACCTGCATAGCTACAATGATTAATTAAAGGCCTTGTTCGGGATGAGTGAGCACCATTATTGTTCTTAAATAGGAAAAGGCAGGTAACCATTACTGATTATTCCTCAATTCCCAGTCTTGTTAAAAACTAAAGAATACCAAAGTAGGTTGTACAATTTCCAAGCTGCTATGAGAAGTTGAAAATAACACAATTTCCATACCATATATAAGTGAGAGTTGGATTAGTTGAAAGATTTTAAGTTAACAACCAGATTTATCCCTGATGGTCTGAATATAAAATTTATGATGGTATGTATATAAAGTTCACTTATATCAGTAAGATATGAACATCTTTATGGGGAGGCAATATCCCAATATACGCTTCCAGCTATATATCTCTGTCTACAGCAAATACCCCTCATCAAAGAAAAAAGAATATATATACATACATATGAAAAAAATTTACAGATCAAAAGAATCACCATTAAATATCTAATGAAAGCATCTTAATGCATTCTGAATAAACAAGAACTGTATTATTTTTATTTTTCTAAGGCATAAATTGTGTCAGATTATGTCATTTGTTCTTTCTTTTTAAAAATCATACCACCGTGCTATTTTTCTAATATAAATAAGTATTTTTGAGTGTACTTGATATTTGGAGACAGTTTATTTCTGAATACTGGAAATACTTCTACCAAATCTTCTCTGCAAATATTCCTACCAATTTGAAGATATGAAGCAAATACTTTGGAAAATGTTCCAGGAAAAACATTATCGTTGAGATTCTGTGGCTTGGAAGACATATCGTTTGTAACAGTTTAATGTTGCCAATAAGCCCTGAAATACTTCTGATTTGAGATATTCCCTCTCTTTGTCTATTCCATCTATATCTTCTTTGGAGTATACTGCAAAGAAGTATGTCTTTTGCTTTTGACCATCAGGCATAGCAAGGGTTAAGTATAAGGTGAAGAGCGTTATTGTACTCTATACATTCCCTGAATTACAACAAGAATTCTGACTTGATACTACCAGAATACTCAGTAAAAAGACTCCAATGGGCAGAGTTTGCTTTTATTTTTTAAAATCATTCTTTCACTATGCTACTGCTATTTTGGGAGAGCTTATTTATACATTCATTTTGTTTACAGTGCTTACGCAAGTATTAAACCATTTGCAGATGAGGGAATGGATACCGGGAGAAATCAATTTTCTAATGTTGTACAGTCAATAATGAAACAAGACTTAAACTTATGTCACCTTCTTAAAGTCTAAGATGAAGAATATGTTTTTCTTTTATATTACATGATATATCCAGAGAGGAGATATTTGTTATTCAAAAACCATACTCTCTTTAGTTTTAAATTTTTAATTGTTTTTTATTTTTTGAGAAAGAGTCTCCATCATCCCAGCTGGAATGTACTGGCACAGTCTCAGCTCACTACAACCTCCATCTCTGGGGTTCAAGCGATTCTCCTGCCTTAGCCTCCCAAGTAGCTGGGGTTACAAGCATGTACCACCACTCCCAGCTAATTTTTTTCTTTTTTTTTTTCGTATTTTTAGTAGAAACGGGATTTCACCATGTTGAACAGGCTGGTCTCAAATTCCTGACCTCAAATGATCCTCCCGCTTCAGCCTCCCAAAGTGCTGGGGTTATAGGCATTAGCCACCATGCCCGGCCTTCTAAAAGTCATACTCTCTTTAATTCTAAAAAGTATCAGAAACTAATTGTAAGCTATGCATATTAAATAAAAATGTTGGCTATAAAAATAGCAAAGATTTCAAAACTCTTTAACTAGAATAATTTTTTTTTTTTTTTTTTGAGACGGAGTCTTGCTCTGTCGCCCAGGCTGGAGTGCAGTGGCTGGATGGATCTCAGCTCACTGCAAGCTCCGCCTCCCGGGTTCACGCCATTCTCCTGCCTCAGCCTCCCGAGCAGCTGGGACCACAGGCGCCCGCCACCACACCCGGCTAGTTTTTTGCATTTTTTTAGTAGAGACGGGGTTTCACCGTGTTAGCCAGGATGGCCTCGATCTCCTGACCTCGTGATCTGCCCGTCTCGGCCTCCCAAAGTGCTGGGATTACAGGCTTGAGCCACCGCGCCCGGCCTAGAATAATTTTTAGAGGAATAGTTAATTCACCAGTATTCATGAAATAGAATTTTATGTCAGCATTACAAGTAAAGAAGTACATCCACATATGTCAGAATATAAAGATCTCACACATCTGAGGCATGGCCAGAAAAGCAAACTGCTTGATGAGACTGACTGCACAATCATGTTTATGTACTGTATTTTTCCTGCGTTTGTTTTGGGTTTTTTTTTTTATATTTGACATCAAACTGGTTAACTATAGAATGATAGTGGAATGGGCCAGGGCTGTGAGGTTGGAAAGAGTAAGGATCGTTAGATTTAAGTCCACCTTCTATATTATTTGCATCTTTAAAAACAGGCACTTGTTTGTTTTGTTTGTTTTTTTTTAACTTCTCTGTAAGAGACAGTTATGGTACAGAATAAAAGTGAGTTTACTTTCTCATTTATCCAAAGAAGCTTTGTGCCATTACCCCCTCCTCTTTTTCCTCCCTCCATTTCTGGCTTCCCCTGATTCAGTACTTAATGTGTAGTGCATTTTCCATATTACCAAAGTGAAAACTTCCCATAAACCCAGAACACTGTTGTAGGATTTCTGGCCAGCACATGAGTTTTCAGAACCAGCTGAAATAAGTCATTAAGAAGTTTGACCTTTGTCTACCTGATCTGCCTCCCTACCATTGCTTTGCTAATGATATTGTGGGTATTGACCAATGATACCCAAGTTTGGCCATGCTTCAGGTTTATATGTATAAGGCTTATGGGAGCTACTAATTGTTCTGAGTACTTAGTAATTTAACTTTCTTACTGGAAGGACATTTTGAAATACAGGATTTTTTTTTTTCTTTTTGAATACATCCTGAAAATCATTGCCTTTAAATTATCTGAGGAAAATCAGATTATCCCCTTCAATCACTCAATTTGACAGATATTAAAAATGAGGTTCAGAGCAGTTAAGTGAATTTTCCAAGGTCACAGAGCACATTATTGGAAATCATTGTTGTATCTATCAGGATATTCTCCTGCCTTGTTAGTGACAATGTAATCAGTAAAATTTAATCTTCTTGTGATCCTTAGGGCTTTTGCTAGGACTGCAATTATTGTGATGAACATCGGTGATTAGCATGTACGAAAGTAAGCTGAAAGATGGGTTAATGGTTGGCATATTCTTCTTGGTTTTTTTTTTTATTTTAATATTTAGGAGAAGATTTACTTTCCCTATAGCTACTTATTTGCTACTTACTCCTCTTGCTATTTTACTTTTTTGCTCAAAAATAAAGTTCATAATGGACCATGTTCTAGAAATTTGAAATTCTACTCCTTTTTTCTTTTCTTTTTAAGGTAGAGGCTCGCTCTGTCACCCAGGCTGGCGTGCAGTGGCGCAGTCTCCACTCACTGCAACCTCCGCCTCTAGGTTCATACAATTCCCTGCCTCAGCCTCCCGAGTAGCTGGGATTACAGGTGACCACAACCATGCCCGGCTAATTTTTGTATTTTTAATAGAGATGGGTTTTCACCATATTGGCCAGGCTGGTCTTGAACTCCTGACCTCATGATCCACCTGCCTCAGCCTCCCAAAGTGCTGGGATTACAGGCATGAGCCACCGTGGCCAGCCAATTCTACTGCTTTTAAATTCAAGTTCATAGAATTTAGAATCATCAGGTTTACATGAATCCGTAAGAATTTGCTCGGTCCTTTCAGCTCTTCCTCCTTCAGATTCTCTTTTCCAATCTTTTCCCAAATAATTAGTCTGTTTTTCTAGCACTCCCCTAGAAGTGCTATACATATTTGCTTCAAGCAGCAACAACGATCAGGTTTCGAAAGCAAGTTGGTTGAATCAGGAATGCAAGTCCTGACTCTAACTTGGGTTCTCTGCTAGTCAGAGAAGTCTTATGATCCCATAGAGTGAATTGCTATGGGAAAGTTTATGGCTTAATTTTGTTTGTTCAATAAGGTTTGTAATTAATTTTTCTAGATTATACAGAAGAGGAAAGGGCCAAGCAAATTTATATGAACGTATCTTTGAAAACAAGTTGATACTGTCTCTGCTTGGGGTCTCTGCTAGTCAAAGAAGTCTTGTGATCCCATAGAGTGAATTTCTATGGGAAGGTTTATATCTTACTCTCCTATTTAATTTTTCTAGATTATACAGAAGAGGAAAAGGCCAAGCAAATTTATATGAACGTATCTTTGAAAACAAGTTGATATTACCAGATACACGTGGAAGTTAATATTCAGGTGTATATCACTTACCTCTATTTGCAGGTACATGCTGCTAGTTGCAGAAACAAATGCTCAAAGTTTTAAAAGCACAGGAAATGAGTGTTAATGGTGTGTTTTATTTTCATTAATTATACAAATAATCTTCTAGGGCTGATATTCCAGAGCTAATCAGAGAAAGTGGCAGTCCGATGGGAGGATCGCCTCAGAGATGCACAGGCCAGGGACTTAAGTGCCGAGTGTCCAGTTTCCTGGTCCAGCTGGCGCTCATGGTCATCTGGCAGTTGGGTGCATCATGACTGGGCCTTGAAGATGACAGGGTGAAGAATCATCAAGGCTCTTAGAAAATTTCATTCCACTTCTGCTCAACGTTCTCTTTGGTCGATAGGATGTTCTGTTGCATCTCTGTGTTCTTTAGTTTGGCCTTAGGGAAATGTGAGTCTTCCTCATATTGTTTGTGTGCCATTTTATAAAAGCAATCCGTGGTGTCTCACTCCATGCTCAGGTTCCTGGTCCTCCCACTTGCATTGACGCAACAAGAGACTCAATGAAAAAAAATATAATATTGGGCTGGATGTGGCTTGCGCCTGTAATTCCAGCAATTTGGGAAGCCGAGGAAGGCAGATCACTTGAGGTCAGGAGTTCAAGACCAGTCTGGCCAACATGGTGAAACCCTGTCTCTACTAAAAATACAAAAATTTAGCAACCAGTGCATGGTGGGGGACACCTGTAATCGCAGCTACTTAGGAGGCTGAGGCAGGAGAATAGGTTGAACCTGGAAGGTGGAGGTTGCAGTGAGCTGAGATCATGCCATTGCACTCCAGCCTGGGCTACAGAACAAAACTCCTTCTCAAAGAAGAAGAAAAAAAAAAAATATATATATATATATATATTTATGCACACACACATATATATACACACACGTGTGTGTGTGTGTGTATATATATAAAATCTTGTAAAACAGCCTCGTATTTTGCTGAAGTTATATTGGTTTTTGTCACTGAACTTTACACATTATTTTTACATTTTTAATTAAAAATCATTTATCTGCTGGGCGCAGTGGCTCACGCCTGTAATCCCAGCACTTTGGGGGGCTGAGGTGGGCAGATCATGAGGTCAGGAGTTCGAGACTAGCCTGACCAACATGGTGAAACCCCGTCTCTACTAAAAAATACAAATATTAGCTGGGCATGGTGGCATGTGCCTGTCATTCCAGCTACTCAGGAGGCTGAGACAAGAGAATTGGTTGAACCCAGGAGGCAGAGGTTGCAATGAGCTGAGATTGCACCACTGCACTCCAGCCTGGGTGAATAGAGTGAGACTTCCCTCTCAAAAAAGGAAAAAAAATCATTTATCTTTCCCATTATTGATTTTTTTAAAAAAAGATATATTTGTTTATATATATCTGAGAAGACCTCATCTACCAAGTCTCAGATAGTTTGCCAAATGGGCTGATAAAGTCTCACACCAACTGAAATAAGTAGGTATAAGGAACCTATAACCATAAACGCAACTTTCTCTTTCTCTCACAGTCCCACTTCTCTTTAGATTTTAATTAATCCCCACCTCCCTCATTCTTCCACACTATATACATTCTATAATTGTTATGATTATTATGTATGAGTACAAGCTTTGTTCAGGACAGTGGTTTGTGTGCTACATGAGACACACAAGAGAGCCAGGAAACCACAAAGCAAGGTTTCCCACCTCTAAGAAGCGTGTGAGCATTATTTGGTTCAAACTCAGGATGGAAATTAAGAAAGCACACTTTTTTTTTCCATCTCTCAAACTGTGTGATTTCTCCTTTCTTTGTCTTCTTTGCCTGTCAAGAGGAGGTGATTATATAAGGCAGTATTTAAAGACAGATTCAACTCTGAAAACTAGTCCATAGAAATACACTCTAATTTAATAGTACTTATGCTGTCTAAATTTTTGCCCAACTGCAATTAATGGACGTGAGTCAGTTTGAGTATTTTAGCAGTGACAATCTTGATATGTTAATACCCACACTTGCTACTCAGCCCCTTTAGTCTGTCCATTTAGAGTCTTTGACTCACATGTTATAGTTTTCACACAAAGGACAGTATTAGAGTAAATTAGATACTTATACTGTCATGAAAAAAAGTACTATTTAAGCTGCCTTTTAGAATTGGACATACTGGAGTTTGGTGCAGTTGCCAATGGAGAATGTTCGCTAAAAAACCCAACAGTAAGTAGGCAGGAGACATTCTATGGAAGATTGATTACCCCAGAATCTAGGAACTAGAAAAATCCACCTGCAAGTAATGGCCTTGGTCTATTTTTCTTTTACATTATCCGCTTATAAATCGCAGCATTCTAATCAGTGGAGAACAATGAGCAATTGTGCCCAGTGTACAGTGGTGATGGGATGAACAGGTCTGTGAATGAATAATCAGTGATGTTACCAACACCCACAGAGCATGACACAGATGGAGTGGCTGGGTCTCCAGGCACTGATTGCTGTGACATCCTGTTGGTCTGAGGATGCTCAGGCTGAGCTGTTTCTTGCTTATTTATATGCTTTAGCATGTAAGGTTTTTAAAGTGCTAATTCACATGTCAATATACTATATCATTTTTTCTTTCAATTTAGAAAATGAAGACAGAGAAAGAGATACATGATAACTCACCTAAAAAGTAGGATTCTGCACCAAATAATTTGATCATGGTGCTCTTTGTGAGTTAAACACTCTGGGAATAGTATTGCTCAGGCACAGGTCTGCTTTTATTGTCCAGGTAAACTATCTGAGTAAGACAGACAAACACATCCTCCCAGAATCCTCCGTGAATGACTCCTCCTCTGAGATTTAGGAAAGCATCCCACGTCTTGTTTTTGAAACTAAGATATAACTTTGGTTATGGACTGCTATAGGCATTTGATTACTTTCTTCTTTTATTGTGTTCGAAAGGCAATCAGAAAGACTGTCTAGGCCGGGCACGGTGGTTCACACCTGTAAATCCCAGGATTTTGGGAGGCCGAGGCGGGTGGATCACCTGAGGTCAGGAGTTCTAGACCAGCCTGGCCAACATGGCGAAACCCCATCTCTACTAAAAAAATACAAAAATTAGCCAGGCGTGGTTGCGGACACCTGTAAGCCCAGCTACTTGGGAGGCTGAGGCAGGAGAATTGCTTGAACTTGGGAGGCGGAGGTTGCAGTGAGTTGAGATTGCACTACTGCACTCCAGCCTGGGGGGCAGAGCAAGACTCCATCTCAGTAAATAAATAAATACATAAATAAATAAGAGAGACTGTCTAATGCAGAGGCTAAAGGCATGAGCTTTGAAACTACTTCCGCAATTGGTTGTGTGACTTCAAGTCAATCTCTTTACATCTCTGAGTCTCAATTTTGAGATCTATAAAATTGGAAGTGGCTATCACATACAAGTAGGCATAGCGGCAATGGTGTGGAAATCAAATGACACTTATCACATGGGAATACCAACTCCACATATGCTACTATCATTATTGTTTTCATATTTTTACCACCTAAATAAAAGCGTTCATCTACCTCCAGTACTTCTGGTAACTTCCTGCTCCTTATTGGGAAAAAAATGACGTTGACTATGTTTTTCAGTTTCAGTAAACTGAGCCTGAGTCATGCTTTTGTCAACCAACACAGCATTAATTATGGTCCTTGTATATATACTTATCACATCACATGCCCCCCGTCCCTGCATCTGGTACACATTCCTTTCATGTCACATGTTTCACATAGCAATATATGAGATACAGCTATTGCATGTAACAATACTTTATAAGTATTTTTCTCTGCAATAATGATAGCTTCTGGGGGCAGGAGACATTTCCTTTTGTCTCTTTGGCATGATTTATTTAGCAAAGTTTTGAGCTCATAGTAATTACTGAATAAGTTCTATTGACTAATGAATGAATTTTAGTCTGTTTCCTAGACTGCGTGTTAATGGTACTGGGACTCTGGCTTGGATTTTTAGAGATAAAATAGGCCTAATCAGCATGGTGTATATCTTAATTGGAGTCACCATCTATTTTTAGTTCGGAAACTTATTTCATAGGAATAGGGACAGGCCACCTACCTTCTTTAGGTCCCATATAACTAACATAAAACAACGGAATTTTGCTAGACCAGGGTTAATACATGGTTTAAAGTATATGCAGACACTCATCCACCTTCCTTTCTGCATTGGAAATGAATTTTGATCCCAAATTTTGCCAATTGGGAGAAATATATCATGAAAAAAAAAATACTGGTGTCTGTCCTGGGAAGGAAAGAACACAGCAGCTATGCAGATGCTACATCTTTTTCAGTCCTGACTGTTTCTATTTCAATAATGCTATATTTCTAGTGTTAAGCTGTTTCTTTTAAAGATGACAAAAATTGGACTCCCAAAGATTAAACCTCTTGGGGAAAGTTACCTATGGAGTATGTAAGGATGGAGTTCTATATATATGGAGTATAACATGACATTTTTTCAGTTAGAAACAGTCTTTTTTTCCCCAACCATGGGTCAGTTATTTCTACCCTTCCACTGTACACATCACAAATAAAAAGAGCATCAACATAATTAGAAATGCTATTAAGACTATTTTTAAACATGTTCCTTAATTTGAAAACAAAGGTAATGAGAGGAGAGTAGGAATGAAAGGTGATCCGAATTGGCCAAGTGAATGCCTTTTAAAATATAGCTTCCTGCAAATTGGCAAGAGTCAGAGATACAAGTGTGGAGCTGATGCCTCAGGTTGGAGCCTTGCACTCACGCTATGAGTTGGGAGTTTGTGACTGCTTAGCTATGAATCAGCAGCACCATCTAGAGGTGAGCCGGAATCCTGCACATGGAAGAAACAAAAGAAGGAAGCCCCCCTGTTTAATTTGATCAATGACAAAATCATTACTTCACTTTTCAATATATAACCCCTTACAGGATATCTGAAAGGAATTACTTTCTAATCCCATTAAGAGATGACTGCAGAATTCGTTACTGGCAACATTCAAGACTTCACTTCAGTCCGGGAGCAGTGACACACGCCTGTAATACCAGCATTTTGGAAGGAAGAGAGTGGTGGATCACCTGAGGTCAGGAGTTCGAGATCAGCCTGACCAACATGGTGAAACCCCATCTCTACTAAAAATACACAAAAACTTAACCGGGTGTGGTGGCGCGCACCTGTAACCCCAGCTGCTCCAGAAGCTGAGGCAGGAGAATTGCTTGTACCTGGGAGGCAAAAGTTGCAGTGAGACGAGATCATGCCACTGCACTCCAGCCTGGATGACAGGGGGAAACTCTATCTCAAATAAACGAATGAACAAACAAACAAAAAAGACTTCCTTTCAGAAGCCAAAGCTTACCTCCTCTACTTCTCTACTGAGAGGAAAGTCACTGATTTCCAAATCCCTTAATTTTTCCCATTCATTTTGCTGGATACCCGCCATGCCTCAGGCTTTTGGGCAAAGCACTAGGGATACAGACAGGAGTATATTATGCTCTGTCCTCTACCCCAGCCCGTGTATCCAGACCTAACCACATGTCTAAGTCTTCCTCTGTCTTATCTTTTTCAACAGTTTCTGGGTAGTGAGAACAGACCTGTCAAGGCAGCCACTGGATTTTCAAATATTTGTTCTCGGTGAAAACATTTTCATTGAAATCATGTATTCCAATGATTTTAAAGGGATAGAGATTCTTGCAATCTTAGAGTAGTCACTATCAAACTTGGGAAACTTGGACCTACATGAAAATTGTTACCTGGTGATATGGTTAGGCTTTGCGAAATGTGAGGACACGAGATTTGGGTGAGGCCAGAAGTAGAATGATATGGTTACGCTTTGTGTCCCCACCCAAATCTCATCTTGAATGTGTTTAGGGAGAGACCTGGTGAGAAATAATTGGATTATGGTGGCAGTTCCCCCATGCCACTCTCAGGAATTTAGGAGTGAATTCTCACCAAGATCTGAGGATTTTATAAATGGTAGTTTTTCCTGTGCTCATACATGCTGTCTCTAACCTATTGATATGGAAGGGAAGTGCTGGGTAGAGGAGGGCATGGTCCCTGGCTAGGGCTCCACACCTGGGCCTGGGCCCACGGACCTAGATGAAGACAGGCATTTTTGTTTTCCCGCCCAAATGTTGCACTTCCCAAGACCATTCTGGCCTGCCACGCCCCCATCTTGTGCCTAAAAAAACCCGAGACCCTCACGCCTGTAATCCCAGCACTTTGGGAGGCTGAAGCGAGCGGATCACTTGAGGTCAGGAGTTCGAGACCAGCCTGGCCAATATGCTGAAGCCCCATCCCTACTAAAAATATAAAAATTAGCTGAGTGTGGTGGCAGGCGCCTGTAATCCCAGCTACTCTGGAGGCTGAGGTAGGAGAATTGATTGAACCCAGGAGGCGGAGGTTGCAAAGAGCTGAGATTGCGCCACTGCACTCCAGCCTGGCGAGAGAGCGAGACTCCTCTCAAAACAAAAACAAAAACAAAACGCGAGACTCTAGCAGGCAGACACACAGGCAGCTGCATGTGGAGAGGAACACATCAGCGGAGAAACACACAAGCGGCTGGAGGTCTAGAGGAACGCACCAACAGACACTGGCACGCCAGGAGGCCACGACAGAGAGAAGGATGCAGAGTTTGGCTGAGGCAGTCGGAGGAAAGCCCAGGCCACTGAGCAGCCCGACTCCAGGGGAAAACCTTCCCACCCCATCCCCTTCTGACTTCCCCTATCTGCTGAGCGCTACCTCCACTCAATAAAACCTTGCGCTCATTCTCCAAGCCCAGGTGTGATCTGATTCTTCCAGTACACCAAGGCAAGAACCCAAGATACAGAAAGCCCTCCTGTTCTTGTGACAGAATAGAGGGTCTAATTGAGCTGGTTAACACAAGCCACCTATAGATGGCAAAACTAAAGGAGTACAGGGTAGCACACGCCCACTGGGGCTTCGGGAGCTGTTAACATCCTGCCCAAGACACTGCTGTGGGGTCAGAGCCCGCGCCCGTCTGTATGCTCCCCTAGAGGTGTGATCAGTGGGGCACTGAAAAAGCGAGCAACGCCCCCTGCCACATGCCCTGCGAGGGGGAACAGGGAACTTTTCCCATTTCACTGCCACCATGTAAGACGTGCCTGCTTCCCCTTCTGCCATGATTGTAAGTTTCCTGAGGCCTCCCCAGCCATGCAGAACTGTGAGTCAATTAAACCTCTTTTTTTATTACCCAGTCTCGGGTATGTCTTTATAGCAGTGTGAAAATGGACTAATACACCTGGTTTACTTTTTTACTGTAATACAGATTCCCAGTTTCCAAACCCCAGGTTTCCCAATACTTTAGACATGTAGGATTATGGATTATATTTTAATATGTTTGTTTGGGTTTCATGATTGACATGAACAACATTTCAGGCTTTAAGAGGGGAATGTTCTAATTTGGACTCATCAAGGCAACTAATCCCAGGATTATAAATTAGAAGTATCTGTTTTTTTTTTTTTAATCACTTCCTCATTTAAATACTTCTGTTTAATTTTTAGACTAGGTGATAGCTAAGAACTGCACCAATGCTACATCACTGTAGTGCCAAGTATTTAAAATAGCAATCCCTTAACATCACATGAAAAAAAAATTAGATTTAATTGTCACAACTTTGTCATGGGTACATGTTTAATTAGAATAGCTTTAAGAACCATTCTGTGAAAATATAGACCCCTAAGTTTACTCATATCCATATTTTCATCTAAGTTTTATTAATATGAAAATACACCATGCAAGGATGTTTGTTTAGTGAGCCCCTTGTTACATTTAACTGGGAATCCATTATATTAGCAAATTCACAGCTGTGAGGCTGTGTAGGTGCAAGGAAGCTGAAAATTAGAAACTTGAGTGGATTTCAATACCTAATTCCACAGCAAACGTAGGAAAATTAGAGCTAAAAAAGAAATTCTTCTCAGTTGAAGGTAATTTAGATTTCATTCTTTCTCATTTTAACAGTCCCTGTTTTAAAACATGCCCAATTGTACATCTGTGAAACAAACAAAAACAAAAAAAAAACAAAAAACAAACTGAGCTTTTTGAAACAAACTCATGTTCAACATCCTTGACAATAAATATCTTTTATATATTTTCTATTCTGTTCTTCCATTCATTATCATGGAAAAGGGCCTCTTTACATCTCAGTTGAACTATTATACTAGTCTAACAATGAAATACCCTGATGACATTCTCACTTCCTAAACTCTCCAAATTTAATTTCCATCCCTCCACCAGGGAGATCTTTCTAAACTTTTCATATGACTGCTACTTGTGTAAAATCTTCCAACAATACTTAACAACAGAGTCCAAATTTATAACATTCATGTGTGATTTGGTCTCTTGCCTAGTTCATGAATTTCACCTCAAACTCAAATTTCAGATACTCTGTATTATCCAACTCTCCAACTCCTTGACACTTCCATGACTTTGCAAGTGATGCTTTATCCTGCTGGATTGTGGTTTGCCATCATTTCCTGGGTAATTCAGCTAAGTAATGACCTGCCCTCTGAAATTGATTTTTTTAACTCCCCAGGCTGTGCTAGATGTGCCTTCTCTGGGGTTTTTGAAAACCCTATACATTCTACTATCATAGCTGCATAGCATACAAGAAGAAAAAACAAGACACAGGTCCTTTCCCTACTAGTCTTAAAAACTGCAGAATATGTGATTCCTACCTGTAATTATCATCAGAATGTGAGCCTCTCAAAAGCAGAGAATACAATTAATGTTGTATTCTCTAATTTTAATCTAGGTAATCACTTGTTAAATGTGTTCACGAATGTGTCCATTTAACTCTGTTTGCCCAACCACTAGTAATTCTTAAACAATTGAGATGATTTTCTAAAGGGTCATACTTGTTAATCAAATAATTTGATCTGTGACTGTCATCTATAATTAGTTTTGATAAATTGAGTACCATAAATACAAATTTAGGAAAAAAGTAAAAGAAAAAAATCCCTCAGGGCAATATTGAAATCACAATGAAAGAAAGACATTTTAATGCCTCCCGTTCCCCAAAATAAAAATGTATAATTGGCGCTATGTTGTTTAATTATTTGTTTTGTGTTTTTCAGTTTTGAAAATTAAAGTATAATTAAAGGCCATCATTTTTATCTTTATTGGGGCCATTTGTGACAGTAAAGAAATCAGTGTTTTGATGATTGCATCAAGGTTCAATTATTAGAATGTTTGATTGCACTGAGCTACCAAAACCAGCCTGAACACTGGTGGAGTCATTTGTACACATCTTGTGCGAGATGAGCCAGCATTTTGTTAGTTAATTTCAGCCCTGTTTCAAATGCATCTCAGTGAAACATACAGGTAACCTTTGTGTTGAAGGGTTGAAAGCCAGGAAATTCCATGAGCCTACACCTCAGTAAACACAGGATGCCAAACATGGGCTGTCAGGGATCTCTTCTCTGTTGTAGTTGAATGCCATGTTGGCAATCCTTTCACTCACTTTCTTTAAAAAAATATGTCTCAAATTTAAAAACCTTACACACTTTATGTTCTCTAGATTCTGGCTGGCTATGAATTTAAAATGAATGCTGATGGATATTTTCTAATTATTTTTCTAAGTCTTTCTGTACTTTAGTCCTACATTTACTGTCAAATTTCTTAATCTATATCCTGTCTTTTCCTTGCCTTTCCCATATTGCCTTTCCCTCTGAAACGCCCCTTCTCTTGAAGGCTCCCAACTATGACTATTGCATTTGCAGAAAGCAATTTAGTAATATATATTAAGATATTAAATATGTCCATTTGCTTTTTTAATATGCAATTATCAGGAATATATTCTATTGTAATAAAATTGATACAGAGAAGCTTTCAGTAAGAAAGGTATTTTTACGACAACTTAAATTATAATACGTATTATTTATAATTTGGAAACAACAAAAGGGTAATAAGTGAATTAAATCACTGTCAATATTCAAGATAGAAAATTATACATTTATTGTAATCTTATCAATGAAAAGTTTTTTTAATAAAATTGCCAAACACTAAACTGGAAAAAAAAAAGACCAGATGTAGGAATATCTAGATCAACAAAGAATAGAATATAGAAATATGCAAATATAAAAAAATAGAGCAAATAAAAAGCTCATAAAATAAAGTGTTGAAAATGTAACAGTGGTTATGAATTTTTTGAAAATCTGTAAGTTTGCCTTCCATCTCAAATTTTTCCAAAATTTGCCATATTGAGCATTTGTAATTCTTGTAATGATTGAAAGGAAAAAAAAGAATATGTGATTATGAAACTAAGAACGTAGAGACATGGGACTTTACTGTAGGGTAAGAACACCCAAATTAATGCCACACTTTTTCAGGCTCTAGAACCTAGAATGATTTGAGGATTTTAACTATCTATATGTCTATGTAATAGATATACAGATCTCCAGCCATCCTCTTCGTACCTGTCTTTCTGTACCATTTGTCCATTAATTTAACCATCAATTATGCCATTTCTTAAAACACTCATTATTTTCTCGGGCTGGTGAATTAACTTGTTTGTTAGTTGTTTTACAGCATATTTAGGATGTGCCATATCCTAGTGGAAAGTGCCTGAACTCTGGAATCATTGAACTCTTCCATTTATTAATATGTCTATATGTAACTTGTTTTATCTCTCAGAGCTGAAAATTTGTCAGCCAAAGATGAGAAGGGATAATGTATTCTACCTCATAATATTATAGAGAACACAGGTTAAAAAACAAAACAAAACAACCAGTGCACGCAGGTGAAAGTTCCTGTATGGAAATATTGCATTAATGAATGAAAGTAACACCCTCTTTCTCATTGAGCCCAATGTATATTTAGGGTCCAGGGTCCAGTGTATATTTTGGTAGGCAAGTAGAGATCAGGCAGCTTCATCATATTTCATATGCTGATCGTTAGGAATATTTGACATTATTCTTTTTCCTTTATTTTCATTTTATGTTCCCTCCTTAAGAGTAACCTGATGTCGTGGAGATACAAATGAGATTATTTGAAGGTTTTTTTCCTCCTGAGTTTAGGATGTTATTCCAGTCCTATCATATATCTTTCAGAATCATCCAAAACAAGAAATTAATAATAGCAAAAATTGAAGGATTGAATTTGTAAGTACTTTGTTAGAGTCAGAGAACTTGAAATAATGTTATACTCACTTTTTATTTTCATCCTCAAAGAAATTGTGTAGGGAGAGCAATAAAGATTTAAATGCCCATTATGAGGTGGGAAAACAATTGATCTATTAAGTACTCACCAGCCAACTATGGTGGAAGTAATAGTAGCTCTATTAATAGTAGTATTAATAATAATTATAGCAATGATAATAGTAGTAATAGTAGGGATGGTAAGTAAAATTGAGTGCTTACTATTTGCTAAGTCCTGTTGCAATAATTTATTATGTATTAATTTATTTAATACAGGCAACTTTATAAATTGTGTGCTATCATGATTTCCACTTTGCCAATGACTAAAGCACAGAAAGCTTGACTGATATACTCAAGCCTTACTAGTTCATAAGTACTGGGTCTGAGATTTAAAACCAAGCATTTTGATCCTACATCCTCCGCTATGTTGCCTCTCTCCAGAAATGACAGGGTTAGAATAAAACTTCAATCTAAAGCACAATGGATGTTAAAGTGGAATCCAACTGCAAGAAAGACAGTTTAATGGATATGAGTATGAGTTGTGGAGGCAAACTTCATAGTTTTGAAATCAAGGGATTTCACATTTATTAAGATATCATTGACAAATAAGAATTGTATATATTTATGTTATAAAATGTGATGTAATATCTATATACATTTGTAAAATGGTTAAATCAAGTTAGCATCTCCATTAGCTTATATACTTATGATTTTTTGTGGTAAGAACATTTAAGATCTACTGTCTTAGCAATATTCAAATATAGAATAAATTATTAACTATAGTCACCATACTGTACACTAGATCTCCAGAATTTATTCATCCTGTCTAAAATTTTGTACCCTTGATTAACATTTTCCCATCCCCACCTCCACACCCCCCGGAGCCCCTGGAAATCTCCATTCTACACTCTGATTCTATGAGTTTGACATTTTTATATTTGCATTACTCTGTGACTATATACAAATGGGTCTATTTATTGGAACTTTAGTTTCCTCATCTGTAAAATGGAGATTAATATCACAAACTACTCTATAGGAATGATGGGAGGTTCAGGTGACATAATGCACATTAAGGACTGACATAAATTAAATAATCTATGTATTTCAGCAGCTATTATCGTAATTAGTGTACATAATTAACCCAAGACCAAGGCCAATATGGCTTTTGTATTTTCTGTTTGTTTTTGCCCATTCTTACTGAAAGCACATAGTCAATGCTAAGTACAAAATAGATGGGTGCTATAATTCCTTCAACTGGAGAAGAGACTACTCTAGCAATGGCTGCAGAATTTATTGAGATTGTGGAGGAATGCTCAATTTAGGCCATATGCAGAAATTGGAAGACAAGCAACCAATAGCCTCTGGAGGGCTGCAGTCATGTAAGTTTTGAACTATGCAACAGACAAGTCTATCAGATTTGGGATACCATGGTATTGTCTTATAGGGTCTTGCATTTCTCCTATCAAGTCAATCATTTCACTTTATTGTAATTGTTTGCTCTTGATCTTCCTCACTAGACACTACATGAGGTTACTGATTAGCATTTTGCCTAAGACCAAACCTACCCTTCACAGGAATTCCAAAATAAATTTTATAAAACATGTAAATGGATTAGTGCACCCTAAGATGAAAAGTATAGTTACAGCCACCAAAAGCTTGGGAAGCACAGGACAAGGCTGCCTAACATAGCACCTGGGATACTCATCACATACTTCCCAGAGAAAGTGACTCTAGGTTGAGTTTGAAAGAAAGACCGAAATTAGTCAGGTAAAAGGAAAGGAGAGATATTTGCATCATATTGCAGGCAAAGAAGAAACATGTGACGTCGTGGAAGGTGGAAGATGTAGAGTCTGGTGTCAATCTGCATGTCAGTGTGGCTGGAGTGTGGAGTCTACAGTGGAAACTCAACAAGAGGCACATGTGCAGCCGAGGAGAAGAATAAGCACAACTAAGCTGTGAAGACACAGATGAGATTCTGGAAAAAATACCTCTCTTGATTAAAGGAAGAAGGCCATTCCTCAGTCCCGGAAACTTGCTAAAACAAGCCCCACCCCGGCATATGTGGGTGGAGCAGGCAAGAAAATGGCCGGGGAGCTGCATTTTTGTTTTAAAAGTTTATCAAGTGATTCTGATTGAAACTGTTCAAAGATCACAGTTTGACAGGCACTGCCTGGTGAGATTTTTAAAAAGCAATTATTAACATTAACTGGTTAGTCTCTCTTTGGATATTTTGGAAATACAATCCCAACCCTTGCACACATTCACAATTAATCTTTCTATTAACTTATATAATTTGTTGTGTTTTTAATGTATTCTAGGGACTATACACTAAGATTCCTTTTATAATTCTCTTTCCACTTGCATAATTCCTTTAACATAAGTGATTCTTTTTCTTACCAAGTTACCATAAGGAAAACTCTTTTTTAAATTTCCCACTCTCACAGCCCTTTGACTTATCTCAGCTTTCAAGTTTCAATCGAACCTGGGCCCAAATGCTATCTCTGCAAATAGCCTGACCTTGCCAATCACTCGTCCTCCTTTTGGATAACATGTGGCACTTTCTCACATCTCCTTACATTTTGCCTTTGACAGGCTCACCAGGGGTTTCCCTTGGACTTTTTTCCACAACCCAGAAAGTCCCCCATCTTGCACTTCTTGCATTTCCCAAAATGAAAAGCACTCTTTGCTACCTGACTATATTAAGAATAAGATGGTCTCCACTTGAAGAGACACATTGATGGCATGACATTAAAGTGAATACAGATGGTGGAGGCAAAGCTTCAAAGATACAGTCCAATTGGCATATCTCCTTGACAATGTAGGTTACTGAATCAAAACAAGGTTAGAAACCCATTTCTGTTCTGGCAGCTGTAACATTCCTTAATAGACATATTAAGATGTGTTTCTTATTTAAGCATTGAATTTTCATTGGGGGCACATATGGAGAAAACGTGTTTATTTATGCTTTATTTTTCCTAAGGCAAATTATATTTATGTAGGACTTAGAATAAGAAGAAAAGTAGAAGAGAGAGGGAATTAATATTGAATAATACTTATCTCTGTAAAACTTAATATTGTGACTAGCTGGAATATAAGTTCCTTGAAACAAGGACATTATCTGTTCTGTTCATTGCACTATTCCAAATTCCTGGATTAATGCGTAAGAGTGTCCTGTAACAAATATATGTTGAATAAATAAATGAATTTTAAAAATTGCAAGTCACATATGTAGATTACCTATTAGAGTGCTTGCTTTATGTCAGATCCCCAAATGTCAGCCATTGTTCTTACCATAACTGAGACTAATAATAATATATAAATATCTGTCTATATGATGAATACAATATATCTATATGTAGATATATCAATAATAATATAGATATTTATACAGGCATATTACAGTATATGTATAACCTACATATCTGAAATATAATAATCACTGCTTCTTTGTTTGAAAAATAAACAAAAAGCAGTTCATAGTAACTTGAATACATTGTAATAAGTAAAAAAAGGATGTATGGGAGAATGATCAAGTACATGATATTAAAATAATAAAAGAAAATTTATATCAAGGTAAAACTATATAAGCTTTACTTTGCAGCAATGAAAACAAATTTACTGTGTATGCGTATCTTAAACATGTGGAAAGCACAGGAGAGGTATGCATAATAAAGATCACACTAGCAGTTATAAGGAGGAAGGAGGAGTAGGGCATAGTAGAGAAAACGGGACAGAGAAGGAAGGGCACACTGAAGTCTGTGAGTCTGTGATAGACCAAGTGAAAGAGCTTATGAAAACTGAACCAAAGCACAGGGAGAAAACATTTACTTTGCATTTGAGTTTCTAGATAATATTTCATGTTATTTTTACAACTAATAATAAAAATATTTTCAGTCTTGCTATTTGCATAATCACTGGTAGAATAGAAACAAAGAGTGGCAAATCTTTTTAAATGGAAGCTCTTTACACACAGTTTATGCTGTTATCTGGCTGGTTACCACTTACAGGCAGATACCCAGCTGAATTGAGTCAGTCATGACTTGTTTTGTTTTGTTTTGTGTTTTGTTTTTGAGATGGAGTCTCACTCTGTCACCCAGGCTGGAGTGCAATGGCACAATCTGGTCTCACTGCAACCTCCGCCTCCTGGGTTCAAGTGATTCTCTTGCCTCAGCCTCCTGAGTAGGTAGGATTAGAGGCGCCTGCCACCATGCCCAGCTCATTTTTGTGTTTTTAGTCAAGACAGGGGTTTCACAATCTTGGCCAGGCTGGTCTTGAACTCCTGACCTCGTGACCCACCCGCCTCGGCCTTCCAAAGTGCTGGGATTACAGGCATGAGCAGTCATAACTTTTGTGCCAAAAAATTCATGCAAGTTTCTGAAGGTAGGTAGGCCCTCACATTGTAAATAAGATTTAACAATTTCATCAGAATTATACACAGAAACAAATTATGCTATTTCATCTCTAGTAATAGGTTGCTCAAAATTCAGCTTTATAAAGCAAAGGAAGGATCTTAGCATTCAATTTTACAGGAGCACACCTTGCCCAAAACTTCCTTCCAGTAATGGCATCAGCTCTACAATATCCAATAAATAAAAACATGTAAAGTCTCCTTGAATATATTCAGGGGCAGAGAACTATTATATCGTTGACTATCTCTCCATATAATAATGACTCTGACATACTGAGTTGACACATGTCTCCTTGGAAATTCATCTCATTGTTTCTATTCTCTCTTTAAAAAGGCCTGCTTTCCCCTTGGTCTCTTTTTCAAGAGTAAACACGCCCCATTCTTTCCACAATATTTAAATGGCAGTGATTTCTGCAGCCTTGTCAAACATGCGTGCCCTTCTCTATTTGTACTCCACGTTGCCAATATGGCAGTCAGTGAATGAAATGTCACCACTTGGAATGTTTCACTCTTGCACCTCTATAATCTCTGTTGCATAAAAATCAAGATATTCTTCTGAAAACGTAAATCCTGTCATGGTACCGTCCCACTAAAATTTCCCTTAGTCACATCACATTTTCTAGAAGGACCTAAATCTCTCAGTGGCTATGCCTTGTCTTTTTCTTCAGCCAATTTTGCAGCACTGGTCCCTTTGTTTGATACATTGGGATCACATTGATCGTTTCTATGCCTGGAATGCATCCAGCTGTTTTTCAATCCAACACCTTTGCACCCACCCTTGTTCTTTCTACCTCTAATTTTCTTCACTTCGCTTTCATGTTGTCAACTCTTAAGCCTGATCTCGACAACAATTTCCTTGGCACCACTGTTTGAGTTGTTATCCTGTTTTACAGTGCCTCCCGTTAATCCTTAGTACTTCAGATTACAATTAAAATACAATTAAAAGTATTCTTAGTACTTAATAATTTTTAAATGTAGTTCTCACCTACTGGACTGATACACTTTATAAACATTAGAATTATGTGTCTTATTTCCCACACAGCACCCTCAGCAAGAAACATAATCCCAAATGCATAGCAGGAGTCAGAAAATATTGATTAAATTAAATATATAAGTTAAAATTATTTTCCCCATATAACACCCAAATCATTACTTGTGAGACAGAATAGCATAATGCTTAAGACTTCAGGCTAGGGATGAAATTTTATCCTCCACCCAAACAGGTGTGTCATTTCAAGAAAAGGTATTTAAACATTAAATCTTCATTCTCTTCTTATACAGAATGGGGTTAATAATCCTTTCTCTTGCCTAACCATAGTATGACAATTAGAAGAATTACACGTAAATCACTGAGCACAATTCCTGCTTGAAATAAACTATGATTCGCTTTGATTATTCATCTTGCAGAAGCCCTACAGGTATTGGAAAATATTAAGTACTTGCTAAATGGTTGTTGGAATGAATGGATCCCAGTCACAATGTACTGAAGCGCAGGGAAAACCCTCTGAATCAAGGGCCAGACTATTTGTATTCAGTTCTGCTCCCTCCAAGGAGTGTCTCTGTGCTACCATGTAATAGCACTAATGATTGAATAAGCCTCAGTTTCTTCAAATATAACAAAACAAAATTAGAATAGAATCTTTCTTTCTTCTCTTTCAGTGTTCAAATATTATGGGTCAAATATGCTTTGTAGACAAGACCTCAAAATCTGTAATATTATTTGAGGCACGTTTAGAGTACCTGCTAGTCTCACAGTTGCCCTAAGGCTCTGTTTATGCAGGCAAATTGAAGAGGAGACATGAGGCTATTATAGAGTAGAATCTGGGAAAAGGGGACTCGTTTGACCTAAACTGTCTCCATTGATATCTTTCCCAGGGTGATTGCTCAACTCTGAATTTGACAGTGTAGACAGAGCCTGAGGAAGGTTTGAGGGCAAATACAGATTGAGATGGTGAAACTTGCAAAATATATGCTCACTGCAAACTGTTTGATGATAAGGGACTGTATGCTGGCTGAGAGCATCATGTTTTGATGTAATGTAGTATAATTTCCTTGACTCTACTTAGCTGGCCATATCTGCCAATAGTTTTGATTACACAATCAAAATGAAAGTTTGCAAGAAAAGCACCAGATTGATGTGTGGAATACATGAAAATGTAAAGTACCTTTGAGTTCCAAATTTTTTCTATGGCATGTTGCATAAAAAAGAAAAATAGTTTTACGAATTAACAAACCATAGCTACGGAATGGGACTTAAAGGACCTAGTTTTGAAATAAGGTCTTACACAGACTGGCCTTTGCACTCATTACCAATATATTCTGATAGTATCCACCTATCTCAAAACTCTCAAGCTTTCTTTGTCTTCTTACACTTCTTCAATTATGTTGTCTTCCTTACAATTTGCAGGTTTGACATTGCTTTCTCTCTCTGCTTAGACTACGTTCCTATCATTCACTCAAGTTTTTGTTTTTCTTTTGTTTTGACCTACCCAATTTCTATTTAAATTTTAGGTTTTTAGATCTATTTAAATTTTAGTTCAACTGTCGTTGTTCAAAATTAGCTTTTCATAATCTTTAGGCCTCCTCTGGCAACCCCCTTCATATCTCATTTCAACTTGTAATTATTTTTTTAAAACCTACCATAGCTATAATTCATAAGTAGATATTTACTCATAAATGCATCTTTACTCTTTCTCTCCTTCAATTAGACAAAAGATACTGTGAGCACAAGAATTATTTCTACTTTGTTTAGAGCTATATTCCCAGCAAAACACAGATGAGGCATTGATATCTCTGGTTCCTAATGTACTGGGGGATATGTTATGTGCAAGGCCCAGAGTGGGTCATCAATAAAACAACATTTTTTGAAGGCATGACGTGGGGAAGTCATTCTCCTGAATCTAAATTTTTGTTTCCTAGTATCTGAAAAGGAAGTTGAATGGAAAGATTCCTCACATTCTGTTATTATAGAGGCTGAAGGGGTGTTGTCTTCTGATTTGTGAAGAACTATTTTGGATCTTTAACGGATTGCCTTCTATTCTTATTGTCTATTTACATCCTGCTCAGGTCTCTAATCCACTCACAAAAAAATCATTTAATCATTTTTCTAAATTTCAAAAACACGGAACAATATATTAGAAGATGTTCTATTCTGAAAATTAGGAAATACGTTTTCTAAACTCGGTTCTGCCCCAAATGACTATTCAACTCAGATAAATTACTCGGCATCTTTGGTGCTTAGATGAAATGCATTCCATCACATGTAAAATAGAGGTGATAACAAAGGCACTGTTTCTTGCTCTAAAGTTCCCAAGTCTCACATTGTTTTGTAACTGGAGCAATCAGGCAAGAGAGAAAACACGAGCTTGCTTATGGTGACCGGGCCTTTGGAAGTGTCAGAGGTAATAGGACCTATTGCTAGTTAGAGGTTGCTCCTGGCAGTGCCATGCCTCTGGGGAACAGGGTGGAGGTTGAATATTATCATGGGCAATCCTTGAATTTGGTATATTGCAGGGTGAGTGGGAGTGGGGTGCTCTCTAACATTTGTGCATCTGTTTTCTTCTTGAGATTAAAATGTTCCACTGGTCTATCACCTTCATGTTTATTTAATCATGGTATAACTTAAATATCTTAGAAAAGGCAGGTAAATCACATCCTAAACTAATGTGACAGCAAAGACAAATTACACATATCTGAATATTAAAGCTTTTTCTGATGAGGCAAGTTGTATGCAAAAATGTAAATTTGTTTATTCTTTAAAGACATAAATGTGGCAGCTTAATGCAAATTAAGTGAAAGAAAGTCCCATATGTAAAATCACAAGATTTTATAATTCTACCTACATTTTCCTCAAGAGAAGGGATGATTTAAACAAAAACCCTTTAGTTAATTTAAGTGTAATGAGAAATGAAGAAAGATACCAATGTTCACTGCAAATTCCATTCTAATATTTACATTATAGAATAATTTGCTGCTGTAACAAATTTAAAAAAAAATCGGAATGAGTGGGTGGCCCTACTACTTTTTACACTGTTGGTTTTCCTGAAATTCAAGAACCAAACATTGGAGAAAGAGATTGCCCTGGAAGGCACCCAGAATTTAAATTTACTTATAGAAGCATTGTTTCATTAAAAAAAAAAAAAATTATCTTACCTCACAGAGCTGTCTTGAAACTCTCCTGATGGAAGCAAAGAAAAAAAATGAATTGAGGCTTACTTATAAAGAGAGGAAATACTTATAGGTTTGAAAATGGCTTGTGTCTTACTCCATTTCAGTGTCCAACAAGCTCAGTTAGGATGTAAATGCAAGTCCTGGTGAGTAAATTAGAACAACAGTACACCAGTGAGAAATGAGAGAGATATCTGGTCATTGCACACAGACCTGAGAATTGCAAAAAAGATGGCGATTGTTGTGCTAATGTTTGCCAGAGGTGTCCCACAAGCCTGAGTAAAGTGAATTTCACCTCTTGAAGTCTATTCTTTAATTGACACAAAATGCAAGTCCCTGGAATGAGATTTGGCTGCTACCTGAAGGGTCGTGGGTCCTTTATCTTAATGTTTTATTGATGGAATTCTGCCATGCCCATCACTGGGACAGCATCAGGAGACTCATTAGTGCAAACAGCTCTCACTTCCAAAGTTCCTTTACCAATCTTTTTTGCTGGTTTAAAAAACGCTAAAGAGAAAGGGAACAATTTGAGCATGGCTAAAGGACTGTTTACTACAGCGAGTCATAAACTGCTTTTGGCATTCCCCTTTTGTAATTCGTATTTTATTTCATTTTCTACTTTTTTTTTTTTTTTTTTTTTTTTTTTTTTGAGACGGAGTCTCGCTGTGTCGCCCACGCTGGAGTGCAGTGGCGCGATCTCTGCTCACTGCAAGCTCCACCTCCCGGGTTTACGCCATTCTCCCGCCTCAGCCTCCAAGTAGCTGGGACTACAGGCACCCGCCACCTCGCCCGGCTAGTTTTTTGTATTTTTAGTAGAGACGGGGTTTCACCATGTTAGCCAGGATGGTCTCGATCTTCTGACCTCGTGATCCACCCGCCTCGGCCTCCCAAAGTGCTGGGATTACAGGCTTGAGCCACCGCGCCCGGCCCATTTTCTACTTTTACCTGTGGTTCCCCAAGAAGGAATTCTTGTACAAATTGAATCTCCTAGACTTAACAGGCTTCTTTCTAATTTTTTTTTTCTTTTTGGCCGCTTAAGCTGTGGCTAGTGTACACTGTGACTCAAATATTCCACAGACTTATAACATTCTGAATAATCTACTTTGTCATGTAGGAGTAGTATTCAAAAATGTAGACCAGGAGGGTTTTATTAATGACATAAGTTTTATATCCCACATATTCTGTAGGTATGTGTCCCTAATTTTTTTGGGGGGGGCAATCTTCACCCAATAAACATAGATAATTTTTGAGGATACTTTATTCAAGTGTCCTTTGACCAATATAATTTTGTAGGATTCCATCAGGACAGTTCAAAATTGAAAAATAAAATCCTCTTATAAGCCATTTCCAGAATTTTACTTCTAAGAAAGTTTTCATACCACAACATTGTACATAAATACCAATATATTTTAAAAAGGACCAGCCGCGGTGACTCACGCCTATAATCCCAGCACTTTGGGAGGCCGAGGCAGGTGGGTCAGAAGGTCAGGAATTCGAGACCAGTCTGGCCAACATGGTGAAACCCCCATCTCTACTAAAAATACAAAAATTAGCCAGGCAGGTGGTGGGCACCTGTAACCCCAGCTACTTGGGAGGCTGAGGTGAGAGAATCACTTGAACCCTGGAGGCAGAGGTTGCAGTGAGCTGAGATCGCACCACTGCACTCCAACCTGGCGACAGAGTAAGGCTCCATCTCAAAAAAAAAAAAAAAAAAGACAACACACACAATGTACAAAGACATTAAGAACCATAAAATTATACATATATATACACACACTATATATATACACATACACGTATATATGTGTATATATCTTTGGATTAGTGTTCAAGAAATGTTTATCACCGGGTGTGGCGGCTCATGCCTGTAATCCCAGCACCTTGGGAGGCTGAGGAGGGTGGATTACAAGGTCAGGAGATCCAGACCATCCTGGCTAACATGGTGAAACCCCGCCTCTACTAAAAAATATAAAACATTAGCTGGGTGTGGTGGTGGGCGCCTGTAGTCCCAGCTTCTTGGCAGGAGAATGGTGTGAAACTGGGAACCAGAGCTTGCAGTGAGCCAAGATTTCGCCACGGCACTCCAGCCTGGGTGACAGAGCGAGACTCCATCTCAAAAAAACCAAAAAAAAAAAAAAAAAAAAAAAAAACCCCAAAAAAAAGCAACAAAAAAACCCCCAAGAAATGTTTATCAATATATTACCTTTATGTTGGCTAGGTAGCCATTGACAGCCAGGGTAGTATTTTCTCAATTAAATATGAACTGTTACCTACTCACTATTTTTCAGTGTTCGGGCGTTTATGAGCAAAAGGAAATGGAAAATTCATTCAAAGTATTTAGGGCCTATTGGACCACTCTGCATGTAACTCTGCTGAGGGTATTTGTGTTTCCAAGATTCATTTTCTCTCCACACTGAACACTGCACATGCTTGCTATAGGGCTTTATTCTTTTCATATTGCATAGAACATACTGATTAAGGGTAATAATTCTCATGATGTTGATTTCGTTTATTTAAAACTAGTCAAAACTTTGGCCAATGTACGTACTCTCTCTGTCTTTCACTGTCTTGGTCTATGTTTATAAAATGAAAATAATAATATTGTCTATTTCATAGTGTAGTGGTAAGCGCTGATAGAAATAGTCATATTTTTATATCAGTGATTGACACATAGTAAGCATTACATATAGTATTGGTTGTTACCACGATTATTGTTACTGTCAATATTATTTATTATCATTGCTTACACATCCTTTCTTCAGACATTGTTTAGGCTTAATCTTTATTTCATGATCTGTCAAAACTTGTTAGTTTTTTTTTGTCTTCATTAATCTCTTTTAATCTAGAATATATTATTTCAATTATGGTATGTAACTCAAATGTTTACTAAGCTCCATTTCCTATGTGTCCTGGTTTTAGGTAAAATCACTCTAACAGTTTGTCCCAGGACTGCTGGAATGATAATAATGTCTTTGTGCTAATGATGGATAAAAACTCAGGGAACATATCTTACGTTGTGATTAAAAATTTTTTTAAAACAAATTATCTACTACAATATGTCCTATTCATATGAGCCTCATTATTCTATTGTGGGTTTTGTATCTTCAAAATTGCTTGACAAATAAAAAAATAACCATATGTGATTACTAATAAAATTATTTATTTTATTTATTTTATTTTTTTGAGATGGAGTTTCTCTCTTGTTGCCCAGGCTGGAGTTCAATGGTACGATCTCGGCTCACTGCAACCCCCGCCTTCCCAGTTCAAGTGATTCTCCTGCCTCAGCCTCCCGAGTAGCTGGGACTTACAGGCATGCACGCCACCAACATGCCCAGCTAATTTTTGTATTTTTAGTGGAGATGGGGTTTCACCATATTGGCCTGGCTGCTCTCGAACTCCTGACCTCGTGATCCACTCGCCTCAATCTTCCAAAGTGCTGGGATTACAAGCATGAGCCACCACGCCCAGGCCTGAATTTTTTTTTTTTTTTAATAGTGTGTTCAAAGGGGAACTCTCAGTGAGTTAGAATTGTGTTTCAGCTCTTGCTTTGCCAGCAAGTAGCTTTCCTATCCTGGAAAATGTTACTTCATTTCACTGAATCTTAGTTTGCTTATTTGTAAAGTTTATAGCTGGTAATTCTAATATCTGTCTAATATAATTTTAAATAGACTGTGAATAAAATTTAGAAATGTTAGGCATAGACCAGACCCCGTAGGAGTTTGATCCAAGTCAAAAAGTATTAGAGAAATGATCAAAGCATTTAAGAATTAGCAAAGGTATTGCCAATATAATTTGTAGTGGAACTGGTTTTAAAAAAAGATACACATTATGGAATGCGATATTTTGGAGTTTAAATAATCTCGAGTATCAACTCCAGGCCCGCACTGACTTCTCCTTCATAATTTACATCTATTATCAGATTCAGTTGACTTTCCATATTTGCAGGTTCTACATCCACAAATTCAATGAGCACAGATAATATATACTCAGAAAAAAATAAAAAATAAGACAAATAAACACATAACAACTATTTGTTTTTTAAATGCTATTAAACATTAATAGTCTTTATATTGTAGTAGGTATTATAAATAATCTAAGATAATTAAAGTACATGGGAGGATGTATGTAAGTTACATGCAAATAATACATAATTTTTGTATAAGAGACTTGAGCATTTGTGAATTTTGGTATCTGTGGGCGTTCTGAATATTCCCCAATTGTCAAATCATATAAATATGTATTATCTCAAATTTAGAGATAATAATATTGAATTGACTCTCAATTTAACTAATTGTGCAAGCTAGTAATTGGTAGTGTTAAATTTTAAGCGCTAATCTTTCTGACTTTGAAAATCCACATTTTTTTTCATTTTTGCTGCAGTCTTATAAGTGATGAATCAATATGAAGAAGCAGTATGAAAAAACTCAGTACTATACCAAGTTATGAAGGCAAAGAGAAAGAAAGAAAATAGTTGAAGGTTATATTTTTTCCACTAAAATATTTCTGACACAGGTGTGCAAGAAAATATGTGACTCAGTAGTTATCACCTACCAAAAAATCCCATCTTTAAGATATTCTCCTTCAACATATCTATCTTGAGAAATAGCCCTCATCTTAAAAAAAAAAAAAAAAAAGCATGGGGGGTGGCTGACATGCTGAGAAGGTCTACCTAAGGAAGCAAATAATAGCACTCTGAGATTTTTGGAGAAAACAACTCAATTTGCATTAAGTCTTAACAGTGTCATACTTAAAATTTGATACCTGCAGCATATAGAATTTTTTAATGGAAGTTAGAAAAAGATGGTTTAGAAAGGAAACTTAAGAATATTGGCAAAGACTTTTTCATCCTCTTTTCAGTAAGAATTTTGCAGTAGAGCTGATTATAATAGCTCTACATAGATTATATTTATTTACAATAAAATGTACTTACTCTTCATTGGTGGACATATGATTCAGGTATCTTCACTTAATAATTATAAGGTATAAATAAAATTTGAAGATAAAGGATGCTCTAGTCATTGTGAAATATTTCTAGGCACCTGGGCTAGTTGTGTCCAGACTAATTTGCTCGCAAAATGTTGTCTAATGATAAGAATGGGTAAAATCTGGTAAACTGTTTGACATAGGGTTATATCTATATATAGGACCTGTGTTACAGGCAGAATATTGTTTCCCCAAGGATAATCACTTCCCAATGTCCAGAACCTATAAATATGCTACGACAAAAGAGAACTTTCCAGTTAAATGAAGTGTACAGATCTGGAGATGGGGAGATTACCCTAATAACATGAGTTTTTAAAAGGGAAAAATGATGGAAGAAGAAGAATGTGATATGAAATAGACTGGACTTGCTATTGATCACTTTGAAAATGGAGGAAGGGCAATTAGCCAAGGAGAGCAGTGAATGGCCTTCATCTTACAAGCAGCAGGAAAACTGTGGACCTCGTTCCCACCACCCTTCCAGAACGGAATTATGCCAACAGCTCAATGAGCCAGAAACAGATGCTCCTCTACAGCCTCCAGAATGGAATGCAGCTTGCTGACAGGTTGATTGTATTGCAATGCGGTATGAATCAGACCTCAGACTTTCAGAACTGTAAGATAATAAATGTGTGTTGATTTCAGTCAGTAAATTTGGCGTAATTTCTTATGTGGCAATAGAAAACGAATACAGCATGTTATGTATTTGACTTGTCTTGTAGGATAGACCTTACACAGTGTTTTCTGAATACCCAATGACAGAGAATTTTAATAAATTTCTACATAAAAATAAAAGCATAGACATGAAATACTGTTTTCAGACATATAAATTATTCAAACTGATAGGGTTTGAAGTATTGAATTGGGATAGAGTTTTCACTCTTAATTTTGTTTTGCCTTGCAGCCTATGGGTCAACTATTAGAACAATAAACAATATTTTCAAGTCAAGAAACAGAACTACAAGAAAAGTTAATTATATTGAAATACAATTATTGAAGTATTTTTATAATGATAAAAAAGTGCTTCCCCATTAATTAAATAAAATATACTTGTAGCTTTTTTCTTATTATTATTTTCTTCATTATCGTTAGTTTCTTTATTATTATAAGTAATATTTCAATGTATTTAAAACAGTATAATAAGATTGAAAAATATTTTTGGTGGCCAGAAATGGCAAATTGTATTGATAATGATTCTATGATTTGTTTCCTACGTGAAGCATAAAAAATGTTAAATTAGGTGCACTATTTCCCCCTTTTGAAGTTAGGGTCCCTAGCACATACTCATGGATAAGAATTCTTTCTCTAAGTCAATAGACTTATTAGGTTCCAAGTTTACTGGTGAAAAGTAACCTGTTCAAGAGAAGTCAAAGAACAGTGTGTTTTAAAGACTATTTACAATTTACCTCTGAGTAATAGTGAACCAGATTACATTCCTATGAACAGCTGGAATACTCATTTTCCTCAACTCTTACAGAAACAGTAGATTCTTCTGTGATATCAATAGATTAAGCAAAATGACACCTTGTTTTGCTTCTTGTTGTCATTGCTAAATTGCATTTTGAAAACATTAATGATCTTTTTTTAAACACCTGATTTGAATCAAATAAATAAGTGTCCTAAAATTGACAATGGAACAAATAAAGTTGCTGTCTACTATGACACATACAATAATTGCACTCAAGATGCTTACACATTTAAGGCAAATGAAGCATGATAAAGAAGTAATTTATAATAGAGCAGGTAAACAATGAGAATACTGGATTTGGTGTGTGGGGGGTGAGGAGTCGAATAGACAGAGGAAGCCAGAAACAATCAGGGTTGCTTAGGTGAGATTAGGGACTTCAGAGAAGAGGCAATGGCTGAGTTGGTTTCTGAAAACTACATGTTTTCTAGATCAAGGATTTTCATTTTCACACTGTTAACATTTTGGCCTGAGTAAGCCTTTGTCCTGGTTGACTCTGCTGGCCATTGTGAAATATTTGGCAATATCTCTGGCCTCTATCTACAAGATGCCAGTAAGAACCAAAGTTATGACACATAAAGTATCTTCAAGTATTTCCCAATGACACTGGGGAACAAAATCACCCACTGATTGAAAACCAGGGCTCAGAGACCATGCTACTCAAAGTGTATTACAGGTCTCAGCAGTATTCCCATCACCTAGAAGATTGTTATAAACACACAGCCTCAGGTTCCACTCCACAATTACTAACTCCAAATCTGCCTTTTAACAAGACTCCCCCCGCTAATTTGCACACAGAGATCTTGAGAAACACCTGGGCAGTTGAAGCATCTTGGAAATGGAAACAACCTACACATTCTTAAGAAGAAATAATACAGAGAATTTCAAGTGGTCAGAGGGCAGGGTAGGAATAAAACACAAGACTGGAGAATCAAGCAAGAGCCAGAAGATAACACACCTTTACAAGCTCATAAAGCATCAAGATGTTCTCTGGGCAAAGGACTTCAGTGAAGATTATTGATTAGAGAAGGAATGAGATATGATCAGATTTGCTTTAACATAATTTTATGTTTGTGCAATTTAATTGTCACTCTAATTGAATGATTAAAATAAGAAATGGGTAGTTAGTTTGTGAATTTATTTCATATCACCCTCCATATGAGTAACTGGCCATTTTCTGGTTAATTTGAAAATACGACCTGTTCCTCAAATCAAAGAGAAACCATAAGTCTACAAGCAATTGTCAGGGGAAAATGTATATATAGCATTCAATATTTCTTTAAGAAGAAAGTCATGTGTAATGGCTGGAGAGGCATCAAGTTAAGATTAAATCTTTATATCATATTTAGATAGGTTTCCTGCTGTTCTAGAAATTAATTTGAATTAATCATGATCTTTCCACCCTTTGTCATCTTTTATTCCATAGCTGAATTAGTCCATAGCACAGCAGCCTCACAAACTTGGAGGCCTGATTTTTTTGGTTTGGCCTGGGGATAGGAAGTCAAAAGCTGGCAAGAGACAAATGCTTTGCAGAAGTGACAAATTTAGTTTCCTGGAGAAAGTTGCTGACTGCAATGTTCCAATTGGAACAGCTTATCTGCTCCTCCAGATGTTGAAATAATGACAGATGCTCGCAGAAGCCTTGACAAGAGAAAGAAAAGAGCGCACTGAAGAGAGCAACCTGTTTGTATGAGAAAAATACCAGTAACACTTATCGAGATCCCCATTCTGATGAGGCGTGTATACATATTTACAGCCAAAACATGGTACGACTGTATGCAAATTCACTGTAGGAAATTAGAGGATTTTGTGCTGTTGGAGACATAGACAAAACAGAATTATGACTCTTTTTTTCACAGGGTTTATAAATCATGAGGTCACTTTATGAAATATGAAATGACCTCTGGGTACCTGAGCTGAATGACAGGACACTGGTTTATAACAACTAAAGGTGAATGATTGCATTTTCTACATTTGTGGCAGAGGGATGAGTATTCTACTATGTGTGACATTTCCATCAATTCATATTGAAGATGTGTTTTAAAATCATTAACTTATTACTTTCTAAATAAGGAATATGAATTAACACTTACCAAGCAAGGAAAATAGCTAATCTTTAAGCAACTTGAAATTTTGTACAGTAGCACAAAAACTCTCAAGATATTGATCTTGCTGGTACTAAAGAGTGACTAGGTGATATATTAAAGAGTGCATAATAATGAGTGATTAAGGGTCGTTTAACTTATTTGACACGCAGATAATTCTATTGTGTTTGAAATGTCAAAGACAACTTACCTGATGTATGTGTACGTAGGAAAAACAAAAAGCAAAATTGTGGTATTTTGTGCATCTATGTCTTTTTTTGTCTTTTTGTATCTTTCTTTGTTTCTCTCTCTCTCTCTCTCTCTGACTTTCTTTAAATGAGGTCATTAATCTCCTGTGAGAGAAACTTTTCTTTACCAGAGGAAAACTACCCTATTGTAAAATATGGTTTGCAAGATGAAAGAAATGTTTCTCCAAACACTTCACCTTCCCTAAGAGATTTCTTTGCATCTTACTTGGACTGCTGAAGAAGCATTTTCACAGTACCCTTTGCAATAACTTCCCTTGCATAGTTGAAAAGCACTTATTATGAAATTATTTCTGCCTTCAGTTGAAATCTAATTCTTGACTGTGCACTCTGAACCACACTCCTCAAGTAAATCACTCTATGATTGAATCGGAAAGTTGTAAGCCAGCTGGATTTTTAGATGTACCAAAGGGGACATGAGGAACTCAGGAAGACAGAAGCATGCCGGAGTTGTCAGAGAACAGGCTGTTCACACAGAGCCTTCCATAGCTTCCTACCGGTGTCCTGGAATGTGACACACCTCTCAGTCTACTCTAAGTAGAGTCTAAACAAGCCATCGAAGAGAGATTATGTTTACATTACACACGTTTACACACAGCCCTGCTTTGAATGATTAACAAAAATAAGCTAGAACCCCAGAACTTCCATGAGCATGTAGCAAAGCCAAAGATATAATTCTTTCAGAAATTCTTAATTTAGCATTTAAGAAACATCCAGGCATTTGAGTCTTCTGAAGATCCTCATGTAGTGAGTAATAGATAAACAAAATGATTCAGTTTTTTTTTTTTTCTGATGAGCAAACCAAAGAATATGCTTGTGCATTCTCTCTGCTGCTGATTATTTACATCATTGGAGGGAAGATAATATATGAGTTATACAAACTGATGATACATTTAAAATGATAGTATCCTTAGGAATATTTTAATTGAAGAATCCATATTCCAAATTTGACCAGTGAAGAAATCACATTTCCAATCTTTACATATGCCATTATACCTGTTTTAATATGTTGCATTTTTTTTTTTTTTTTTTTTTTGAGACGAAGTCTGTTACCTAGGCTGGAGTGCAGTGGCGTGATCTCGGCTCATTGCAACCTCTGCCTCCTGGGTTCAAGCGATTCTCCCTGCCTCAGCCTCCCGAGTAGCTGGAACTACGGGTGCACACCACCACGGCTGGCTAATTTCTGTATTTTTAGTAGAGATGGAGCTTCACCATATTGGCCAAGGCTGGTCTCGAACTCCTGATCTCATAATCTGCCTACCTTGGCCTGCCAAAGTGCTGGGAGGCCAATATTGCATATTATTGGCATAAATAATGGAAAGTAGCATGGGGTTTCTTTAAAAAAAAAACCATATTGCATATTATTTGGCAAAAATACATGTTTTACATTTTATACTTTTTGAATAAACAAATACTTAAATCCATTTTAATAATGATTATGTTTTTCTCTTTTTTAGTTTATAAAACATAATTTACCAATGTAACCATGTTAAGTGTACATTTCAGTAGTGCTAATGTATGCTCATTGGTGTGCAACATATCTTTGGAAATTTTTCATCGTGCAAAATTGAAACCCTGTATCCACTAAACATGAACTCCCCATTTCCCTCTCTTCCAGACCTTGGCAGTCATCATTCTACTTAATGTTCCTAAGAGTATGACTACTTTAAATATCTCATGTAAGTGAAATCATGCAGTATTTGTCCTTTTGGGACTGGGTTATTTTACTTAGCATATTGTCCTCAAGTTTCATCCATGTTGTAGCAGAATTCCTAATTTTTTAAGGCTGGATAATATTTCATTGTATTAATGTACCATATTGTCTTTACCCATTCATCTGTGGATGGACATTTACATTGCTTTTACTTCTTGGCTATCGTAAATAATGCTGCTGTTTAGAAATATCACTTTTAGATCCTATTTTTGGCTGAGCACGATGGCTCATGCTTGTAATAAACCCAGCACTTAAAGTGAGACCTAGGCAGGCGAATCATGAGGTCAGGAGTTCGAGACCAGCCTGACCAACATGGTGAAACCCCATCTCTACTAAAAATACAAAAATTAGCTGGGCATGGTGACATGCGCCTGTAATCCAAGCTACTGAGGAGGCAGAGGCGGGAGAATCACTTGAACCCAGGAGGTGGAGGTTGCAGTGAGCCGAGATTGCACGACTATACTCCAACCTGGGCAACAGGGTGGGCGCGGTGGCTCAAGCCTGTAATCCAAGCACTTTGGGAGGCCGAGACGGGCGGATCACAAGGTCAGGAGATCGAGACCATCCTCGCTAACACGGTGAAACCCCGTCTCTACTAAAAAAATGCAAAAAAACTAGCCGGGCGGGTTGGCGGGCGCCTGTAGTCCCAGCTACTCGGGAGGCTGAGGTAGGAGAATGGCGTAAACCTGGGAGGCGGAGCTTGCAGTGAGCTGAGATCCGGCCACTGCACCCCAGCCTGGGCGACAGAGCAAGACTCCGTCTCAAAAAAAAAAAAAAAAAAAAAAAAAAAAAATCCTGTTTTCAGCCCTTTTAGATACACACACAGAAATAAGATTACTGGATCATTGGTGATTATATTTTTAATTTTTTCAAGAAACCCCATGCTTCTTTCCATAATGGCTGCACAATTTTACATTCTCACAAAGGTTCCAATTTTCCCACATTTATGCCAACACTTGTTATTTTTTTGGCATTTGTTTTTGTTGACCATCCTAATGGGTGTCCAGTGATACCTCACTGTGGTTTTATCTTGCATTTTCCTGATGATTAGTAATGCCGAACATTTTTTAATACGTCCTTTCGTCATTTGTGTATCTTCATGAAGGAAATGTCTATTTCACTCCTTTACCCACATTTTAATCAGATTAATATTGTCATTGTTGAGATGTAGGTGTTCTTTATATATTCTGTATATTAATCCCTTATCAGATATATCAGATATATGATTAGCAAATATTTTCTCCTGTTCTACATGTTGCCTTCATTTTTAATTTTGTAGTATATTATACTTTAGGAAGCATGATAATAAGCTTTTTCCCAAGCTTTTGTGTGCTGCCCAAAGAAAGTATAATCTAGTATCAATGTAATAAACAAAATCTGAAATCTTTACTTATCACTGTTACTTACAAACTGTGAGACTTAGAAGAGTTAAACTTGGCGAGTTACTTTATTTACAAAGCAAAGAATTTGGGTAGAAATGTATTTGTAGCCAAACAGCTCTGTGTGTCGGTTATAACCCTAGGCCTTGGCCAGGTCCTTGGCATTCAAATGCTTATAGGCTAGATGTGGAAGAAACATAAATAAATATATAAATAATTCTGAAATAATTAACCAAAGTAAATGTGCTTACTCTTCCAAAGAAATCGAGTTTAGGGGGCTGTGGCTTTCTGTGGATGGCAGGTTACAACAAAAGCCTGCATAATGGGGAGTACCAAGCTTCCTGGCTTAGCAAAGTGACAGTTGCACTACAACAAAATAACATGTTTAATATTGACATGTTTCTCCCCGGTAAGCAAAGCCAGCTGGGGTGAAGTCAGGGTGTTTGTCTAGCGTCCAGTGCCTGAGGACAGTTTCACACCCAGAGAGGAAAAATAAGAGCCGCAGACATGCTGTGGGAATTTGACGTAGTTACATTGCCTCTGTTAATCTCAGTTACCTCACCTTTCAATTCAAAGGGTTGGTGTGGTTGGATATTATTCGGCAAAAGAGAGGCAAACGACAACAACAAAACAACGACTTGCACATGAGCCTACTTCGTTATACCAAGTGACAGATGCCACACTCAAATGACGAAGCACTGAAAGATTTCGTTATCGAAAATATCCAGAATAGGCACATCCATAGAGAGAGAAGGTAGATTAGTGGTTATTGGGGCTGGGTGTGGAAATTGTTTGCAAATACACATGTGGAATCTCTGGGGTTGATTGAAAGGTTCTAAAACTTAACTATGGTGATGATTGTAGAACTCTTTATATTCACTAAAAATTATTAAGTGAGACAAACGAAATTGTGGATTGTATGATATGTCAATTCAAATTCAACAAAGCTGATAGAAAAAATGTATTTTAAAAAAACCCCTTGAACATGTAGGGATAAACTCTCAAAGGCTTTTCTCAGGTTGCAAGTATGCTGATTCTGTGATCTCAAGTATACTTTTTGTAAATTTGATTTTCTGTATTTTCTTTAACTTTTCAATTAAATTTAGATATTCTTTTTCTAAGGTCCTGATCCACACAAAGACGTTTATATTGCTGTTCTGTTGAAAGATGTGCCAAATCTTTATGCACTTTATATTGTCCTCGTATCCAGCTCTGAAAAGGCTCTTGGTAGTCATCACACTATACGCCACACAGTTCATTCTGAAGTTTGGCCAAAGAAGCATTGTTGTTAGAGATATAGAATTTGACTCGAACCAATCCTTTCCAATGCTCTACATAACACAAGTCTTGAAATGTTGGCAGGTTTACCCTTCTAAAATGACTTATATGCATCTACACCTTTTAAGAAAGGGATAATTTAGCCATTCCTACTTTGCTATTCCAAACAGAAAGGATTCTGCTCTATTTCACAATAATCAGCTTCCTCTAGGGAACAAACAATGAGAAACATGGATTATTAGTGTCCTTAGCAGAAGTTATTTTGCCTGTTAAACATATGCATCTTAGTTAACATCACCCTCTTATTCAGATTATTAAGACTTCTTGTCAGATCAGCCATAAAGTAAAAAAAAATATGTAAAGAGCTAATGGGTGGATTTTACAGTAAACTGCAGGTACACACACACACACACACACACACACACACACACACACACGTTGTTGGTTCCTCAAATGCTTCTTTCATTTATTAAATAATGTTTGAAATCCCTTGTTACCTGTAGTAAGTCATAAGATATAAAAGTGAACATAACCTTGGTGGAACAGATAATTGACTTCAAGTTTCTTTCTTTCTCCCTGTGTTCTTTCATTGCTTCCTTCATTCTTTCTGTAGGTAAAGAAGTGTAAACTGTGAGGTGAGGGATGGGGTAACATTTTACTTTCCATCATCTTCCCAGCAGTTATCCACGAGCCTTGCTCAATAGATATTATGAGTGAATGAGTGAGAAAGAGAGTGAGCAGTCTACCCCAACCGGTTCACAGTAATGGATTCCAAAAAATAAAACTGTGTCTATCCCAGCACTTTGGGAGGCCAAGGTGGGTGGATAACCTGAGGTCAGGAGTTTGAGACCAGTCTGACCAACAGGGTGAAACCCTGCCTCTACTAAAAATACAAAAAAAAATTAGCCAGGTGTTGTGGCGTGCACCTGTAATCCCAGCTACTTGGGAGGCTGAGGCAGGAGAATTGCTTGAACCTAGGAGGTGGAGGTTGCAGTGAGCCAAGATCGTGCCATTGCACTCCAGCTTGGGCAACAAGAGCAAAACTGCGTCTCAAAAAACAAACAAAAAAACTGTGTCTAAGTTAGATCTGGTTGCTGTTATTACGTGTCATAGTAAGGGAGACAAATATTAAACAAATAATTATGCAGGTGAAGATCGCAAAAGAGAGTAAATAAAACAGGTATCTACTCTCTTCAGTTACTGTTTATAGTTTATACCAGTGATTCTCATTCATAATATTAGAAATTTATTAGAAACTATGAGGAATTTATAAGAAAAATACCAAGGACTTACATGTGGGCATATTTAGAATCACTAGAAATATGTCCAGGACATTGGTATACATTTTAAAATATATTTTCAGATAATTATAATAGGCAGAAAATCTTCTGATTTGTAAATTGATGATAATGTCATCTGGACAGGGGTGCAGACATCTCTGCTCTCCTACAAACTCTGATAGGCTGCTAACCTGCTGGTTTACTCCACACAGGTAGGAACCTGACCCTTTACATGCCATACTTCCCTGCCCTCCTACAGACCTTTCATGTGGTCCTCAATAAAAAGCTTTAATGAACGAGCATATAACTTAGCAAATAATGCTACTATCCTCCTAGTCTTCAAAGTTATAAAGAAATGTCTCTGATTTCTCTCTGTCTACACTGATTTGCGTAATGCTTTTAATCCCACCATATTTATTTTTCAAGTCATTTTTCCCAATCTCAACAGCTATGGTGAGACTCCATAATCTATGACCTAGTGATTGTATTGGTGTCCTAACTATTGTTTTTCCCCCTCTATAATTTATTCCACTTGCTCCTAGAACAAAGTTATCTTTCTACAATACAGATCATGTTATTCTCTGTTTGAGAAAAACAGTGAGTAGAGAAAAATTCCTTCAGAAGAGTCAAGTGTAAAAATTTTAGATTCTTTAAGATTTCAAAGACATTTTCTTACATAGCTTACAAACAGATATCTGTGCCATAGAATGGGGTATTTTTAAGTGTATATACAGTGTAATCTGTGGAAAAAGTTCATAGGTGTATATCTTGCAGTGGAACTGTCGAAGGCATTTGAACCGGAAAACTCCATCTTGAGTAGGGGCTGGATAAAGTGAGGCTGAGACCTAGTGGGGTGCATTCTCTTGGGGTCTGGATTCAGACCCCTTTCCAGTAACAGAGATGTTCTTATGAAAGATTATTATCTCAAATATTCATACTCATGCGTCTTTGTGAGATGCTGTTCAACACTTTTCCAATCATTGTGACTGAAGAATATACACTATGTAATTACTATAGACAATTTACTAATGTAGTTAGAACTGGAGCTTTTTTGGTACCTGATTTATAACTTAAGGAGCCACTGAAACTTTTAATAACCAGGAAGTCCACATATTATAAGCAACAGTCACTGTGAAAAGTCTGGGAGATAAGTGGTAGAAATGTAGTTTCCTCACATAATAAAGCAGATTATTAAATTTCCTAAAATAAGTAATCCCATAAGAATGGTCATATAACTTCATGAGTCACCCTGAAGACTCACTTCTATTTAGAGAGTGAATCTCCTGGATTAGAAGATTTGCATTTAAATGGTATTTTCCCCCCTTGCAGCTACAGGTTTCTGCATTGGATAATACTGCTTTTTCTTTGTGTCGCACATCCATAAAGGGTCCTAATAAATCCCACCATTGTGATGAACCTTGAGTTTGTCAAAAGACTTTCAAGCTGTTCTAACAGATGCATTTGAAATAGGGTTTTCTGTATTTCCTTTTGGGAGTTTTTAAGGATCTTTAGGATAATTAGCTATTTCCCCACAGGCCATTTTTATAAATTAAAATAATAAAATGCCACCCATCTTCTTAGTGAATTAAAGAAAACAGGCATTTGAAATCTAGCCACTAATTTCAATAGCAAAATGGGCAATAGTTTAACAATTATAAAAATACTCTTCCTAATATTGTAAGCCTTTTAGTCCAAAGTATTTGAGAAGTTAAGTAAATAATGAACTAAAGAGAACATTACCAAGAATTGTGGTGTTGAAGGATTCTCATTTAACATCACAGAACTCAGGTTATTTGGTATAACATCTCCATTTTAGAAATGACTTGTCCAATGGCAAAAAGGAAGAATCATGGCTAGAATAATGTAAAGGATGTGGTAACATTTGTGGTAGGTTGTAGATATTTTGTCAATATCAAATGTTTTCTAGAACTGTCACAGACTTAGTTCAATGTGCTATTCATTACAACAAAAGACACATGTAATGGAAATGCCTATTTGAGGTAGTTGAGAGAGAGATGTAGAAAAACTTTGTACATATTTAAGCCCCTTTTACAAAAATCATGACAGAAAAATCTGACATAGGAAAAGTATGAAAGTCAAAGAAACGTGACCTAACTGATTCAATCTTGTTTCTAACCTCCAGGCTGTCCTTGTTCATTCCTGGGCATAGGCCAAGCTAATTATGGGAGGAAGTTACTTTATAGCTTAACTTTGAAATAAAAATGGTAACAGCCCCTCTCCCAAACTAACTCCCTCCTTGCTTGGGGATCAGACTGCCTTTGAAAAACAAACAGATTAACCACAACATTATAAATTATGTTTCGGGGGTCAAGCAGCCAGAGGCCACAAGAATCCTAACCTCCCCAGTTGCTCCTGTAGATAACATTATTGTTGTGAAATCTATCATTGGTGTTTGAGGTATTTTCAGACCCTGCATTCTGATGGACCAGCTGGTACCACTCAGACCAGTTAACTGGCTCATCTGGTCTTCTGGCCTCCACCCAGGAACTGACTCAGCCCAAGAAGACAAGCTCCGAGTCCCTCTGATTTCATCCCCAAGCCACCTAATCTTTTGTAGACCGTTCTACACTTCCCATTCTCTAGGGCCTTGCCTACCAAACTACCCTTAGAAAGACTTAGCCTGTGAATTTTCAGGGAGCCTGACTTGAGTAATAATAGAACTCCAATCTCCCATGTAGCCTGCTCTGCACTTATTAAACTGTTTCTTTATTGCAATAACAGTGTCTCAGTACACTGGCTTTTCTGGGTGGTGAGTAAGATAAGTCCATTGGGTAATTACACATATCATATCTCCATATTCTACGTGTGCAGTATGTAGCATAAACCACTCTTGAAATACACAAAAGCAGACTTGAGCCAATGGAAAGATATGCCCCTTGCTCTTGGTTGAAATGTCTTAAAACATCACAATTTTAACTCTCCCTAATTTGGTTTAATTTATAATTTTATTTTGATTCCATTAAAAATACAATCAATACTTTTTTTTCTTTAGGGTAGTAAATTGATACTAAACCACACTTAGAAGAAATAAGCACACAAAAACTTTTAGAAAAAAATCTGCATAGAATAATTAATGGTGGATCCTGTCACATATTAAAATCTGCTGGATAACTTGTTCAAAATAAAATAAAATTTTAAAAAAGTAGTATTTTCACAAAAGCAGACAAAACTGTGAAACAGAATACCATCCAGAAGAATACATAATGGTCTACAAAATCCAGCATAGCTAAATATCTCAAAGCACTGACTCAAAGTGGAACTTTTAAAAATAGTGCTGGAGAGCAATTAGAAAAATAATTAAATTCAATCGATTCCTCACATTATGCGCAAGAAAAAACCCTAAATGAATCAGAGACCTAAGAGGAGGAGGGGAAGGTGGCGGGGAAGGAAAGAGCAGCAGAGGGCGAAATTTTTAAAAACTTGGGAAAAAATGAAGAGAATGACAAGGACAGAATAACCTTAATATATAAAGAACGGTTAAATATTAAGAAATCAATAGCTCACAAATCATATAGAAAAGTGGGCCAATAACACAAACAAGTCTCAGATAAAGATATTACAATGAGCATTAAACATATGAATAGATAAGACTTCATATAGAATAAGAGAAATGCAAATTAAAACATTCATATACTGCATCTCACCCATTGGTTTGGCCAAACTAAAAAACTTGACAATGTACTGTCTTGTCTAGAATGAGAATCTGCACTGTTCTCCCACATGTCTTACATGCAAAATGATAAAACACTTATAGGAAGAGTTTGTCAACATTTAACAAAGCTATATGTTCATTTGTCCTTTGCCCAAGCAATCTACTGTCTAAGAATTTATCCTGAAGATACACTTGCAGCAATATAAAACAAAATTAATATATATATATTTTTATGTAATATAAAGCATAATACATTTTAATACATATAATACAATATACAAAATAAAAAAGGACAGTGTACAGTTATTATCTGCAGTATTATATGTGAGTGCAACACATTGAAAATAACCTAAATGCCCAAACATAAGAAATTTGTTGAACAAATTATTTCTATACACCATGTATTGTACACTACGTAGTACAGTGCTGCTTTGAAACTAATGAGAATGTCTATTTACTAATATAAAGTGTTTTCTAAAATGCATTGTTCAATTGAGAAAGAAAAGTGCTCAAAATTATGTATTGTATGCTGCCTTTTCTTTATAAAAGAAGAGAGGGAAAAAAGTAAAAATTAATGAGGAAAAAATCCTCTTTAAAAATGAATTTTAAAAATGTTCACTTTTCTTACTATGCTTAATTTTTATAATTTGGGGGGTATAGGAATTTGGAAACTTCAAGTACTGTACAATTGAACTAATGAGCTAAAGAATTGTTGTTAAAAGCTGTGGTTCTTACTGAAGAAGAAAATATCTGTGTCTACAAATACATAAAATCATGATTATGTGTGTATATATTATGTATGTGTTTAAATTATCTATGTTGCATTTTTTTTTCCTATTCACTGAAGTGGCTTAGAAGCAACCCTAATTCTAGTAGTAATGAGCAAATCTAGTTTTCAGAAGTTGGTTTCTAAGAATCACTACCAAAAGAAACCAGAAATCCTCAAGACATAACAGATTGTAGACCGAGGACACCGAAAGTGCAAAATGAGCCTGGGACATCTAGTTATGCCAGCGGATCCAGAAATGATGGGGACATAACAAAAAGACACAAAGAGATGCCTTGAAGGGGCCTCTGTAGCCAAATCTGAATAATTTTGTCATCAAAACAGATAAAGACGATGACAGATTTTAACTGCTTAAATAAAAGGGGAATGTGTGATTTTGCTTTGACAATAAGCAGATAGATACAAAGATTGATAGATAAATCACATATAAGAAAGGAAACAAAAAGAGAGAACACATTCTGACAGTGGCATTTCAACTCTTCAATGTGATGGGAGAAGAGGAGGTGGAAAATTGCTACTGTGCAATTCTCATGATTAAAATTGTACCAGGTAATTTTCGTGGGGAGTGAGGGTTGATGATGGTAGTACGGCCTCATCTCAAAAAGTTTCCCTGGAGATTGCTTATTATGTCGAAAGGCAAATATAGTTGTATGCAGTGGAGAAGCCTGACAATGACTTGAGGATCATGATAAATGTCACTTTGAGTGACAGCCAGATACCATCTACTCCTGAATGTGTGTGATACATGAGAAATGATTCTGGCTCATTTGTACCATAAGATGGAGAGGGATCCACAACTTGAATCTCATCCCCAGAAGCACCAGACAGCTCCAAAACTGAGGAACAGTCTGTAAGATAATTGACCTGTACTTTTCAAAGTGTCACTGTCATGAATGGTGCAGTAATGCTGAGAATCACTTTCAGATTAAAATACATCTAAACATACTACACAGCTAAATGTAAAACATGTCCCTAAACGATATGCTGTATCAGAGGGGCAATGCTATAATAAAACATTATTGGAACAATAAGTATCTAGCAAAAAAGTGGAAAATGTGCAGATTGTTGTGTCAAGATTAAGAATGAAGTAGTGTCCTTTGCATCACCTGGACCTGATGTAATATATGTAGTTGACCTAATAAGTGATATTCACAAAATGGAGAAACATGTACACATAATTTCTGTTATAATTAAATGCTTGCCAGGAGTCATGCTAGGCACTTCACATCTATCATTCCAGATAATCTTTATGATTGACTTAAGATATAGATACTAAGGGGAAACAGAAATATATAAATAATGCATCCAAGTGCCTGAGGTTCTTTCAAAACATCTTACTTTAGATAATTAAAGAAATTTTTAATTTCTACTTTTATACTGATGATTAATTTTCTCCTAATGAATATTAAAACCCAATGTTTTCACGTGGTATTAGAAAATTGCTTTAGAAAATTGGTCAATAGTTTATATCTGACTCATTTGAAACTACCTTTGTTATGTTTCTTATTGTTGCTCAAATATTTCTCACTCGTACCGAAAAATAAATCATTTCAATAAATGCATACTTACACCACAGGAATTCTCTTGAACTCTTGATGTGAAACACAACACATACATGACTTGTAGAAAAAATAATTTTAAAAAGCATATTTATAAAAATGAGACAAAGTCAATTTTTGATATAGTTTGTAATACTGATAGAAAAGACTTACAAAATGTGTATTTTAAATATGAATAAAGCATATGTCTTTATTTGATTGGAAAAGTAACCACCTATCACATTTTGAGTGCATTATAATGCTCTTTACATATAGAGAGATTTAAAATCTGGTTTAATTTCCAATAGGGTATCTAATTTGAAAAAATTAAACAATTATAGTTTATAGAGTCCAAATCATTCATTTTGAAAATTGTAAACTCACTTATTTTGACTTTCCTGTCAACCTCTAGGTGAAATGTTCCAAAAGTTTGCCTAGTGATTTTCCCATTAAAATGCAAATCAGTTTTCCTAAATGACAAATATGAAATTAAAACCCTCATACAAAGTGGAGACATGCCTTAATGACTGCAAATTTAAATCCATTCTTGTTAAGATCTGAGTTATGGGGTTCTATCATGAATAGGAGAAAGTTTGCCAAAGTGGTTTCTCACACTTTCTCATACTTGATAATGTGATGTTGACTGTTCAAGAAAGTATTTCCAATGGGAACAGATTTCAATTGATAATACTAACAAATTACTAATAAATAGACATTGAATTAATTATGTGACATTTTAAAATTGTATGTCTATGCTCAAACTTTGACAAGCATCAAATAATTTGGCACTGAAATCTCATATTTCTGTGATGAAAGGAACCTGAGATTTTGGATATGGGCGGTGTTAATAATACTACTTTACTGTGATATCTTGTACCTGTATGGTATGAATGTATTTTGTAGTATTCTTTAAAAGCTCAATTATTATAATATGGTAGTCTGGATTGGATTCTGGTATAGAAAAGACACTGGTAGAAAACTTACAATATCCAAGAAAGTCTAGACTTTAGTTAATAATAATGTGTCAATGCTTTAATAGCCAGAACACTTGTGATTGATAATTTCTGATACTCAGCTCAGAGTTCTAGGCAAATAGAGGTATTATTGACTTTATATCAATGGGAAAATCAGATATGGTTTGGTAAAAATTTCCTTTC